>NW_015164182.1:1458692-1500226 GCF_001447785.1 Gekko japonicus
CTGCCGGGTTTTTGGGTAGGACCCGCCGCCGCCATTACCACCACCGTGCGACTGCAGAGCAGTTCCGCCATGACGGGCTGACTGGCCAGCTGAAACATTGTGGCCCATGGCATCCCCCCCCCTTTTTTGACCCCAGTGGGATATGCAATAGGGAGTAAGTATTGTAGTCATTTATGTATCCTGTGAGATGTGCACTTTTGCCTAAACTGTTTTAACTGTTGACTTTTACTGCACTTGTGCCTTAATTGTTTTAACTTCTTGTATTTTTACCGCACTTTTGTCCCTGTGTAAGCCGGCCTGAGCCCGTGTGCGGGGAGGGTGGGGTATAAATGAAATAAAATAAATTAAAATTAATTAATTAATTAATTAAGGCTTGCACTTTTACTGAGGAAAAACAGCCAGGGAGGGAGGGAGATGGCCGTCTGGCCACGGAGACCGTTTCATGTCACAGGGACACAAGTCTGAATGTCAAGCCTGTCAGAGATGAGCAGACCGATGTGGGAGGGTTGACTTTCACTCACTGCCACTTCCCCAGCCACAGATAGTTCCACGCAGGCGCCTCTGGCAAGGGCTGTCCTCTGGCACTCTGGTGGGCAGAGGCTTCGGAGGCCGAACATGGCGCTACTGCAACAGTCGTCTTCGTCGCCAGGGTGCAGGGAGCTGGCTGGGCGGTGAGCCCATGGAAGTGGCACCCAGCCTCTCGCCCTCACTGTGCTGTGCTGTGAGGTGACGGACAGGCCCAACAATCTGGTGGCCGCAGGGTAAGGAGGCCTAGGCCAACCATGCCACCACCGCAACGGTCGCTGCCACCTGCGTATGGCTGCAGCTGGCAGGGCGGGCTGCATGCAGATGAGGACCGGCACCATAGACACGAATGCAGCCAAGGAGGAGGGCGAGGCCGAGATCTTGCTAGCGCTCATTGTATTCCTTTTACAATGGGCTTTGTTGCTAGTTTGGATTATTAAAAAAGGAGTTGAAATTTATTTTCTAAAGTTGAGGAGGGAGGAATGCGGAGAGAATAAATAACAAAACTCACCGATCAGTTTTATAAAGCGTTCCTCTCTCCTTACCTATTATTGTACCCTGTGCTATCTTGTCTAACTAGCAGTCAGTCTGTTTAAAAATCATGGGAAGCATTCTGAAGGATATGGCACGAAACTGGCACCAATCTAGCATTGCTCCTTCTGAGACACACTGGGGTAGAGAAAGCGGATGAACGAAGAAGCTGCATAAATCTTGGGACTGAATACTGGACATGACACTTCTAGGTCATCAGCTCAAGTGACTCTCAGCTAGGGCCAAACTTAAGCTGATCTGACAAATCTGTGGGAGCCTACTAGGCCCTTCCCCATTATTTCTCAAACTAAAAGGAAAATGTGGCTGTCTTGCAGATTTTCAACCCCCATTTGCCTGTGTGTGGCAGCAGCATCTGAGCGCGCATCCTGTGAGCGAGATGAGGGATTGTGCATGCAACCAAGCACAGCATGCAACTTCTCTAACTATTCAGGACCAAGCCAGCAGCCACGACTGCTTGTGCACACCCCAGGCAGATAGCACCAGTCATTTTCGTAGTGGAAAGAGGCTACTGAATTCATATGTGTGTGTGTGAGAGAGAGAGACAGAGACTTAGGCTGATTTCGCACTAGAGCTGCCTCGATGTTGCGCCGCCATTTGCCCCGATACTATCGGTCAATTTCACACCCAAAGCTGCAGGGCTGCATTTTGACTCGTGGCTTCGCCCGATTTCCCCTGCAGTTTCATGATCCTGTTTTTTGAGGATCACGAAACTGTGGAGGAAATCGAGCAAAGCTGCGGGTCAAATGCAGCCCCACGGCTTTGGGTGTGAAATTGACCAATAGTATCGGGGCAAACGGCGGCGCAACATCGAGGCAGCTCTAGTGCAAAATCAGCCAGAGACAGAGAGAAATGCAATGATGGGTTAAACTTAGGGTTACTAACCTCCAGGTGGAGCCTGGAGTTCTCCCACAGAATTGCAACTGATCTCCAGACAGTGCCAGGAAGGAACTTGCTGGAACGGAGAACAGGGTGAAGTGGTCCTGCAGTCTTTTGCCTCCCTCTGCCTGAAGAAGGGGATGATTGGATAGATTGCAGGAAATGGGCAGGACCAATGGTGGAAGGCTCTTGTAACTAATTGGGAATGATTGTGGTGTGCTGTTGCCCTGGAGGGCCAGTGGGGGTGAAGAGCAAGCCAAATCAAGTGGAGCATTGGGTTCTGGCAGTCCCACAGGACTCACTCAGTGTGGGCTAGGATTGTCAGCTCCATGTTGTGAAATACCTGGACATTTGGGGGTGGAACCTGGGGAGGGCAGGGTTTTGTCAGGGGAGGGATCTTAGCAAGTAATAATGCCATACAGTCCACCCTCCAAAGCAGCCATTTTCTCCAATAGAACTGATCTCTGCAGTCTGTAGAGCAGTTGTAATTCCAGGAGATCTCCAGGACCCACTGGAGGTTGTCCACCCTAGGCTGTGGTGACTATGACAGCAAATGTAGGTTCATCATGGGCTGCAGGGACCCTAGGGTGAACTGGCTCCATGATTGTTTGAAGGTCAAAACCTGCCCCTGTGCAGGCAATTATGACACACATGGAGTGGCCTTCACTAGGGAAGGGAGAGTATGAGTTTCCACCTTTAAATAAGAAGGGTTATTTGGGAACTTCTAAGGGTGGGGCTGTCTCCTTAGCAACCTTTGGGGCAAAGGTTACCCACCTGATCCTGATCTCATGTCTGTCTCTGACTGAGAGTTCCACTTTCAGATCCCCTCTGTCATGGAAGTTTGCTGGATGCCCTTGGACCCATCACCATCTCTCAGCTTAACCTAACACAGGATTGTTGCGAGGATACAGTGTGGGAGAGGGCTATACAGACTGCCTTGGGCTCCTTGGAGGAAGGGTGAGATAAATATCCAATCAAAATATAAATCCTGTGACTGGGGAGGTGAAAAGAAGCTATGACCCCAGGAGATGGGGAAGGGGGACCAAGCGTCTGCCATAAACTCCTTTGAAATAATTTTTGATTCCCCTCAAAATGATTGACCCTCTTCAGCCTCAATTTAAACATGGATCATTCCTGCAGAAAGGACAGGGAGATGCCTCCTTCAGCTGACACACTATCATTCGCCTTTCCATCTCTTTCCCGTTGACTCTGATTGTCATTTTTGGAATGGCTTGATTTATGGACCTATTAAACCTGCCCGGACAGTGTGTGCCCTCAGGTAACGACTCGTGACATATAAAGGATGGCAGCCGTAAATAAACTCCACAACCCTTGGCTGTCCTGGAAAGTGATGACACCAGGACCTTTATCTTTATTCCCCACATCCCTCACTTGACCTGCTGAGGCTGTCTTGCCTCTTCTTGCCTTCACACCAAGTCTGACTCTGAAGTCTCCTTGTTACATTCACATTCCTGGCCATGCTGGTGAGAGGAACCACTTTGTCACATTGTCCCCTCTCTGAAGTAATACATAATGTGCCTCTTTGCCCTTAATGTGCAAGCTGCCAACCTGCAACACAGGAGGTGGGGAGCAGACCCAAGGTCTGTGGGTCTAACTGTGGCAGGGAGGGAGGCCTGCCCTCTCTGGCTTTCCTTTCCGGCACTGTGTTCCTGGATTGCAACAGGTCAGGAAAGGAGATTGGCTGCAAAACCAGAGAGAGGCTGCAGGTAGGGTTGTGCTAATGGGGTTGGGAAATTCATGAAGATTTGGGGGTGGAGCTTGGGGAGGGTGGGGTCTGGGGAGAGGGGCCTCAGCCAGGGTATAATGGCACAGAGTCCCCAGAGCCAAAGCAGCCATTTTCTCCAGGGGAACTGAGCTCTGTTGTCTGGAGATAAGTTGTAGCTCTGGGAGACCTCCAGGCCCCGCCTGAAGGTTGGCAGCCCTAACTGCAGGTGTTCAAGGCACACATGAATGGCAGCCAGATCTCAGATGCTGGACTTGCCCTATGGTGCTCCTGATAAAATGGTTGGCCAGCACTGCCCTAATTTTTTAATGAACTTATTACAATGAGTCTAGCAATGTACACTGGAGGTTGGCAACCCTAGCTGAAGAGAGTCCTACTTTCCCTCTCCTGCACTGACCTATCGCTTTTGCACAAAGCTCGGCTACCAAACACATAAATGAAAAGAACAAAGTTTGAATCCAGTGGCACCTTTAAGACCAACAAAGTTTTATTCAAGGTGTGAGCTTTTGTATGCATGCAAACTTCGTCAGTGAGCAGTGAACAGTGAGCAAAGCAATCAGTCAGCTAGTGGTTATCAATTAACATGTTATATAAAATAAAGATTTATTTATTTATTTATTTATTTATAATTTAAATTTATAGACCACCCTTCTCTGAGTACACAGAGCTCAGGGCGGTAAACAACAGTATAAACATACATTAAAACAATTCTGACAATTCAATAAATAACTAAAATGGTCTCTGATGGTGCTAAAACTTCAATTCCAAGATTATGTCACTATCTCACAGGAGAGGTAGAGAGGGAGCAAGATGAAGGGGGGAAATGTCATTTAGCATTCATTGTAATCCATGTTCCCTAGGTTATTCCATGTAAGCAAGTTTTCACATAACCTTCAAGGAGTCATAGTTCCCCCACATGCATCATTTCATTAGCTGGCTAGACCATTTATGATCCAGAGAGAATCAGTTTAACCTGTTGCACATATGTAAAACTGCTGCTGCTGCTACTACTACTACATTGTCTTCTATTATTATTAGTAGTAGTAGTAGTGTGCCATCAAGTTGAAACTGATTCATTGCAAGCCGAGGATCATAGGGTGTTCAAGGCAAGAGAGAAGCAGAGGTGGTTTGCCATTGCTTTCCTCTACATAGCAAGGCTGGTGTTCCTTGGTAGTAACCAGGGATAATCCCACTTAGCTTCCAAAGGTCTGATGAGATCGGGCTAGTTAGAGCTATTCAGGCTGCTACCAATGAAACTATAGTTACACTGCAGCCACAAAGCTGTTCATGCTGCATGGTGGTGAGGTGAGGAAATCTGAGTCTTGATTTGCAAGAGATTGTGGCTTTTGAATGTGGGACATACACCTGATGAACACATTTGCCACAAAGTCTGCAGCTTCCCTAGATGCTTTGCACTCTGGTGATGCTGCCAAGCAAGCTTTGGCCCCAGTCACACGGGAGGTTTAGGCCCGGAAGAGGGACGGATCGGGGGCACAGCAAACCAGCGTGATCACACCGCAACATCTGGGAAGCGGCGCACACCTGTCCCCGATCCGGCCCTTCAGGCTGAAAATGCAAATAAAAAAAGAACCTGCAAAAGAGCAGGACTTACCTGAAACGCTGCAGCAAGCGCGGCCGTGGGATCACCGGCGCACCCATCTTCAGGAGCATTCGAGGCTCCCGGCCGAACTGCGCATGCGCACACATGCGCAGCCGGCTACTTCATTCTCCCTACAGTGGCTTCCCCCCTGGCATCTGATCATGCTGGGGAGCAACTGCGCGGTGGCTCAGGGGATCTGTCTGATCCCGCCGCCTTGTGTCTCTTTTGGTGTGGCTCTAAAAAGCCGCAATTTGGCCGTGCTTTTTTCTGCCCTGTGGCAGGGGCCTGTATAAATTAGTTTGCTCTGGAGCCATCCTTCCTGAGCTAAGACAAAAATGCGTGAGCCGGAGGCTTAAAAACTGTGAGCTAGCTCACACTAACGCAGCTTAGCCCCCCCCGTGTGGCAGGGGCCTTTGTTTACATTTCATTGGGTTGGTTGGGCCACAGAACTGCAGGCCCCTTCTTTCTGGGGATGCTGATAGTGGTGGCAACCTCCTTTCAGACAACATTTAATAACAATGCTTCATTCTCGCATGCAACCACAGAGAAAGGTAGAGTCCAAGCTTTTCCCACAGCAAAAAATTATGGTGATATTTCCAGGTGTCTGTGTAGGTAGGTGGGTAGGGAGGAAGGGAGGGAGGAAGGAAGGAAGGAAGGAAGGAAGGAAGGAAGGAAGGAAGGAAGGAAGGAAATAGGTTTTCTGCTGAGACAGATTTCTGGCTTCTGAAATGTCCTCTATGAACTGCCCTTGATGCTAGAAACTCATATCTGATGACCAAGAGATCTCAAATTGTGCCAAAATTAGCCTCAATTTCCATAACTGGAAAATCTGCATTGAATGAAAAGAAATGTTAAGGGCATTTTCTCATTCCCTTCTGATCAGCCACAATTGCAAGCAAGCAATTCTTTCTCTAGCAAGTCTCACAGAGAACTGCAATCAGATTGTTTCAGGGCTTACTGGAAGAGTTTCTGTTAGAATAACATCAGTTAATAGCTCCCAACTCACCTCTCCCATTGTCTTCTATTATGAGTCTAAAACCCAGTGAGCCAAGGTTACAGTGTGTAATTACCAAAAGGCATCAGAAATCCAAACCCTGAAAAGATTCCCTTTTTTCCTGCTCAGTGAAACAGATGCGCCTCTAACTCTGTGCTAATTGCACCATATGCTGCCAAGGTCCAAGGTGGGACGTGGAATCCTGTTTGGTTCCTTTCCATCAGAATTCCCACTGCCAGGTGCAGTCACGAGTGGAGGAACAAAGCTTGCTAGATTCATCTTCACTGGCTTGCAACATTTCTGAGCCCTCAGCTGGTAATGAGTAATTAACTTGGAAAACATCTGTGAGGGACATCTCCTTGCTTATGCATTTTCTGGAGCCCTCCAAAGCGGTGCTGTGTTGAAGATTCTTCTAGTATGATTTATGCTTTGAAAGTAGTGATGTTGGAGAGTCCCACCCTCCTCCCCTCCATAGCAGTTCACTGTTTGCAGCTACTCTTAGCTTGACAACTGTCCACCCCCCCTCTGTTTCATAACTCCTTGATTGATCCCAGCCAATTGGGGATTACACACTTTATGTGCAACGATGTCAACATCTTATTTAGCAAAACAGACTTAGCTATGTGCTGACACTGTGCATACAATTGACAAATTGTATGTATGAGGAGTATGTTCACATTTTATTAGGTTACATGGGCTTCAAGTATCCTTTAGCAACACTGAGAAATAATTGTGAAATGTTTGTAAAATGTTCATCTATAGACACAATTCTGTTCGGAAGAAAGAATGTTGAAACGACACAGGACATTCTGGAGCACATCGTTAACATCTTTTTGCTTCGTTTCAATTCTTTATGCTGTATTTTGGCACTATATACTGTAAAAAAGATTGTACATATTATTGATTTATTATGTAAAAAAGCATATCTTTTCTGATTTTTGCAGCACGACATTATTTATCTTAGCGCTCGGATCACAGTTAATTTTCTTGTTAGTGTAATTTTTCCATACTGTGTACCTTAATTTGTACACTTTAAGTACTGACACTGTTAATGGCAATGAATCTAGTTAGAATGAGGGCAATGCATCCTTTAATGGTCACATGGGCAATACTAGCCAATTGGGAATTGTAGCCAGTAATCAGTGTTCCAGCACTTTCACAACAATCTGAAAAAATGGCTTCAACGGCGCTTTGTCTAATTCATTGGTCCTGACATTGGTCTCGACATTGTGGGTAAAGAGTCTGGGGGTGTTCCTGGATGCCTCCCTTTCAATGGAGGCCGAGGTCACTGCCACTGCCAGGTTGGCCTTTTTCCATCTGAGGCAGATCAGGCAGTTGGCCCCATATCTCACTTCCCAAGACTTAGCTGCAGTGATCCACGCAATGGTCACTTCCAGACTGGATTATTGTAACTCTCTCTACCTGGGGCTGCCCTTGACTCTGCTCTGGAAGCTACAGCTAGTGCAGAACGTGGCAGCGCAGGTGTTGATGGTTATGCCTGTGCAGGCACACATCCGCCCAGTGCTGCACGACCTGCACTGGCTGCCTTTCAAATTCTGAATCCGTTTCAAGGTGCTGGTACTTACCTTCAAAGCCCTATACAGCCAAGGGCCAGCATACCTTTGAGACCGCCTCTCCCCATATGAGCCCCGTAGAGCACTAAGGTCCACCAATCAACATCTTTTGGTGGTCCCCAGCCCCAGGGACGTCCAACTTGCCTCGACCAGGGCCAGGGCTTTTTCGGCCCTGGCCCCTGCCTAGTGGAATGAGCTCCTGTGTGAGATCAGGGCCCTGTGGGATTTATTACAATCATGGAATCATAGAATTGGAAGGGGCCATACAGACCAACTAGTCCAACCCCCTTGCCCAATGCAGGACCAGCCTAAAGTATCTCTGAAAAATATTCGTCCAGCCTCTTCTTGAGAGCTGTCATTGAAGGGGAGCTAACCACCTCCCTAGGCAGCTGATTCCACCTTTGAACCACTCTGACCATGAAAAAGTTTTTCCTAATACCCAGCCGATACCTTTCTGCATGTAATTTAAACCTGTTGCTTCGGGCCTGCAAGACGAAGCTCTTCCGCCAGGATTTTAGTTGAGGCAGCGGGCATCCCCCTCCTTGGGTCGGCCCCCATCTGTAGCCTTGGTCCAAGATCCAAAGTTTTATAGATCTCTGGAAAATTTAATCTCTAGTACCATCAACCACTGAGGTATCTGGCTTTTTACTAGAGTTGTTCGGCATATATGAGTTATGTTATTTTATACTGTGTTTTAACATGGTTTTAATTGCATTGTATTTTTATACTGTTGGAACCCTCCCTGAGCCCATTAAGGGGAGGGTGAGATATAAATCCAAATAAATAATTAAGAATAAATAAAATAAAATTTAACTGCCTTGCTGAATTTCTGAAACTGGTCTCACAGCAAGGCTTGAACCAGGACCCCAGGAGCCAAAGACTGTAGCAAACTTTAGCAATACGCCTATGTCTAGTAGTTCCCCTCCAGGGAACTCAGAGCAGGACACATGATTCTCATAACATCCCTGTGAGGTAGGTTTTCTGGGATGATCAGATTGGCCCACAGTCACCCATTCAGCTTCATAGCAGAGTAGGGATTTGAATTCAGAACTCCTAGTCCAATGTTCTAGCCACTACACCACTCTGTTTCGACGTTTTTGTTTCTTTTTGGTTTCATATATTTTTACTGCTATCTGTTTCATTTAGCCTCATTTTAAATTGTTGCTGTTCATAATTATTTCATTTTTTAAAATGCCATTTGGATGTCATTTGCATACAAAAAAATAATGTTGGAAGATATGTTTGATTTTAATGCGAGAAAATTGACATGGGCAAAGAAGAACTGGTGTGAAAATCGAGAGTCTCATGTTCATTTCTCATGAAGAAAAGCAAGATTGAAATGGGACAGTTAAATCAATTCAGACAGAGGTTGAAATTCAGTCTCACACCTAGCACACATTATAACTTGTGCAGGAATCCTTCTGATAACTGTTGGAAAAATTGGCAAGATAGTTAAATATTCAGAGATAGCAATAGATCATTGCTTCACTGGAGAGGAGGCACGCATTTTTTTCTATGCAAAAATCTTTATTTCTAAGGGAAGGGTTCACAGGAAATCTACAAAACAACAAAGACACCTAAGGCTACATCTTTACACTTTGACCATACGGTCTTCAACAATGAAGATTTTTCTTCTTTTTGACCCCTAGAAGGAAATCACATGAATGTATTAGCCTGATGATTGTTAGTAAATAGACTTCACTTTCCTGGGCTTTCTTCCCATTGGCTCTGTGCCAGGTTCTTTTCCAGGTCAGTCTAAACAATAGCACACAAGGTAAACACACCTTAACCCTATAGTGACTGAATTTTAGACCTTGCAACACACATATCCAACACCCCTTCTCAAGGTCTAACATGTAAGTCATTATACATGCACATACAACAAACATCACCCATGATTCACTTTAACATTTGCATCAACCATATTCAACATTTTAAAAAGACATTCAAATTTTTCTTTGGTCATTGACTTAGTCAAAATGCCAGCCAACATTTCCTCTGTGCGACAATGTTCAATCTCTATTAGCCCCTTCTGGTACAGATCTTTCAATACTGCACACTTAATACCAATAGATCTACTTTTCGCTGTGGTGCTTTCTTCCTTGCATATAGCAATACAAGCTTGATTGTCCTCAAACGTAAGTACAGGTACAGGTTCTCTTATTCCAAAGTCCATCAACAAATGGAAAATTCATTCAAGTCTACTGCAGCCACTTCCTGCCGAGACACACTCAGCTTCTGCTGTTGTGGGGTCTGCACCACAACAGTTTGCTTTCTACTAGTTCAGTCTATTAGTCCATCTCCATAGAAGAATAGATATCTACTTGTTGACTTGAAATTGTTCAATTCTTCTCCCCAGTTGGCATCCATATATTTGACTACTCTTGGCCCTTCAGATGGTGCATTTTTCAGTTTTAAGTCCATTGTTCCTTTCAGGTACCTTGCTAGTTTCTTTATTGCACTCCAATCATGATGGTTAGGCGAACTCACCTTTCTGCATAAGATGCCAACTGCTGCTGTGATGTCAGGTCTCATGGTTTTGCTCAGGTAGAGAAGTTTTCCAACTGCTTCTCTATATTCTCCAGTGTCTCTGAGTGACGTTCCATCCTTTTCCTTAAAGATATGCAGGTTCAAGTGGTATGGATGATGCTTTGCAGTTTTTCATGCCAACAGATTCTATAAAGTCCATAATTTTTTTGTTTCTGGCATAGAAGAAAGGTTCCATCCTTGAGTCTTTCAACTTGTATTCCAAGGTAGTGTTTTACATCTCCAAGCTGTTTGACCTCTACTTCCTTTTTCAGTCCATCAGCTATTTCTTTAACATCCTCTCTGTTTTGACAAGCCACAATCAAGTCATCAACATAAACAAGAATGTACTGGTATTGTCCATTTTTAATTCTAATGTACAGGTAAGGTTCAGTTTTCTCTTACTCAAAGCCTTGCTTCTGCAATAGTCCTGTAATTTTGTCATACCAAGCCTTTGATCCTTATTTTAGTCCATAGAGTCCTTTGTTGAGTCTGTAAACATAATTTTCCTGTCCTTTGACTTTGAAACCCTCAGGCTGTTCCATAAATATTTCCTCAGATAGTTCTCCATTGAAGAATGCAGTCTTTATATCGAGATGCTCTACAATCATGTCTCTTGATGCTGCAACACTAAGAAGTGTTCTGAACGTTGTTTGATTGATAACTGGAGCAAAAGTTTCAAAGTAGTCAGTCCCATATTCTTGTGAATAGCCTTTTGTTACTAGGCATGCTATGTATAGTTCTACAGTCCCATCTTCTTTATACTTGATTTTGAATACCCATTTGCATCCAACAGGCTTTCTGTCTGGAGGTAACTTTGTAAGAGTCCATGCATCTTTCTCATATATGCAGGGCTATTTTTGAGCAGGAACGCACAGGAACGGAGTTCCGGCTGGCTCCCAAGTTGGTCACGCCCAGCAGGAACTCATTAGCACAATAGGCCACATCCAACAGCAGAAACTCATTAGGATTGGCTACAATTAGGGGTGTGTGGCCTAACACGCAAAAAGCCCTGGGTTTTGACAACAAACAAGGTAAAGAGAATAAGAAGCAAAAGGTAGGTGTGGCTGGATGACCACACTTTTGGTAACATGGGGGTTTGGCCTAATATGCGAATGAGCTGTGCTGTCAGGGTGTAGCCTAATATGCTAATAAGTTCCTGCTGTTGGGTATGGCCTATTATGCTAATAAGTTCCTGCTGGGCTTTTTCTACACAAAAAAAGCCCTGCATATATGGATAGTATTTCCTGTTCCATTGCTTCAATTCATCTGTCTCTTTCACTCACAGGTAAGTTGCGTACTTCTTTCTGGATCTTAGGTTCCTTTGCAGATTGTACAGTTTCACAAAATCCATACTTCTGTGGTGGTTGGCCTTTAGTGCTTCTTTCTGATTGTCTCACACTGGCTGTGGGTTCTGTCGTGGGTTCTGCTGCCTCCTCTGGTGTGGTTCCTGCTTCTCCTTCTGTTCTAGTAGTTTCTTCAGAAGGTAGACCTGCCAGTTCCCCAGTGACAGGTAACCATGCAACCAATTCTTCAGGAGCAGACTCAGAACTCTTTGAATCAGTTGCACTGGAAGCACATGGCAAATTGCTTTCATCTACACATACAACATTTCGTTCCCCAACTGTGTGATACTGGAGTTGTATATCCTGTATCCTTTTCCACCAACAGGATACCCTACTACAAGTCCAATTTCAGCTCTGGGTTCAAGTTTCCCCCCTTTCCCCTTTGGTATGTGAGCATACCCTTTGGAACCAAAAGCTCTGATGTGCTTTAGTCCAGGCTGCTTTCCAAACTAGGCCTCAAATGGAGTGGTTCCAGTTACCTTTGAGGGTACTCTATTGTGTAAATACACTGCTGTGTTGACAGCCTTACCCCATAGGGTATTTGGTAGACCATAATGTATTAGCATAGCTCTACAGATGTCCTGAATTGTTCTCTTCAGCTTTTCAGAAGAGGCATTGTGTTGAGGTGAGTGCAGGATAGACACTTTGTGTTCATTTAAATTCTGCATTGCAATATTCTCCACCCCCATCAGTGCATAAGCTTTGGGGTGCTTGGCCAAACTTGTTTTTAATTGTGGCCATACAGCATTTGAATGTATTGAGCATCTCATCCTTGCTCTTCATCATATACACAAAAATATATTTTGTTTTGCTTTCAGTAAAAGTCACAAAGTATTTGTTCCCGCCAAACGATGGTGCTAGTGGGTCAACAAGATCACTATCCACAGTCTCTAGGAACATCTCATTGTGAGTAGTGGACTTCCCAGTGTACTTTGGAGCAGTTCCCTTTGCTTTGAGACATGTGTCACATCTGTCCTTTGACTTGTCAGAACTTACAGCAGAAATTCCACATTCTTATTTATTTTATTTATATTTATTTATTGGATTTATATCCCACCCTCCCCTTAATGGGTTCAGGGCGGGTTCTAAGAGTATAAAATACAATACAATTAAAACCATATTAAAACGCAATATAAAATAACATAATTCAGATGTGCCATACAACTCTAGTAAAACCTGATACCTCAGTGGTTGATGGTATTAGAAATTAAGTTTTTGTTTTAGGGATTTTTAAAATTTAGAATCTCAAGGACCCAGGCTACAGATGGGGGGAACCCAAGGAGGGGGACGCCCACTGCCAAAAGCCCAACCAAAAGCCCAGCGGAAGAGCTCCATCTTGCAGGCCCTGTGGAATTATAATAAATCCCACAGGACCCTGATCTCACATGGGAGCTCATTCAACTAGGCAGGGGCCAGGGCCAAAAAAAGCCCTGGCCCTGGTTGGGGCAAGTTGGATGTCCCTGGGGCTGGGGACCACCAGAAGATGTTGGTTGGTAGACCTTAGTGCTCTACAGGGCTCATATGGGGAGAGGCGGTCTCAAAGGTATGCTGACCCCTGGCTGTATAGGGCTTTGAAGGTAAGTACCAGCACCTTGAAACGGATCCGTAATTTGATAGGCAGCCAGCTGTGCACACACAGAGGTGTTGCCGTCAGCCCCCGTGCTGCCACATTCTGCACTAGCTGTAGCTTCTGGAGCAGAGTCAGGGGAGCCCCACATAGGGAGAGTTACAATAGTCCAATCTGGAAGTTACCATTGCATGGATCACTGTAGCTAAGTCCCAGGAGGTGAGATATGGGGCCAACTGCCTAATCTGCCTCAGATGAAAAAAGGCAGACCTAGCAGTGGCAGTTACATAGGGAGAGTTACAATAATCCAATCTGGAAGTTACCATTGCATGGATCACTGTAGCTAAGTCCCAGGAGGTGAGATATGGGGCCAACTGCCTAATCTGCCTCAGATGAAAAAAGGCAGACCTAGCAGTGGCAGTGACCTGAGCCTCCATGGTAAGGAAGGCATCCAGGAACACCCCCAGGCTCTTTACCCCCGATGTCAGGACCAATGGAGCCCCATCGAAGGCTGGGAGCCTGATCCCCTGTCCCAGTCTCCTGCGACTCAGGTACAGGACCTCCACCTTAGATAGATTTAGCTTCAGTCAGCTCTGGCACAACCATCCAGCCATGGCCTGTAACGCCTCCTCCAGATCTCCAGGACCTATATCCAGGTGGCCATCCGTCAGTAGATAGAGGTGGATGTCATCAGCGTACTGGTGACACCCAAGCCCATACCTCCAGATAATCTGGGCGAGGGGGCACATATAGATATTGAATTGCATAGGAGAGATCATTGCTCACTGCATCACACCACATTCCAGTGGGTGTCGCTGGGATAACTCCCCCAAGCGCCACCCTCTGTCCCCAACCTAGGAGAAAGGAGGCTAGCCACTGCAAGGCAAGTTCCCGTAACCCAGCATCAGCGAGGCGGTGGGTTAACATGTCATGGTCAACCATATTGAACGCTGCCGACAGATTGAGAAGTATCAGCAGCGCCAATCTGCCTCAATCCAGGTGTCTCAGGAGGTCATCCACCAGGTGACCAACACCGTCTCTGTCCCATGGGTGGGGAGAAAGCAGGACTGGAAGGGATCCAGGATCTTAGCATCCTCCAAGAAAGTCTGGCGCTGTATTGCCACTGCCCTCTCTCTTACCTTACCCAGGAATAGTACATTAGACATTGGGTGGTAATTACGGAGGACCATAGGGTCCAAAGCAGATCTTTTTTAGGAGAGGATGAACCACCACCTCATTCAATCCCCCCAGAAAGGTACCTGTTGAAAGGGACAAGTTGATAATCTCCCTCAGGGGGATCCGCACCTCATTGCCGCAAGCTTTAACTGGCCATGATGGGCAGGGATCTAGGAGGCAAGTGGAAGGCTTCACAGCCGCCAGAATATTGTCAACTTCATCCTGGGAGAGCAGACTGAAGTGGTCCAAAATTGGACCTGAAGATGGCCAATGAGCTTCCAGTTCTTTTATTGTATCAAGTGTGGCCGGGAGGTCATGGCAGAGTGAAAGACTTTGTCTGCAAAATAGCTCGCAAATGCCTCACAGCCAATCACCAATTCCCTAGCGTTTGGAATGCCCTCCAGCAAATCAGTCAATGAACGAATAATTCTAAATAATTGGTCTGGGCGAGAGCTAGCAGACACAATGGATGTCATGTAGAAACCCTTCTTTGTGGCCTTCACTGCCATCTCATAGGTTCTCATAAATGACCTATGGGATGTTCTTGTAGCTTCATCACAAGCTCGTCACCACCCTCTCTCTAGCCATCTTTGCTCCCATTTCATCCGCTGTAGCTACGGATTATACCATGGGGCTAGCTTGGTACGGAGGTGAAGAGGACGCTGGGGAGAAACTTCGTTGATGGCTTCAGAAAGACGGGATTGCCAGTCTTCCACCAGCACATCCAACAGATTGCCAGAGGGAATTGGATCCGCAGAGCTTCCTGGAACCTATTTAGGTCCATTTGACTCCCCAGGAGAGCATAAATCCGCTCACCACCTAAACAGGAGGGCCTTCATAGGCCAGGTGGTTTGACTATGGTACTGCATTCACAGTAATCCGGTCCACCATAATCCTCAATGCAAAGATAAAATCCAGCATATGGCCTGCTTGGTGTGTGGGGGTCAATACAAACTGGGAGAGTCTCAGGCAGGCGCCTGGGGTGTTCATTAATTTGATAAAAAATGTGTTGCAGAAGCACCTATTCAAAGGGGCCCTTGTTTACTTGGATAATATCCTTCTTTATTCCCAAAATATAGACTCCCATGTGGTCCTAGTGAGGGAGGTGCTGCAGACCCTCTATGACCACAAACTTTTCGCCAATCTGTCGAAGTGTGAGTTCCACAAAGAGGATGTGGATTTCTTAGGTTACTGCATGTCCCCGCCGTCGCTTTCAGGACACAATCCCTCCCGTGCCTCTTCGAGAATCTCATTACTATTTCCCCAGGCAGATTATTCTTCTTTATGTATATAGAATAGGACCCGTAGGCCACATCCATTTCACTCATGAGATAGTCCGCCTTCAAATCTGGGGCCAATGCTTCGTTCATCATTTGCTTCAGATTCTCACCCTTAGTCTCTGGGACACCTTGGAAACGAAGGACCAGGTTTGCCTTCTCCATTTGTAATTGTAAAAACTGTTCTTTTGTTGAAATTTGCTTCTTTCCCAATTTTTGTACCTTTTTCTTCACCTTTTGAGCGGTGGCATCAACTTCTTTCATTTTCTCAGCTGTTTGTTCCGTAATTTTAAGAGTCTCGTTCAATTGTTTCTGCTGAGTAAGTGATATATTGGTTCATTGTTGACAGCTGTTCCTTGAGATTAGTCATCTGATCCAGCAGGGGGCACAGGGACTCTACCAACGTTTTGGCCAACTCGGTGGTTCCTTCTGGTCGTGGACTCTCAGCTACTTTCACTTTTAAAAGTTTCTCCTTCTCCGTCATCTTCCCTGCCATCTTTATGAGTTGTTTACTTTTGCAAAGATTAGCAAAGTCTCTGAATATGTGCTCAAACGCTCATACACGCCTTGGTAAGTCTTTCCCAACAGGTTTCGTCGCTTTTGTTACCGCTCCCCCTCCTGGTCTCGCTTTTAAGTTTATGTGCATGGGAGGGACCCCTCCCCTGCTCACTTTACTTTCTAGTCCGTGGGGTAGGAAGCTTTCTTTTTGAATTGCAAATACGCCTTAATCCGACTCACAGTTCATCTTCGGTCATACAACCTCGTTTAGTCTCCGTTTTAACCGCTCGATCTCCAGCACTTGCCCTGGTCAGTGTCGCTTCTTCCATTCAGACACTCAGCAGGAGGACCCTTGGGATGGAGAAGCGCCTCGATTTCCCAGCATTGCGCTGGTGAAGAGGCGACCTCTCAAAAGTCGCCTGGCTAGGAGCCTTTTCAGCCAGGCTCCGTGGGAGGTAGCGATTCCTCGCCCCCCCTTTCTGCTGGTGCACAGCTTTCACCCCCCAGGAGGTCCGGGAGGTGAGTCTGCTCAGCGCGCCACCATAGACCGGAAAAAATCGTGAATTAACGATTCTGATTGTTGCAGGAGTCTGACATGGGCAACCTTGGGTCAGTCACAGTTCTATCAGAGCTGTTCTATCAAGAGCAGTTCTCTCAGAGCTCTCAGCCCCACCTACCTCACAGGATGCCTGTTTTGGGGAGAGGAAGGGAAGGAGATTGTAAGCCGCTCTAAGACTCCAAGTGAAGGGTGGGGTATAAATCCAACTCTCCTCCCCCTCCCCCTCCTCCCAATACAGTGGGCTGGGAGTGATAGTTGCTTAGACATTGCATGCTTCAGCCCCTTCCTCCCAGGACTAAATTGGAACATCAGGGAGACTAGGGAGGAACCAGGAACTACTCTGCCTTTGACATCACTGGCTTGCCATGAGGGTTGCCATCTTGTTTCCTTGCCTTGCACCTGTGCCTTCTGCATAAATGTAGCCATAACGTTTTCTCCATTATTTTGATGCCCAAATTCAGGAAAAGTCTCACTTGCTAAAAACATCATCCACATGTCAGGCTGTTGTTACAGTAGGCTTTATGGTTTTACCATAGAGTTTGCCATAGAAATTCCTAAAGCTACCATTTGTCACTTCTCAGTTTTACCTGGAAGTGATATTAAAAAGTCAGTGATATTAGTGCTATAGTGGGAGGACTGGCAAGTCTGTATAAAGGCATAAGAGCAAGGTGATAGGAAAGAGCTGGCAATCTTGTAGGGCAGAAGAAGCTTGAGGGGCAAGAAGGAGGCCAGTGGAGAGCAGCCCATCCTCAGCATTCATGCCTCACTCTCCTCCGTGCATATTGCTCTTTCCATTACAGACAGGCCTGCAAAATGCACTTGGAAATGAAGTTTGTCATTCAATTTGGCGTTTCAGAGGCTCCTGCCATCAGCATGAGACGTCTTGTTCATGTTACTGGAGCGGCTGGAGAAATAATATAATTTATTGATGCCTTTTATTTCCCTCCTGAGGTGGCATAAAAATAAATCTACATGTGTCTCCTTCCCTTTCTTTCTCCCTGCTCCTTTTCCTTCCTGCTTTCTCCACATTCCTTCCCCAGTGAACGTCTGAAACACCCTCAGATAAATATGCTTTTATATCCACCTGTCGTTCTCGGCAGAGGTAAGTGGAGCAATTGGGGATGAAGCCTCATCTTTATGGTGACATCTAAGTGGAGGGGGAGAAATTATAATGTTCATTAGAAGTGTTAAACTGGCTGCAGCCGACGACTGGAATGGAAAGTCACTTGCATAAGATCACAGCCTAGATGAATTGATCTGAAATAATGACCATTCAAGGTATTTTTGGTGAGGCTTAAGACTTCCTGGAAGTCCAGATGTCTGTGGGAGGACTGTGATTACTCAGTACTGAGGGAAATGGTCTCTGAATGTGTTCAGAGGCACTGCACCCCTCTAATTATCCTTATTTCTAATAGCCAAGGTCTCTCCCCCCATGCAAATTAAAAAAATCTGCAAAATATGGCCAGTGGACCAGTCATGGCTACCTTTTAGATTTCCACAAACTAGAGTTGCCAGACCAGAGCCTGGCAACCAGCAGGAGGGTTGGGGATGGGAACATGGGGTACAACATTGGAGGCATTGCTGCGTCACTTCTGGGGGAAACCTGAAAGTGCCAGAATTTCCTAGAGGTACCCCATGTCACTTCTGAGTTTTCCCAAGAAAACTTACTTGCAGACTTACTGCAATCCCAGAAAAATCTAATTTGTAGAAAAGTAGAGGATAACCTCCTCCAAAGCCTCTTCAAAATCACACGCGTGGGCCAGTTTGGTGAAGTGCTTAAGAGTGTGGACTCTCTGGGAGAACCGGGTTGGATTTCCCATTCCTCCACATGCAGCTGCTGGTGTGACCTTGGATCAGTCATAAGTTCTTTCAGAGCTGTTCTCTCAAGGGCAGTTCTCTCAGAGCTCTCTCAGCCCCACCTACCTCACAGGTTGTCTGTTGTGGGGAGGGGAAGAGAAAGGGATTGTAAAATGCTCTGAGACTCCTTCGGGTAGTGAAGGGTGGGGTATAAATCCAATCTCTTCCTCCTCCTCTTCACACAAACAAACAAACAAACAAACAAACAAACAAGCAAACAAACCCACCCCTGGAAGTCAAGCAACATTCTGGGTTGCCAATGAGTGAGAAGAGCAATGGAACTGGAGCCAGAAAAGTGAGATGCAGAGGCTAGTGGGCAAATGGCATTTCCCTTCCCACCATGATTCCTCATGGGCTCTCCTCCTGTTGCTTTGTGTTTTCCACAACAATCAAACCACAGGCCTTCTGGACCCTGACTTAAATGAGGCTCAACAATGAACCTCTGATGATGTATTTAAATAAGTATACATTTCAAAGGCAGGGGGAAATTGGTTACTCTGCCAATTTTTGCCTATTTTTACTGTAACTATGCTAGAGTGATTAGTGACTTGTCCCTTTGTGGTTCACAGAGTTAACTGTAGAGCACCAAAGTGAATTGAAGGGCATGAGGAGGTGCCTGTGCTCATTGTCTCCAGGCAGTGCTTAGGGTTGCCAGGTCCCCTCTGGCTACTGGCAGGGGATGGAGGGGGAGGATTGCCAGCTCCAGGTTGGGAAACTCCTGGAGATTTGGGGATGGAGCCTGGAGAGGTCAGGGACCTCAGTGGGGTACAGTGCCCATAGAGTCCACCCTCCAAAGTATCCATGTTCTCCAGGGGAACTGATCTCTGTAGTCTGGAGATGAGCTGTAATTCTGGGCGATTCCCAGGTCCCACCTACAGACTGGCATCCCTAATTTATTGTTACAATGCCAGACATGTGACTTGGAAAAAGGAGACACAACCCTGTTGGGGGACACAAAATAGAGAAGGAAAGTGAGCTATAGAACTACTTGCACTCCATGGTTAATCAGAGGCCTTGTCTAACTGTCTTTTCCCATCTGCCTGCCTTTGTCTGCAATGGAGAGATGCTCCATGAACAGCCCGTCAGTTCTGAGTACACCTTCTCTTCACCGGTGTCAAGGATAGGGATCAAAGGGAGTCTCATCTCATTCCCCATTATGATCGCCTTGTGTGCCTGCCATTCTTTCTCAAAGCCCCGCCAGCTCTCCTTCGAGGAGAGACCTAGGGAAAGGAAGGGGCTTCCTTGCCCAAAAGTCATGCATATTTATAGCCAGAGAGGCAATATTAAAACAAAAGGCTAGCGGTAATCCAGCAGAGAGGAGAAGGCTCATGCTAATCAGCTCTGACTGGCACATCCTCAGCGTCTCAGGCACTCAGGTGGGATTTCAATTGCACTCAGCACAGGCCCTTTGGAAGGATGAAATGCAAACAGCATCCAGCATAACCCACAAGTGCCACTGTGTCCACAGTCAAACATGGAGCTAGTCTCAGGGCCCTTTGAATTATTGGGAAATTTCCCAGTGGGCTGCTGAGCTTGTGGGGGTGGGGGACTGATAACCAGAAGCAAGAAAGGTGACCCCAGCAGTGCTGGCCATGCCTCAGGGGCCATTTGGCTTGACATCTTCCTGGTTCCCTGTGACTTCTTGAGTCATCCCAGGCTGGTGTTGAAAGTCTCAAAAGTCTGGCATTGCTCTTTAGAGCCAAATGTGTTTTCTGGTGTCAAAGCCACTGGCAGAGGTGTATGAATTGGGCTCATGCTGCAGAACAGTCACTGTACAGATTAGATGCAAAGCAGTTTAGCTCAGCACTCTGCCACCTCATTAACTACCTCATCGGCCTTAACGTAGGGTTGCCAGCCTCCAGCTGGGGACTGGAGTTTCCCAGAATTATGACGGATCTTGAGATAAAGGAGATCAGTTCCCCTGAAAAAAATGGCTGCTTTGGAGGGTGGAATGCATGGCATTATACTGCAGTGGAGGTTTCTCCACGAACTCCACCCTTTCTAGACCCCACCCCCCAAATGTCCAGGAATTTCCCAGCTCTGAGATGGCAACTCTTCCTTAGTGTCAGAATTTAGCAGACGGCTCAAAAATGATGGTCACAGTCACAGAACAGACCGCAAAAAGAAGAAAGAAACTGTGAGGTAACTGTGCTAGAATTTAGCAGACACCAAAGACATTTGCTTTTAATCCAACAATAAAACCCCCAATACGAAGTGGTTCCAAACAGATTCATATTAATATTTCACCTGAACTTGCTCCGCCAGGCAACCAGCAAGAGGTTGGGTGTAGGAAAATGCAAATCACCGTCATTCCAGAAGTGTTATCCTTGCTTTGGGGTAGGGGCCTAGAGATCTCCCAGAATTACAACTGATCTCCAAGAAAAAAAGAGATCAGTTCCCCTGGAGAAAATGGCTGCTTTGGAGGGTAGACTATAAGGTACTGTACCCTACTGAGGTCCCTCCGCTCCCCAAACCCTGCCCTCCTGTTGGGATATTGCAACTTCACTCCCTTCAGTCACGAAAGAGTTAATCTTTTTTATGTATGCTAATTCTTAGCTAGTTCACTTAGAACCACCTCAGCTCTGACTATTGTCCTTTCTGGCTTCGTTGCACTATGCCGCCATGCTGCCGCACCTCCATGGCTCCGTCCCTGCCGGACTCACGCAGCACTCGCTGGACGCTCCTCAGCCACTCCAACACTCCACTCCGCCATTACTGTTCTATCGCTGCTGACGCCTCTGCTGCACACCCCACTAGTGGGGAGGTGCCCCCTGCCACCTAGGGCAGGTACCCATTTATCTACTTGCTTTAGATGTTAATGTTTTCGAACCACTGGGTGGGCGGGAGCTAGGACTAGAGCCGGGAACTCACTCTGGCCACGGTGGGTCTCGAACAGCCATAGCGGCCGTTCGCTGATGTTATAGCAGGTGTCCTTTACTACGTGCGCCACCGCTCCCTTTATAATATTATAAACTTCAATCGTGTCACCCCTCAGTCGTCGTTTCTCCAAGCTAAAGAGCCCTAAGCACTTTAACCTTTCCTCATAGGGAAAGTGTTCCAACCCTTTTATCATTTGAGTTGCCCTTTTCTGTACTTTTTCCAAAGCTATAATATCCTTTTTAAGGTGTGGTGACCAGAACTGCACACAGTATTCCAAATGAGGTCGCACCATTGATTTATAAAGGGGCATTATGATATTGGCTGATCTGTTTTCAATACCCTTCCTAATAATCCCCAACATAGCATTGGCCTTTTTTATTGCAGTCACACACTGTCTCGACATTTTCAGTGAGTTATCTACTACAACTCCAAGATCTCTCTCTTGTTCAGTCTCTGCCAGTTCAGACCCCATCAATGTGTATTTATATTTAGGATTTTTGGCTCCAATGTGCATCACCTTGTACTTGGCCACATTGAACCCCATTTGCCATGTTGACGCCCACTTGCCCATCCTTGACAGATCCCTTTGGAGTGCCTCACAATCCTCACTGGTTTTCACCACCCTGAACAACTTCGTATGAGCCACAAATTTAGCCACTTCCCTGCTTACTCCCAACTCCAAATCCTTAATGTCACGGAGGTTTGGGGGTTCCTTGGGAGCTCTCCCGGGAGCCCTCTGAAGATGGCAAGTCACAAACCGGAAGCACCCTCCAGGGGAACTGATCTTGGTCATCTGGAGATCAATTGGAATAGCAGGTGATCTCTAGGTGCTACCTGGGGCCTGGCAACCCTAACATCCACCCTTTGCTTCAGGCCTTTAAATCAGCATCACCTGTGATGGTGGGCAGAGGAGTGTGTTCTTTATTTCAAGTTATTTCTCCAGCAATGAGGCCAGACTCCTCAACACAGCAGGCCAGAGGTGCCTCCTTTATCAGACACTGCAGACAGTGGGTGGATCTTGGCATATCTGGAAAAAAATCACAGGCCCACCTTGCCTCCCCTTCTTTCTCAACCCCCCTCCTCTCCTGGGGCTCCTATAATTTTGCCTCCTGTCTGGGGCGAGAGGCAGATTTGTTTAAACAACCAACAGCAGCAAAGACTGATGAAATCAAAATGAACTTTGTAGATCCTGGGCTGAAGGCTGTTTAATATCCAAAGGTTCAGGGCAGGCAATCTCCTTGTTTTATCTTGAGGGAAATAAACAGAACTGCTGTGAGGTTCATAAGCAAGGATTGATAGTGTCTCTGCTTATTGTCTGGGATAAAGTGGGAGCTCAGCTAAGATTTACTGACAGAGAAAACCGGAGTAAAAAACTTATTGTTGCAACTTCAAGGGATCACCTGTTTCCAGATCAGAAAGAGGGGAAACAGGATGGAGAACCCTAAATTGCTCTGGTGGTCCCCAGATGTGAAATTCAGAGTAGGCCCAGGCAAGCCTTCCTATGGTTGCCAACTGCCAGGTGGGAGCTGCAGATCTTCTGAGATTACAACTGATCTTCAGATAACAGAGATCTGTTCCCCTTAGAGAAAATGGATGCTTTGGAGCAGGCCCGTAGCCTGCGTGGGGCCCACGGGGCCTGGCCTCCCTGCTGGTTTTGCGGGCCTCCTCCCCTGCTCCCCCTCCCTCCCAAATCAGTGCTGCCAGGGTCCCTGCTCCGGCCACAGCCTTTCCTGCCTTGGCCCGCCTATCACTTCCCACCCCTGACCCCGGCGGCGGGCCCGCCTCCCCACCTGCCCGAAAGCGGGGGCTGATCGGCCGGACGCAGCCCGAGAGGGGAGGCGAGGCGAGGCGACCCCGGCAGCAACAGGCAGTGCCGGGAACCTGACAGTCAGGGCCAGAGAAGGGGAGCAGGGCATTACTCCCGGTGATGTGTGCGCGGCGTGCGCGCGCACACGCACTCCGGCTCCCCCTCTTTCCCCAGGGCCCCCCCACTAGGAGAGCTTTAGCTACGGCCCTGCTTTGGAGTGTGGCCTGTATGCAGGGGTCATTTCGTAGAAAAAGACGTGCAGGAGCTCATTAGCATAACTTATTAGCATAACTCATTAGCATATGCCACACCCCCTGACCTGAAGGCGGGCCGGGGGTGGGTGGGCTCTGCAACTTACCTGGCTGCTTCTTGCTCCTCGTGGCCCGACTGAGGGCTGCTGTGAGCAGGGGGTGGGGCTTGTTGCATGTGCCTGCCCCCTGGGCTCTTTACTGCCGGAGCTCCGCTCCTGTGCGCTCCCGCAGGAAATGACCCCTGCCTGTATGCCATTATATCCCACCGAGGTGCCTCCCCTCCCCATGCTCCACCTCCATATCTCCAGAAATTTCACAACTGGGAGCTGGCAAGCCCATTGGTGGGCCCATTCTATCATTTACTATTAACTTGGAGTCTCATTTAACCTTTTGCTTTTCTTCGGTAGAAAAGAAAACCACAGAAATAGTTAGAAAATTACATTTCATTTTTATTTTTAACAAAAGATTGTATCTTTACACACACCATTAAATAGACAGCAGAGTTATGGCCTCTACATGTGTTTGTAGTTTTTCTTGTAGAGTTTCCAATTCCCATTGTGAAATTCCTGGAGATTTCGGGATGGAACCTGGGGAGAGGAACAGACTTCAGCAGTAATGCCACAGAGTTCACCCTCCAATGCACCCTCCAATCACTTCTAGGAGAACTGATCTCTGTAGATGAATTGTAATTCCAGGAGATCTCCTAGGCCTCCACATGGAGGTTGTCAACCCTATGCTTTTGGCACATTGTACCCATTTGGATTACAGTAGATTGATAGCAGGGACCTTGTATCATTGATGGTGGCCTACCTTCTTGAGTTAGAATGCTACCTCCAAGTACCTGACTGGAGAAGGTTTTTTGTATGTGTGTGCCAGGCTCTCCAACTCTCAAATAGCCTGAGACTGTGAGAAAGGGCTGCAAGATACAAATAGAGGTGGTTTGCCATTGCCTGCCTCCAGGGGTCATTTCCTTCGGGAGTACACAGGAGCAGAGCTCCGGCAGTAAGGAGCCCAGGAGGTGGGCACATGCAACAAGCCCCACCCCCTGCTCACAGCAGCCCTCAGTTGGGCTACAAGGAGCAAGAAGCAGCCAGGTAAGTTGCAGAGCCCACCCACCCCCGGCCCGCCTTCAGGTACAAGCTCTCCCTCCTCTGTGAGGGCAGATCTGCACGTCCCCCCCCCAATAGCTAGCAATCCAAAACAGTCCAGTGGAGCCTGAGCAGTGGGTGTCACCTTCTGACACATTTCCGGTGATGTCAGGGGGTGTGGCATATGCTAATGAGTTATGCTAATGAGTTATGCTAATGAGCTCCTGCACCTCTTTTTCTACAAAATTACCCCTGCCTGCCTCTATGTAGCAGCTCTGGATTTCCTTGGTGGTCTCCCATCCAAATACTAACCAGGGCCAACCGGCTTAGCTTCCAAGATTTGATGAGATTGGGCTAGCTTGGGACATCCAGGTCAGGGCACATACCTTTTGAAATGGTAAGTTGTCTAAGTGTGAGTTCCACAAAGAGGAGGTAGACTTCCTGGGCTACTGTATTTCACAGAAGGGGTTGAAAATGGACCCACACAAGGTGGCTGATGTGTTGGGGTAGGAAGCCCCCCGTACTAGATGACAACTCCCAGGCCTCGGTTCCTGCCAGAGCACACCAGAACACCGCTCCACCAGTCAGGAGCCCAGGGGGCGGGCACATAAGCCCTGTCCCCTGCTCCCACCAGCCATCAGTTGGGCAACTTTGGCGGGGGGGAATGTTCCCCCAGTTCCCTGAGCCCCGGGGTAGTGGCCTTGGAATTGTAGGGGCAAATTCCACGTCTCACATGTGATGCGAGAGGTCATTCTGGCTCCCCCAGCTCTCTTTAGGGGCTCTTTAAAAAGGTTATGGCCACCCTCGCTGTTCTCGGTGGCAGCTGCGATGCCCGTGCGTGGGGGAGGGGCGGGGTGAAACGTTCCCTTGCCTCTCTGAGCCCTGGGGTGGTGGCCTTGGACTCGTAGGGGCAAATTTCACCTCTCGTGTTCCACCTCTTCCACCATTCTGGCTCCCCCGGCTCTTGGAAGGGGCTCTTTAAAAAGTTATGTCCGCCCTCGCTGTTCTCGGTGGCAGCTGCAACGCCTGCGCATGGGGGAGGGGTGAAATGTTCCCTTGCCTTCCTGAGCCCCGGGGTGGTGGCCTTGGACTTGTAGGGGCAAATTGCGTTGCCGCTCGGACATCATGCGTGAGAGACCATTCTGACTCCCCTGGTTCTGGGGAGGGGCTCTTTAAAATGTTATAAAAATGTTATGGCTGCCCTCGCTGCTCTTGGCAGCAGCTGCGATGCCCGCGCATGGGAGAGGGGCAGGGCGAAAAGTTCCCTTGCCTCCCTGAGCCCCGGGGTGGTGGCCTTGGACTCATAGGGGCAAATTCCACCTCTTGCGTGTGATGTCCGAGCGGCATTGCCGCCAGCTCTCGGGAGGGGCTCCTTAAAAAGTTATGGCTGCCCTCGCTGTACTCGGTGGCAGCTTTGACGCCCGCGCGTGGGGGAGGGACGAAACGTTCCCTTGCCTCCCTGAGCCCTGGGGTGGTGGCCTTGGACTCGTAGGGGGCAAATTCCACCTCTCGCAAGAGGCCATTCTGACTCTCCCAGCTCTCAGGATGGGCTCTTTAAAAAGTTATGGCTGCCCTCGCTGTTCTCGGCAGCAGCTGCGATGCCCGCGCATGGGGGAGGGGCAGGGCGAAAAGTTCCCTTGCCTCCCTGAGCCCCGGGGTGGTGGCCTTGGACTCATAGGGGCAAATTCCACCTCTTGCGTGTGATGTCCGAGCTCAGACATCACACGTGAGAGGCCATTTTGGCTCCCCCAGCTCTCGGGAGGGGCCCCTTAAAAAGTTATGGCCGCCCTCGCTGTACTCGGTGGCAGCTGCGACGCCCGCGCGTGGGGGAGGGACGAAACGTTCCCTTGCCTCCCTGAGCCCTGGGGTGGTGGCCTTGGACTCGTAGGGGGCAAATTCCACCTCTCGCAAGAGGCCATTCTGACTCTCCCAGCTCTCAGGATGGGCTCTTAAAAAAGTTATGGCTGCCGTCACTGTTCTCGGTGGCAGCTGCGACTCCGGCACGGGGGGAGGGGTGGGCAAAATGTTCTCGTGCCTCCCTGAGCCCCGGGGTGGTGGCCTTGGACTCATAGGGGCATATTCCACCGCTCGTGCAAGAGGTCATTCTTGCTCCCCCAGCTGTTCTTAGGGGCTCTTTAAAAAGTTATGGCCCCCGCCGCCGCCTCTTTCGGAGGCAGCTGCAACCACAGGGAGAACTGCTGAGCTGCCTTCCCCGCCTTTTTCAGGCTCCGGGCCTGAAAAACGGCCTGTGGAGCCGCCCCCCAGCCGCCCTTCCTTCTTTTTTCAGGCTCCACGCTAGAACACCAGGCCTGAAAAAGGGCCAGCCGAATGTCAATTTCGACCCCATTATATCCTATGGGCCATTGAAGTCAATGGCGAAAACATAGGGTATATTCTGGGGGCTGGAGGGGAGGGAGTTTGAGGGAGAGGATCCAAACTGTCAGGGTAGCTGCTGGAGCCTCTCCCCAAGATACTAACCAAGATTGAAGAACATTGGACCAGGGGGTCCAATTCTATGCTTCCCCAATCAGGTTGCCCCTATCCCCTCCATTGTTCTTTATAGTAGGGAAAAAGTAACTTTTTCCCCACCATAGAGAACAATGGAGGGGATTTGGGCAACCTGTTTGGGGCCCCGTAGAATTGGACCCCCTTGTTCAATGTTCCTGAAACATGGCGGGTATCAAATTGTTTGCTGCAAGCTTTGTGGAAACTCACTTGAAACCGACTACCAGGCCTCTGAATAAACTGCCTCCCCCCCAAAGCTGCCTTCGCAACTCTTTGCTCTTTGGGATTAGGGTTACTAACTCTGAGCTGGAAAATTCCTGGAGATGTAGAGGTGGAACCTGGGGAGAGTGGTGTTTGGGGTAGGGTTGCCAAATCCAGGTTGAAAAACTTCTGAAGATTTAAGAATGGAGCCTGGGGAGGACAGAGACCTCAGAGAGGTACAGTGCCATAGAGTCCACCCTCCAAAGGATCCATTTTCTCCAGGGGAACTGATCACTGTTGTTTGAAGATGATCCCCAAGTCCCAACTAGAGGCTTTCAATAATGTTCACTACACTACTATATAATGATAATAGAAGACAAAAACTAGTTAACAGACTCAACAATCACAGCTTGCCAAAAAGCTGAAGAACATGTAATAGAGAATGATGTATACAAAGCAGCTACAATTAAAAAGTACAAAATGTAAACAATGGAGAAACTGGTATGTGCTACAATATATAAACAATGGAAAACTACTAAATAATTAGATGTTGTGTCTGATAACTACGTTTCAAAGTTCATCCTTCATCAGGGTGTTCTATAATAAAATACATAACTTATTAAGTAAAGGAGAGCCATACAAAGAAATTGCAAGGTCAATGTGTAAATCTAACCAACAGCATATCCCTTTAAGCTGCTGTGGTTTTCATACTCATACTGACATGGATTGGGAACAGTCTGTGCTAACAGAAAATACAAGTCATTCAGTGTAAATACAATGTAAATAGGTATAACATTGCCAAAAGCATTTCTTGCAGCTACTCACAATAGTTGAATACAAAATCGGACGCCAGTCTCCAACATGTGGTCAGCTTCAATAGCTTCAGCCTTGTAGCAGGACCGGCAGCATCTCATAAGTGAGCTTTGAGTTGAGCAATTTAAGGAGCTTTGCTAACGCAGACCAGCTGAGTTTTTTCTAGAGCAGCACACTATCAAGTTTATCTTGTACTTAAAAAAAACATGCCAAGTCCAAATTTTGATTAAGACCAGACGGAAGTACTGTGTTAAGACGCGAGATCTGTTCTTTCACCTGGTGTTTGTTTGATTACTTCCAAAACTGTATACAAAAAGCTATCAGAAGTATGATTAAAGATTCTAAAGTGCTGTATGAGAAGTATGTCCAAAATTTGTGCTTTAATCGTAGAGCAATGTTCTGACATTCTAGTTCTAACCCTTCTAGATATTGAGCCCACATATAGCTTAGGTGGCTGACATTAACATTTTAAAACATATACTGTCCATTTTGTTCCACAAGAGCTGGAACATTGCAATTTAATCTCTTGACCTGCTACCTTTAAACTCTCTGTCTGCCAAATTTGTTTATAGCTAATACAATGATGACACCTTACATGTCCAAAAACTGCTCCGTCATCCTTCTGTTGGTTAGTGGTGGTGGCATCCCTAGTTTGGGGAGGGACCTCAGTAGGGTATAACACCATAGAGTCTACCCTCCAAAGTAGATATTTTCTGCAGGAGTACTGACTATTGTAGTCTGGGTATTAGTTATAATGCCAGGAGATCTTCAGACCCCAGCTGGAGGTTGGCAACCCTAGTTTGTTCTGCCACTTTTATTTGACAAGTCTATTTATTAAGCTTTTCAGATAGAAACATTCTGTTCATCATAATGGTGGACATTTTCTTAATAAGAGAAGTTTCCCAAGACTGCCTACAGGACTCCAGGGATTTGAACTCAGGTCTTCCCCTTGAGACATCACCCTGCCAACAAAAGTCCGCATGGTCAAAGCAATGGTATTCCCAGTAGTCATGTATGGCTGTGAGAGTTGGACTATAAGGAAGGCCGAGCGCCGAAGAATAGATTCTTTTGAACTATGGTGCTGGAGAAGACTCTTGAGAGTCCCTTGGACTGCAAGAAGATCAAATCAGTCAATCCTAAAATAAATCAACCCTGACTGTTCCCTGGTAGGCCAGATAATGAAACTGAAGCTCAAATACTTTGGCCACCAAACGAGAAAGGAGCACTCCCTGGAGAAGACCCTGATGCTGGGAAAGATTGAAGGTCAAAGAAGATGGGGAGGGGAAAGGATGAGATGGTTAGACAGTGTCATCGATGCAACGAACATGAAATTGAGCAAACTTCAGAGGACGGCGGAAGACAGGAAGGCCTGGTGTGATCTGGTCCATGGGGTCGCGAAGAGTCGGACTCGACTGTGCGACTGAACAACAACAACTTCCCCTTGTGGTCACAAGATGCCATCTACAATGCCAAAGAAATACTCTTTCCATTTTCCCGCTTGTCTTTTCCAAGGAAAATATCTGAATCCAGCCACACAGGCAAAACTGCAGCCGACCCTCCGCATTCATCTCTTTGGTTGATGGGGGAGCTGAGGGATAGCTGTCTAGATGCTGGCATGTGTTGCCAGAAAGCCACGGCATATTGTGTGCTGAGAAATAAATTAATTAGACCTATCAAATAAAAGTGGCACAACAGCCCCTGAGGGACAGTGGCTAATGTATGCGCCAGTTGTATTTAGGTATTAATACTCTGACAGGAGGGTTTTAATTATGAGCCCATCCTGCCAGTTTCTTTCCTTGGCTTGGCCTACCAGGCGAGTGGTTGAGTCAAGCTCATCTCCTTCAGGGAACCAGTTGTCAGTTTCTGTCGTTCCCGGATGTCACTCTCCACTGTCATCTCCACTCTCCATCCCATCATTCCTCCCACCCCCACATGTGCCTGAGCAGCTCATTCTCTCTGGGTGGGTTGGGTGAAAGCAGGGATCAAACCAGATTAGACCATGTTTTTGCCAAGAGAATGTGCTTCCTAGGGTGGTGGCAACCTGTCTGATCTGACTGAACTCTGTGAACCCAGCTGGGTGGCTGTCAAAGAGCCCGGGGTGACATTGTAAGAAGGGAACACAACCCCATTGGGAGGCAGAATCCCTTTACAGTCCTAGGAAAAGGGGGCTGGGAATTGGTTCTGAGAAACTGTCACTAATGTCGGATCCCTCGAAGAGTGCCATATCGTGATAACTAATCACAAGCGTTTAACAAGCCTGAATTATTTTCTGCCAGGCACCCGCCAACGTCCTGCCAAAATGGTGAGGCTAACAACTATGACACATGCCCAGCAGCTGGTGACAGCCAGGTTAATGCAAACATCAAGAGCGAGTGCTGCTCTGCCAACCTGCTTGGCCTCTTTGGTGTGCCAGGAGACTGCATAAGAGGGAACGCATCCTCTGGCACTCCTTTACCTCTGCTTGGTTGCTACAAACCTGGGAGTAGGAAATGTGATGAAACTCACTTCAGCAGTTGCTGAAGGGGACTCAATGTTATGGAGCATGTGTGGCCCAGGATTGAGCAGAACAACGAAGATATGTGGAACGCATTGCAGTGCAGTGGGGTATGATGCAATTCGGAGCTCAGTGTGCCAGGCAGCCATGCCATACGGTGTGAAGCAAAATAATTTCTTAACTTCATTTATACTCTGCTTTTCTCCCCAATGGGGACTGAAAGGGGCTTACAAATATTCTCTCCACCTGCCTTTTATCCTCACAATGACCCTATGAGGTAGATTAGACAGTGGGTGACTGGCTGAAACAGAATGCCATCTTGTGAAATGCAGTGGTGCTGGGTGTTGGTGTTGTGCAAAACAATGGCTGTGAGTTGTAACAGAAGGCTGCACAAGGCAGTGCGATGCAATTCTTTGTGGAATAATAGAATTGCATGCTATTTTCCGAAGCAGAATAATGGAGCTCTGTGTGTTTGTATGTGTGTTTTTGTGGTGCAGTGCAGAATAATGGAACTCAACAATACAATGTGCTGTGTTGCAGTGTAAGCCAGAATGACAGATTATAGTGTAGGTGCCTTGTGGAATAGTGGGATTCAGCGTGACATGAGTTTCTGCAAGGCAGAATGACAGGAAGGAGTGCAGCGCTGTCTGATTCATACATCCCTTTCATTTTGTATCCATTAGTAATGAAACAAATTCCAAGACTGCGTAAAGGAACAATTAAACTGATATATATAAAAAAAACACCGAGGGGGTCTATTGCAGCAGGCCATGGACGTTCAGGACAGAATGGAACAGGTGGTGGAGGATGTCCTGACCCCCTCCCTCAGCTGTGGCAACTGATGGTCTTGAGCAGATGTGCCAGCAGGATCTAGAGTTCAATCCCAGGATATTCAGTGGAGAGCATTATACAGTAAAATAAGGGGCATGGAGTGTGCTGCGGTACATTGTGGTACATCAGAATACAAAGTAACCGTTTGGGGATGGTGTCTTGTATAAAAAATCATAGAATCATAGAATTGGAAGGGACCTCCAGGCAGGGCCAGATTTAGGTGAAGAAAGGCCCTAGGCTACTCCACTTGTGAGGCCCCTCCCAATCCCCCACCCTCATGACTAGAAGAAAATGGAAGCGTGTTATAAACAAAACTGAGTGAAGCCAAGGATGATGATGGGTATTTAAAATTCTGCAATTCACAATTTCTCCTCTAAAGGACATAATATGTTATTGTTAAATACAATAGTGATTGGAAAAAATGCATACATGTTAAAATTAACCCTGAAAAACTTTTGCAATAACTGAACTTTGTAAACCTTTTGTGGAATAAGCATTAATTTTTAGGAAAATGAAGTTGTAATGTTCTTCTTTAAAAAAACAAACCTTGGGGGGGCTTCCGGTGGTGTGAAACAACATGGCCGCCTAAACCTGTCGCTCTGACCTACCTTCCCTTTCCCATACTGATCACAGCGATCACAAGCAAGAATCAGCCTCCAAACATATGGGGAAGAAAGAAAAACTAAACGAGCTACAAAATAAATGTAAATTCAAGAAGGTGCAAACAATGCTGACTTCAAAAACTTCAAAAACAGATTTGGGGCTCCAGCTAGCTCTGTCAAGCAAAATGGCATTTCGAGCTGAGGAACTTGCTACAACATTGAACCCAGTGACTTCCACCGATCTATCCAAGACGCTAAATACCTTAGAGAAGTCAATTCTTGACAACATATCTGCACTACTTAGACCGATGTGTGATCAAATGGAGACTCTACAAAAAACTTTCAATGAAAGTAAAATTACAGCAGACAGAGCAATGAATGTCAGCCTCAATAATAAGAAAGAGATCTTGCAGCTCCAACAAATGGACGATGTGCTGGCTGAAAAAGCTTTGAGAGCTGACATTGCGTTGAGACAGAATAACTTGAAGATAAGAGGATGGCCGAAAAAAATTGAAAAGAAAGGTAACCTTAGCGCTTTACTTTCTGAGTGGCTCATGAAAGAGGTGCCACCGGAGGGAGATTTGGCTCATGTTATAATGAAGGCTTTTCGTGCAGGGCCCCTGAGTATCCTTAAAAATAGGAATTCCAGGGATATTATTGCAACATTACTGGTTCTAAGGTATAGAGAAGCCATTCTGAATGCTTCTAGACAAAGAGGACACCTAAATTTCAGAGGACACAAGATCGAGATCTTCCCGTATCTTCCAAAGGAAGCCTTAGCGAAAAGAAGGGAGCTTAAACCAGTCTCTTCCAGCCTTGCTGAAGCGGACATTCAATATACTTGGCCAATGCCTCTAATTCTACCATTCACCCACCAAGGGAAGACCTATCGAATTTCTTCTAAAGATGATGGACTCAGTGCGCTGCGAAACATGAACCTGGTAATGCCAATGGAGCTTCAAAAGTACTCTTACAAAAGAAAATTTTGCTCTCCGTCTCCTTCAACAGATGGCAATCCGGAGCTGCAGGAGGACTCTACCTAAATGCTTAATATAAGTCTTGATGAGTATTCCCTTTTTTTTTTTTTACAAAAAATATTTTTATACTTTTTTACAATGCACATAACATGATAAACATAACCAGGAAAAACAGGGAGGTATAGATTACAACAAGATAAGAATTAGAAACATTGGAAGAGTACAATTTATAAATATAAAATGACAATCCCGGCTATTAACTATATTTACTATGTTAACTCTATGTTTATACATTACTCTGTGGTTACTTTGATGGACCACATGAGCCTTAGTACGCCGTGTTTAAGGTTAGTGTGATAGAGACCGAAAGTTTATGTTACGCTAATTGGAGGATTGGGGTTTGTGGCAATTTACAGGAACAACCACCTGTGATAACTGGGATTTGAGGGAAGTATTTTGTGCTCTGTAATATATTTTTTAACTGGTGCCCATAGCCTTGTGAACTTCACGTGTGGTGTGGTATTCCCTTTTTTCTATTCATTAACAGCAAAATGAAATATATAGTGTGTGCAATCCCCATAACCCGATAATTGTATAACAGATTTCCTGCCTTTTTGCCGATAGGGAAAAATGAACTGCTTCTGGATTAGCCTTGCACTTGTCTCATAGTTTAAATTCTAGTATTAAATACACCTTCATATCTGTAAATGTTCTATGGTTATATTTGATATTTTGATTGTGGCTAGCAATATTCGTGACATGGGGGGGGGTCGGGTGAGGGTTTTTTGGGTTTTTTGGCTGTGTTTCTGTGCTCTCATAGTACAGTGCTGGGGATTAGAGGCACGAAACTTGCCCCAGCTTTCTGCAAGAAGTTGATTTTTGCAGAAAATTAGAGAGACAACACCAGTTCTAATACTCAATTTATTATAAACTGTTTAATAAATTTGTTTTATCTGATTAATTGTCATACTTGATTATCTCTTGTTTGTATTTTTAAATTAATATCTACTTCAAAGCAAACAAATATATACAAGTTTTAAATACTACTTTTAAATATCTTAAATACTCATTTTAACAGAGGTAACAGTGACATTTTAAAAGTCATTTTATCTATCTTCACTTGGCTATACAGTTAATTAATAACTTGTTTGTTAAAGACATTTAAAAGTAATTCTAAGTGCTGATTTGTTGTTGTAGTGACAGGTGGATTGTAGTGACCTGAAGGTATTGTCACCAAGAAATCATACTTGCTTAGACACCATATTTTATACAACATTGCTGGAGGTTCTTCAAATACAATATAGTGTAGGGGAAGGATTTCTTTGTACAATAATCAACTTGATTCTTGGTCTTGGACCTTTTAAAAAGTTTTCATTCAAATTGCAATACTAATTTTTACCATTTCGCTTTCTCTTTGTTCTCTCTGGAAATAGATACAGGATATAAATATGCAGCCAATGCTCAAATTCTACTCATACAACGTGCGAGGGCTGAACAACATAATCAAGCGTAAGAGAATTCAGAGTCAAATTGTAAAATTAAATCCTGACATTATTTTTCTTCAAGAGACTAACATTAAGGATGATGTAGCACCTCTGTTCAAAACTAAAAAATTCTCCCAACAATTTTAAGCTAAAGGTACCTCCAAATCCAGGGGCACAGCTATTTTACTCCCTAAAGATTTTAATTTTACACACCAAGCAACACTAGCAGACGTTCAGGGGAGGTACATCTTTGTAAAAGGAACCCTAAATAATGTGCAAGTAACTCTTGCATCGCTTGATACCCCCAATGCAGAACAACTTCCTTTCCTTAAACAAGCTCGATGCAATCTAGATAACTTTCATGCAGGTGAAATCATTATAGGGGGAAACCTTAACTATATTATGGACCATTCTAAAGACAGGTCAGCTTTCCAGAACAGCCATAACAGATTTAAAAAACCCTATAAGTAAGCTGGCAGACATCCTTGCTTCCTTTAGCCGAACAGACATCTGGAGACATATGCACCCAACTGCATGGGACTACACCTTCTACTCGATGAGCCATTATTCCTATACACATATTGACTATATACTTGTGTCACCATCCTTGGTGAATCTAGCCCAAAGCTCCACTATTGGCTCCCAGCTGTGGTCAAATCACTGTTGGATGAATTGCAATCTAGTGTTAAATTGTGAAAAGAGACATACTATTTCATGGACCTTAAACAGTTCTTTATTGCTAAATGATCAGGTAGTGACCAAAATTGAGGAAAACATTAAAAACATTTTTCTAGACAATCCAGTCGGCATGGTGTTACCGGGAATGATATGGGATGCTATGAAACCGGTGGTATGGGGTCAACTGATCTCCACAGCCTCCTATATTAAAAAACAGAAACAAAAAATGAGATTAGATTGGAACTGCCGGTTTATGGCAACAAGCTGGCGGACAGATCTTCCGGACCTCCCAGGGATGTGATCTGTGCACCAGCGGATAGGAGGGGGGCGACGGGTCACCATCCCCCTGGAACCTTGGTAAAGGGCTCCTAGCCATGGGGCTTTTGAGGGGTGATCTCTTCGCCAACATGATGCTGGGGAATTTAGGCACTCCTCCGCCCTGACAGTCCTCCTATATTAGAGCCGCTGACTGGGACAAGCGTCGAAGATTGAGCATTTTAAATGTGTTCCGAGCGAGGCCATATGAACAATGAACAGTGAGATGGGTTAAAGCAAATACAAGAATTTAAAAAGAAAGCTATTCCCCAGGAACGGCAAGAAAAGCGAGCGGGGGAGGGGCCCCTCCCATGTGCATGAACTAAATAACGAATACTAAGGGGGGAGCAGAAGAAAAAAATCTGTTTTGAGAGACATACCAGAGCACGGATAAGCGCATGGGTGAATTTCAGAGACTTTAGCAAGTTTTCATAAAAGTAAACAATCCATAAAGATGGCGGGGAAAAGGGCAGAGAAAGACAAACTAGCAAAAGTGAAACCAGCAGGGAACATGAGCCCTCGACCAGAAGAGGTCACTGAGTTCTCCAAAATGTTGGCAGATTCCTTGTGCCCTGTGCTGGACCAGATGACTAACATCAAACAACAGCTGACAACTCTAAATCAGAACCTTGCAACTCAGCAGCTCCAACTGACTGAGACTTTAAAAATTATGGAGCAAATGGATGAGAAGGTGAAGAAAATGGACGCCAACACTAAAAAAGTCAAGAAAAAGGTGCAAAAGCTGGAAAAGAAACAAGCTTCAGAAGAATCACAACTTTTACAGCTGCAAATGGAGAAAGCAAATTTGGTTCTCCGGTCTCAAGGGGTCCCAGAATTAAAAGGCAAGAATCTAAAACAACTCTTGACTGAAGCATTAGCCCCAGCTACAGATTTGAAAGTGGAATATCTTGCAAGTGAAATGGATGTGGTCTACAGGTTCTATTCCATGTATATCAAGAAGAATAATCTGCCTGGGGAAATAGTGGTCAGATTCTCAAAGAGGCATGTGAGGGATTCTATCCTGAAAGCAACTACAGGAACATCCTTGAAAATCGGGGACAACATCATCAGGATTCTAAAAGACATCCCATTTAAAATAAGGCAAAAGAGAAAGAAATATAAAGATTTAATCCTTTTCTACAAACAAACAACATTGCTTACAGATGGTTAATTCCAGAATACGTCATTTTAAAAATACACAATAAAAAAGAAAAGATTGACTTTGTCTTTAAAGCACATGAGTTCCTGAGATTGCAGCTGGGAGAGACAGCCGAGGTCAAGAAGGAAGAAGATAACAGCAAATCCAGTGGCGAATTGGACTTGGTGTCTTCCGATGAGGACTCTCTTTCTGATAAGGGGGTGGCTGCCCACAAAAGACAAGACAAAATGAAGGCTGAAGAACTCTGAATTGTGCCTTAAAACTTTAGTTTTATTATGGGATGCTCTGGGGGTTCTCTTAAACAGTTAAATCAATGGATAAAAAGATAAATAATTTAGCATAACCGACTATGTTCAAAGTAATACTAGCAATTTAAGATTAACATTTATATAAGCTGTTGTTATGATCTCCTATACTTGGGGTTTTAGTTGTTAGTGGTTTTCTTTCCTTTCTCCCTAGATGTAGTTACCCCTTCCCAATTTTCATTGTAGTTTGTAGTCTATTAAAAAATGCAATAAAAAATCCCCTCCAGGGGGCCAAAAAAAATTGAGATTAGATCTACAAAAAAGCATAACTATTTTGGAAAATAAACATAAACAGTTGGGCAGCCCAAAAATATACAAGAAACTTCTGGCAGAACGTAAAAAACTAGAATTATTAGAGATGTCCCAGATACAGAAAAATATCCTGTACTCAAAGCAAAGAGGTTGGGCCTTCACCCCCAAATCATTGAAATTCTTATCTAAAAGGGTGAAGCAACAACAGCAATCTAGGTTGATCTCAGCATTAAAGGATAACAGAGGGGAACCTCATTATGATACTGAGAATATATCCAAATTATTTTTAGCCTTTTACAAAAAATTATATACCTCGACACAGGTTGCTGAGGTGGACTTAGACAATTTTTTCATGGCACACTCGTTAGTGAAACCTCTCTCTGAAGAACACAGAAATCAAATGGAGGAACCCATCACACCATTGGAGGTAATCAATGCGATCAAACGATTGAAGCCATTCCAAGCACCAGGCCCGGATGGCTTCACTCCTGAATTTTATAAGCACTTTGCACAGCTATTAGCTAAGTCGCTATCAGAGGCTTGTAACCACATTCTTTTTTTTTTTTGGTAAACAAAGTTTTATTATTTTTTCATCATAGGAATCCAACAATTCAATACTTTACATTTATCATTGCTTACCCTACTTCCCTTGACTCCTCCCCCTCCTGTGGCTTCCCGCAATGCTTTCACCCCTTCCTCCCCACTCTTGTATATTTCATCGGTTTCCAACATCATTGTTCTTGTCAATTTTAAGATAACATCAGTTTGCTTAATATTGTTCTAAATACAGTAAATTATGTTTTACATCCCAGTTCTTCTCCAGATAAATTTTAAAGTCTATCCATTCTTCGAAAAATTCTTCATCTTCTTTGTTGTTCAATTTTTTGGTAATTTTGTCCATTTCTGCCATGAACAGAACTTTTTGTATCCAATCCTCAATCTCTGGTACTTTTTCCAATTTCCAAAATTGTGCATATATCATTCTTGCTGTCGTTATTAAGTACCAGAGAAGGGGTTTTTTTTTCACATTAACTTCTTCCATCATTAGTCCTAAAAGCAGAATTTCCGGTGCTTTTTTAAAAAAGCATTTTAATATTTTCTGCATTTCACTGTGGATTTTTGTCCAAAAATCCACCGCTTTCTCACAGGTCCACCACATATGGTAAAATGAGCCCTCATGTTTCTTACATTTCCAACATCTATTAGACATATTTTGATTCATATTTGCTATTTTCTTTGGAGTCAAAGGTCTACTGTACCATTAAAGTCCCCGGCTAAAATGACTTGGTCAAAAGTTTGCATTTGAAGTTTTTCTGCTATGTCCTTAAAAAATTTATCCTTTGCTCCATTTGGCGCGTATATGTTTAGTAATAAAGTTTTTTTCTGTTGAATTATAATTTCCACGCCCACATATCTTCCTTCTGAATCTTTAAGAATTTCTTTAGGCTGTAAGTCACTTTTTACATAAGTCACAACTCCTTTCTTTTTATTCACAGCCGAGGAACAAAATTCCATTCCTAATATTAACCACATTCTAAGCACGGGTTGCCTCCCACCATCATGGAACAGTGCGGCAATCATTGTTATCCCTAAACAGGGTAAAGACACATCCATGCCTGCATCCTATAGGCCTATATAAATGCTCAATACTGATTTTAAAATTTTTACGTCTATTTTGGCTAAACATCTTAACTTCTTTGTCACCCAGTATGTCAATCAAGATCAAGTAGGGTTTATGCCCAAAAGAGATATAACAGAAAATTTACACAAAGCCCTCACATTTCTGCATTATTGCAAGTCCCAGAATATTTCAGCAGCCTTCCTCTCTCTGGACCTGGAGAAGGCTTTCGATTTGGTGGAAATCCCTTACTTAAAAAAGGTGATGAAACTTATGGGTTTTAGAGAGAGATTTTTGTCGACTATAGGGGCTATTTATGCGGATCCCAAGGCTCACATTAAGATCAACCATCTTAACTCAGAATCCTTTCATTTACAACGTGGCACCAGGCAAGGCTGCCCCCTCTCCCCACTTCTCTTTGCTCTTTGTATAGAACCATTAGTGAATTTGAGGAGATAAAGAAGTGAAAGGTGTTGTCCTCCACAAAAAAGAATTCAAAACATCTTTATTTGCAGACGACATGTTGTTATTTTTATCACAACCTGCTTTATCATTAGGCCCAATCCAAAACCATTTATCACATTTTAGCTCCATCTCAGGGCTCAAAGTTAATGTAGCAAAGTCCTATTTACTACCAATAAATCTAGATAAGCAAACATCCTTAGCAATCAAATCAAAATATGATTACTCTTGGATCACGGAGAGTCTAACTTATCTGGGTATTAAGATACCTATGAACTTTAACAATATCTACAAGGTCAACCACATTCAACTAATAAAGGATGTTCAGTCTGATCTGGAAAGATGGCATAAAATGAACATCTCATGGTTGGACAGGCTCAACGTCATTAAATCCTTTGTTCTGCCCAAATTCATTTTTCTTTTTAGTACCATCCCAATATTTATCAGCACACCTCAGTTATTCAAGTGGCAATCGATGCTTCTGGATTTCTTCTGGTCGTACAAACACCACAGAATTAAATGTAACACATTGTATAGATGTACAGCGAAAGGAGGTATAAATTTTCCCAATCTATTGTACTACTACAAAGCCATACATATCTCACAGATGATACAATTGATGTTCGCTGGCTCAGAATGAGATCAGACTAAACAATATGCTGCCTATACCAACCCCTTTGACATTCAGGAAGTTATTTGGCAAACCTCTTCAAGTAGACCTAAACAGGTTCGCTCCAGTCCCTTGCTGTCAGCTATGCTGACTACATGGGAACAGATGAAGATACTATTGTTACCGCCTATCTCTTGCTACCAGACATTCATCAAAATTTGTTTGTCTAAGTTTGTCACTTTCAATGTACAGAATGCTCAGTGCGGGCAACCTCTCTTGAGACATCATGGCCCTTAATTATTTTGAGTCTTGAAAAACTCCTCTCTCCTGAGCAGTTAGTGACCATAAAGCTCCTTGTTTTGTAGTTAACATTTGGCAAGGTGGCTTTTGCTTGTTTCTCAAGCTCATCAAAATCTTCTCTAATTTTCCTTAGAAAATCCAGAAGTGAACTGTACAAACTTGCACAAGAACTCAATAACAGGTCTGATTTCTGAAGGGGCTTTGCTGACCTTGTGAAAATGACCTAGCATACGGGTCCAAAAATGCAGCATAAACACAAATTCCAGTTCTTCCATTTTCTGCAAGATTGTTAGCTTGAAGCCTGGTCTCCCCCTTCCCATTAACTTCAGAGTACAAATGACTGAGGGCATCAGTGATAACACTGTAACTTTCCAAAACAGCTTCTGTGGCTTTTGCGTATGCGTCCCACCTAGTGTCTGTCAAATATTTAGGCACTTTAGACTGAGGTGGCAAAAATGATGTTAGAACTGCCCATCTCTTTGTGGAGGATGAAAAGAAGGTATAAACTTCATTTATAATGCCAAAACAGTTCACTGCATCAAGGCAGCAATCCACAGCTGAACGGTCCACCAGATTTAAAGAGTAACCTGCGCATGGAATAAATCTTGCAAATTGTTTTTTTCCGATGATTTTTTGCTGCATACCATTGTACTTACCAGCCATGTTGGCAGCGTTGTGATAAGATTGTCTGCGGCATTTTCTAAAGTCAATTTCAAGCTCAGTAGTGAAATAGTTGAACACTAAATCAGCCATGCTTTCTCCTCAGTGGTCTTTTAGCTCAAGGAAAGTTAAAAATCTCAGTTGGCAAACCATCTTCAGGTGATACATATCTGATAATTAAAGTCAACTGATCAGTATGTGAAATGTCAAGAGTGGAATCTACTGAAAAGCTGAAATATCCAGCCTTTCTCACATCAGCCAGAATTGCATCCTTAACTTTTTTGCCATGAGTTGAATCATTTCCTCACATATAGTTTTTGACAAATAAGAGGGATTGCCTGATCCAGAATGTCTATACCGATTGATATGCACAAGTAAAAATGGATCAAATTTTGCCACTAGTTCTAAAATACCAAGATAATTGCCATTATTTGGAGATCCAAATTGTTCATTGTCTCCTCTGAATGGTAAGCCTCGTTCTACAAGAGTGCATATTACAGCAATAATTCTCTCCATGACCTGCTGCCAGTACTGCTGTTCTGCTTTTATTTGTTCCTCTAGCTTGGAAGTT
>NW_015164182.1:1501885-1508695 GCF_001447785.1 Gekko japonicus
AAACGAAACAACCTACACTAAAGCAAACACAAGATGGAGTCTATTCTGTCACATCCAACAAGCCAACCCTATAGCACAACATCATTTTCCAATCTAAACATTTTCAAAAGTTTATAAACTCTGAAAATTGCCAAAAGGATTCAAAATAATTTTCTCCAAGACACATGCAATTAGGAGGCTTGAAAATGATGCAAAAACATAGGTTAACAATTAACTATAATTTCTCATCTAATAATTCCAGCAGCAGCAAACACCAGGCTCCCATCCAACAATCAATACTAGCCATTTAAAAGAGCCAACTGCCAAAAAAAAGTTATATAAAATAAATATGTAAAGCTTTGATTAGATTCTGCAATGGCTTTAGAACAATTAATCTACTATTAATATATGAAGCAATATTTCTTTTCATATCCAAGAAGTTCTGAGAAAGGGGTTGCAAGTGCATGCTGCAGGCACCGACAGGGCTCTGTGAAGTGTGAAAGATAAACTTCCCTGCCTGGGAGGGGTGAGGCCAGTGCCAGTCACATGTGCTTGCTCTGTTCAAGCCAAGGAGGAGGGAAGGAATGGAAGGGACTTGGGAGAGCTTGGTTGCCTGGTCTATCTGCCCCAGCCGGCCCCCTACTCGCACTCTCCCATTGATTAAAGTGCAGCACATACCACTACTGACCTGACCCTTGAGCTGAGGAAGGCTGTGCAGCTGGTTGTTGACTGTGGGCTGCTGGCTCTGGAGTCCTGGAGTCTGTACTCTGAATAGTGGCACCAGGGACCTAGAAAGGGCAGGGCTTGTCAGTCCAACCTCTGCACAGTCTCATCAGGGCTGGCCTTAAGGCAATTGGAGCAATTTGGCCAAATTGGGCCCCATGGGCCACTCCTAAGGGGCCCTCCGCACCAGGGCAATCTAGATGGATTTTATTTATATCTCTAAGATTCCGCAGACTTTGGCTGTGAACTAGGGCCCCACAAATCTTTTTTCCAGTTGGGCCCCAGAGTTTCAAATTCGGTCCCACTGGCTGGCCCTGAGTCTCATAGTTGCTGGGCCTGAGTTGCCCTTTCCTCGCATGAAGTCTTGGGTTTGGGAGACAGGAGACTGCCTGCTTGGGGGGGGGGCAGGGCTGTGGAGGCCCCCTAGGCTTCAGCTTACTTAGCCTATACATAAATCCAGCACTGCCTCCAGGCACAATGCAGGACATTCACAAATACCTCCCCCTCCACACACCCTCCATGCCCAGAAGATGACAAAAAACATCCAGGATCCCTAGCCAAACTGGCCTGAAGAAAAATTGTTTCCTGACCCCAAAGTGGCAAGCAGCATTTCCTTGGGCCTGTAAGAAAGGGCCATAAGAACTAAGCACTGAGGCAACCCTTCCTGCCCTCCCTCTCATGATCTGTCTAAGTTCACAGAACCAGCATTGCTGTCAGATGGCCATCTAGCCTCTGTTTGAAAACCTCCAAAGAAGGAGAGCTCACCACTTCCCAAGGAAGTTCCACCAAGGAACCGATCTAACTGTCAGGAAGTTCTTCCTAAAGTTTAGCTGAAAACTCTTCTGATTTAATTTCAACCCGTTAGTTCTGGTATGACCTTCTGGGACAACAGAAAAGTACCTGAAGATGGTTATCATATCACCTCTCAGTCGTCTCTTCTTCAGGCTAAACATACCCGGCTCCTTCAACCTTTCCTCATAGGACTTGGTCTCCGGACCCCTCACCATCTTCGTTGCCCTCCTCTGGACACATTCCAGCTTGTCTATATCTTTATTTATTTATTTATTTTATTCAATTTTTATCCCACCCTCCCCATCACAGGCAGGCTCAGGGCGGCTTACAATAAGGGTTAAAAGCACATTAAAACACAAACATGAGAAGCATAGCTCAACAATAAAATAGAATAAAATGAAAATAAAGTGCTGGTGACAATAACAACCAAGTGGCCATGATAGATTTCCCCACAAAATGGCCCCTGTTGGCGTCCGGCATAGTTAGTTCGTATTCTCCAGTTCATTTAATGTTATTTGATGTTACTAATATAATGCTCCACAGCTCCCCTAGGGTACAATTGGACTAAACTACTCCTTCAGCAACATTCACAGTTACTAGACTCTTAGCAGGCTGTCGCTTCTCCAATACTCCTTCTTGACAGCATGTGTACTATTCAACCATGTTCAATTTTGCTAGAAGGGTCCAGTGGTGGTCTCCAGGCAATGGATTCATGAGACCATCCGCAGTTTTGTGCCCAGCTGACAATTTGGTGAGTGTCCAAGTCTTATTCTTGTGAAGTGATTGTATTTCTTCTGCTGCTGCCTCTCTCCATTTTCTGGCTTCACTTTCAGGCAACTTGGAGATATCTTTTCAAGGCAAGGGCTCAAGTATTTTCTCAGCTTTGGCTATATAGGATACTTTGCAGGGTGGTATGCCTTTAGTTGCTCAGGTTGAGTGTCTGAGGGTTGTAACTTCGCTTGGTCCCGTTTCCTGTTGAAGCCCTGTCAAGTCTGTGGTGAATTCCACCTCTACTTCACTTGGTCTTGCTGTCTCTTGCTCACTTGCTAATGAGTTTTCTTTAACTTCTGCAAGCTGCATCAGATGGGGTTTCATCAAAGTATACTGTACCACTTATTGCAACCTTGTCTGTCTTCGTGAATAGAATTCAGTAACCTTTAGAGTGATCACTATAACCCATTAGTATTCCTTCTGAGGCTCTATTGTCTACCTTGGAGCGTTTTTCACTGGGAATGAAGGTATAGGCTTTGTATCCGAACACTCTGATGTGCTTGATGCTTGGCTTTTATCTGTGCCATAATTCATATGGAGCGCTGTCAATTGCTTTTGATGGTAATCTATTTTGTAAATATGTTGCCATCATAGTTGCTTCACCCCAATACTAATTTGGCAATCCAGCATCCAGAAGCATGCATCTCGCCATTTCAGCTAACGTGTGGTTCTTCCTTTCTGCTGTTCCATTTTGTTCAGGTGTGTATGGCATAGTTGTTTAGTGTTCTATACCCTGTTCCTTTAGGTACTGCTCCACTTCTTTAGTTATATACTACCCCTCATTGTCTGTGTGGAGTGTTTGTGGCTTTTTTTGGCACTTATTGCTGGCTGCTGTCACAAACTCTTGGAGTTTCCCAAGCATATCACTCTTTTGTTTCAGGAGATATGTGACAGTGTACCTGGAATAGTCACTGATGAAAGTCATCAGGTATTTGTTGCCTCCTGGTTTAATAGTTCTCGTGGGTCCACAAATGTCATTATGCACTATCTGTAGGGGATGTGTAGACTTGCTTTCACTGCCTTTAGGGAGTGAGGCACATGTAGCTTTTGCTTTTACGCAGCACTGCACTTCATATATGTTTGACATGACATCATCTTCATGTCCTTGGTTAAGCCTTGGTTTTCAAGCTCTTTTATGGACTGTGGGTGTCTGTGTCCTAGACGCCTGTGCCACAGGTGGATGCAGTCGCTGTGACAAAGTTGTGTAGCCATTCTAGCTCCTGCATTTGGTAGGGTAAGCTTATACAGATGCTCCTTCACAGTTCCTTTGAGTATAACTTCTTTCCTCTTCTTAATCCCACATTGGTTTCTTTGAAATTTCACTGTAAGACCATTACTGGTGAGGTGTTTCACAGACAGGAGGCTTCCCTCCAGTTTTGGAACATACAGGACATTTTCCACAAGGAGTTTATGAACGCCTTTAGATGGCCCACAGGACTTTAAGAATCCCTAGCCAATTCCTTCTGCAATGATGCTTTCCCCATCTGCTGGGAGGATCTTCTCCTTTGTGCTGAGATCAAGATCTGAGAAGAATTCCTCGTTGCTTGTTGTGTGGCTTGCGGTGTCTGAATCAATGTACCACCCATTTGACATGCTACTCTGTGTAGTCTTTAGACATCCATCCCATTCTTCATCTACAGATTCACTTGCAGCTTTCTTAACCTTTTCTTTGGGTGATTCTGTGATTTGTTTTCTCTGTTTAGCTCTCCAAGTTGAACAATTCTTTTTCAGGTATCTGGCCCTTTTGCAGCAATAACACACCCTGGTTTCTGTTGCGTGCTTTATCGCCTCATTTACCTTGAGAACTGTTTCTGTTTTTTCAGTGTCTTTACCTGCTTGTGGCCCTGGGCACACGGCTGGAAAATGCGTGCGGGGGGGGGGGGGCGTGGCTAATTGCCCTGGAGGAAAATAACGCGTGGCAGCCCGATCAGAAGTCCTTTCGAGGTCCTGTGGGTAGGCGTCAGATGCAGATCAAACAGCTAGTCTGTAGCGTGGCAATGAAGCAGCACGGCATGTTCAAACCAACACTCGCGCCGTGCTGCTCCTGTGGCAAACGCTGCTTCCTGTTTGTGCGCATGCGCCATTGGGCGCTTTTTCGCATCCTGCAGAGACTTGGGGGGGGGAATCCCCTTGGTTGCGACAGAACATCTGCAGCCGCCAGATGCCATGACAGTCCACTGGAAACACAGTCAGACGCCCGCCCTTGCCCCAAGGTTTCCGGAAACTAGTACCTCGTAGGTGCTAGTTTTTAACTCCACACCTTTGGCGGGAAGCCATGGGAGCAATGCGCTTCCCAGATGTTGGGGTGTGATCGCACCCGGAAAATCCGCGGGACTCCCGTGCCTCTCCCGCGGCAACTTTGCCGTGTGACCGGGGCCTGTATTTCTTTATGTGATTATGCTCATCCATTAATTTGCCCTTAACATATTCAAGTGTTAGATCTGCTTCTGGTCTAGTCTCAAGGGCATTGATGGGTGGACCATAGGACTCTGGAAGGCTGCACAGTAATAACACCACTATCTGATTGTCTTCCATTTCTTCTCCAAGCCCACACAGCTGTTCCACAATTTCTAGCATAGCATTTATATGTTCCTGCATATCTTGCTCTCTGCCAAGTCTCATTTTATACAGTTTATGCAGCAGGTATAGCTTGCTGTTTAGGTTCAAATGTTCACACACTTTCTGGAGCTGTTTCTTCTTTTCTTTTGCGGATCAACGGATCGTCTTTCACTAACAGGCTCATAGCTGCCTTTGTTTTCCTGTTCTTCTTGTCCCATTGTGCAGGATCACTGGCTGGTCTGTCAGTGCTTAAAACATCCCAGAGGTCATCTTTGCACAGCAGCATTTTCAGTTTGAACTTCTACAACCGATAATTGGTATTATTCAGTTTGGCCACTACAAACTTAATATCTGCACTGCTTGCCATCTTCCTCTGGATTGGGGATGCCCCTTCTTTCTCTTACTGACTCACAGTTATAGCTTTCTTGCTATTTATTCTGGGGGTTGGGCTCAGAACTTGTTGCCACTGTTCTGGATATTATCCAATCTACCACACCTTGGAGTTTGCTTTTACTGCAAGTTTATGCAGCAGGTATAGCTTGCTGTTTAGGTTCAAATGTTCACACACTTTCTGGAGCTGTTTCTTCTTTTCTTTTGCGGATCAACGGATCGTCTTTCACTAACAGGCTCATAGCTGCCTTTGTTTTCCTGTTCTTCTTGTCCCATTGTGCAGGATCACTGGCTGGTCTGTCAGTGCTTAAAACATCCCAGAGGTCATCTTTGCACAGCAGCATTTTCAGTTTGAACTTCTACAACCGATAATTGGTATTATTCAGTTTGGCCACTACAAACTTAATATCTGCACTGCTTGCCATCTTCCTCTGGATTGGGGATGCCCCTTCTTTCTCTTACTGACTCACAGTTATAGCTTTCTTGCTATTTATTCTGGGGGTTGGGCTCAGAACTTGTTGCCACTGTTCTGGATATTATCCAATCTACCACACCTTGGAGTTTGCTTTTACTGCAATTTACTGCAACAGGATTTTGAAGAAAGCCAATAAGTGACTGCAGGCCAGTAATGTAACAGAGAGGCCTTCAGAGCACAAGCACTAACACAAACTACTACACAGCAGAGAGAGAAACAACAAGAGGTAGGCTGAACAGCAAGAGAAAAACATTCAATAAACCCTAAACACTAGATAATGCTCCACTGCTCCCCTTAGGGTACAAGTGGACTAAACTACTCCAGCAACCTTAATTAGACTCCTAGCAGGACGTTGCTTCTCCAGCACAGGCTGCCTTGTGCCGCCTGACACAGCAACAGGCTGTTCTGCCCGGCCTTCACTGGCTCTGCCTCCTGCCCAGACCCTGGTGTGTCCTTTATTGCCACCAGCCACAGGGAAGCTTCACCCCTGAGCCAGGTTGCCATGGTAAGTACGGGGCCAGGGCCATCTCCCATGGATACACACATATCTCCAGGGGTCATTTCATGGAAAAAGAGGTGTAGGCGCTCATTAGCATACCTCATTAGCATATGCCACACACCCTGACGTCTCCAGAAGTGTATCAGAAGGAAACACCCACCGCTCAGGCTCCACCCCCAAAATCTCCAGGTATTTCCCAACTCAGAGCCGGCAAGCCTACCTGAAGGAACAATTTGGGAAGCAGGCTTTTCTCATACACTCTTTTCTCATACACTCTATGCATGCCAGTGAAACCACAGCTGCAACACTGTGCCTGCTTAAAGGGGTTTAATGATTTAGGCAATATAATGATTAACTGAAGAGAACAAGGGGGTAAAATGGACTACAGCACTGCAGACTGATTTTTGGAACAGCTCTCCTTGGCCGAAAACTCTTTGCAGTTGGATAACCTGCACAGCATGATAGATTCAGGAGGGTAGCTGTGTTGGTCAGAAGCAGCAGGGCAAAGTTGGAGTCCAGCAGCACCTTTAAGACCAACAAAGTTTAATTCTGGATATCTCGTGTGCATGCACGCTTCTTCAGATGCAGCAAGCTGAGGGATGGGTAGAAATCCCCCCCCCCC
>NW_015164182.1:1508948-1533650 GCF_001447785.1 Gekko japonicus
AGCAGGGACTCTTTGCCGCCTCGGGAGCGAGCAAGACAGGGCTACGAGCGAGCCCCTGGAGGAGGAAGAGGAGGAGCTGGATGCAAAGAAGAAGAAGATGACCTGGGGTTCCCCCAGGGGGGGCAGGGAAGGGAATGGGGGGGAGCCTGAGAGCTGGAGACTTCGCTCGGCCACAGCGCGGCAAAGGGCCTCCGCGAGCGCACCGGCCCCCCACAGTCCTGGAGCGCCCAAAGCCATGTCAGGGGGCCCGAGGCCACTCCATCGGAGGTCCAAGAGTCTTGCTCGGCCCGCCCACCTGCTTTCACTGGCTCTCCACCGTCTTCCACCCGCAGCCCATGGGGGGGGGCTCAAAAAGAGGTGTAGGCGCTCATTAGCCTTTCACTCGCTCACAGGACCCCGGCAGCTGTCCAGACTAACCTCTTGGGGTGCGGTGGGGCTGGTTGCTAGGGGTGATCTCGGTGGCCACCCACGAAGCCCAAGCCCAGCCGCCTCCACCTCACCCGCTCCCCTCCTCTCCCAACTTTCTTCCCCCCCACTTCCCCACCCCGAAGCTGGCCACCCCTGCCCCACCACAGGGAACCCCCCCTCCTCCTGCCCAGCATCCCGGCAGGTGGCAGAGAGCCTGTCCCCCACACGCCACCCCCTACTCCCCACAGCAGGCAGGCAGGCAACAAGTGCAGCAGCAGCAGCAGAGCCCCCCCCCCGGCGGTCCACCTGCCCCCCACCTCTGCCCAGGTGCAAGGCCCCTGGCCAGAGCCTGCCCAATCAGCAGTTCCCGGCAGCCAGGGGATTCTTGCCGGGCAGGGCAACGGACCGCCAGCACGCATGCAGAGCAGATGCTGGTCCAAGGCGAAGATGAGCCGGTTGCTGCTGCTGTCCGATCTCAGCTCACCTGGACGCTGCAGAAGGAAAGGCTCCACAGACCCCCGATCCCGGGTCTCTCTCTGCCCATAAGCAGGTGAGCCTTGGGCTTCACAAGGCATCTCCCCCCCCCCCGCAACACACACATGCCCGCATGTCACCAGCCCCAGTCGCCCAGCACAGCTCCCCACCCCCGGCCCATTTCCCAGGGCCCCTCTTCAGCTTACCTCTTTCCTGTTACTCCTTGTGGCCCTACTGAGGGCTGCTGGGAGCAGGGGGTGGGGCTCGCTACATGTGCCCACCCCTTGGGGTCCTGACGGCTGGAGCATTGCTCCAGTGAGCTCTGGCAGCTCCCTGCATATCTCATTTTTTTAAAAAAACACCTCCCTGCATACAGAAAGTTAGCACATTAGAAAGAAGGATTCTGTCCTAGCTTTCTATAAGCAGGGAGTGTTTTTATTTTTTTTAAAAGGGGGCAGCACAATATAAGTTTGCTTGAGGCAATTAGTATTTGATTGGGCTAGCCTTGTCACGAGGGCAACATTGCTTTGCAATTCCTTGGATAGATTTTGCATGATTTGCCTCAGTTCTTGGGTTGGGGATGTTCCTTCTCAAAATGGAACCCAGAAGCTGACACGTGTTGACCACTCTTGCCTCTCAGGGACAGCCCCGTGGCATTGTGGTCTTAAGATGACAGCCGACATCTTGGTGAATCCAAATTGCTTCATATTTATGAACAAGTGACTTGAATACATAGTAACATCTCCCTGCTCAAGAGCAAAATATTTCACTCAGTAATGATGACAACACATTAAAGAAGAACGATACATCTGAGGAGTTGGTGGATTTATAAGGAGGATAATTGCTCTCATTGTCTCTGCCAAAGCATAAAACAGGTGCCCATGTCTGCCATGGGATGGGAGGCACAAAGTCTGGCTGTGCCTCTGTCACATTTGCCTTTCCAATGCAGCCATCTGCCAGATTCTCTATTGCAATTTGCAAATGCAGCTTGAGGAATGCATTCATTGCTAGGGTTGTCATCCCAGAGATCTCCTGGAATTACGACTGATCTCTAGACCACAGTCATCCATTCCTCTGGAGAAAATGGCTGCTTTGGAGGGAGGACAGTTTGGTATTATACCATGCTGAGGTCCCTCCCCAACCCCTGCCCTCCTCAGGCTCTGCCCCCAAATCTCCAGGAATTTCCCAACCCAGAGTTGGCAACCTTATTCACAAGGTGCTGGGGATCACAGCTACTTACTATAGTTTTAAAATCCTGTCCTCCCTCCAAGGATCTTAGCTTCTCTCACCACATTTTAGTTTTACCTGTGAAGAAAGTGAGACTGTGAGAGATGGGTCGACTCCCAAAGCAACCCAGGGAACCTCATGGCTTAGTGGGGGTTCAATCCCAGGTTTTCCTGGGCTAAAGCCAATACTCCAGAAGAAGAAGAGTTGGTTTTTATATCCTGATCTTCACTACCCAAAGGAGTCTCAGAGCGGCTTACAATCACCTTCCCTTCCTCTCCCCACAACAGACACCCTGTGCAGTAGGTGGGGCTGATGAGAGACCTCTGAGAGAGCTGTGACTGGCCCAAGGTCACCCAGCAGGCTTCATCTTGAGGAGTGAGGAATCAAACCCGGTTTTCCAGATTACAGTCTGCCGCTTTTAACCACCACACCAAACTGCTGAGGTGTACACCACATCGGCTGGCAGACTGATGGACTGGAAGAGCTCTATCTTCCAGCAACAGATCTCTGTCTCCTAAGTGTGGGGTCATGAACAGGGTTGACAGAGCTGAATTATTTTGAGGAAGATGAGCCCTCTAGGAGGAACTCAGATTTGGCAAGATAAAGATCTAGATGCTCTGAGGGGATGAACAGTGGTATATGGGGAGGTCTACTATCCCTCCGTGTGAACTGAATCCCCAGCTGTGTCCATATTGAAAAACTCTGCACTGATCAAGGAAAAAATGGTCTGAAGGTACCTATCCAGTCTGATCCTATGTATGTTTACTCAGAAAGTAAACTGCATGAAGTTCAATGGCCCTTGCAAATGATGGTGCAGAGGGTTGCAGATAAGGAGAACTATGCCTGGATGGAAAACCCCCCCCCCCACCTTCTGCCATTCACATCTGAACCCCTTTGACCTCTTAAAAGAAGAATGGGGGTTCAAAGCTTGAACATGAATGTGTTTTGATCACATCCAGTTTAGATGGATTTAAAGCACTATGTGGGGCTACCTTTGAAAACCAAATATGGTGCTCAGAACATTGTCAGGTGTTGGCTATAGAGAACACATCACACTGTCTTGAAAGAGCTTCACCAGCTGCCAGTTTGCTTCTAGGCACAATGGAATGTACTGTCTAGTTCTTACATTTCAAACCCTAAACAAGCCAGAGTACATTAAGGACCTGGACGGCTCAGGCTAGCCTCATATCATCAGAGTCAGCCCTGGTTAATACTGCAATGGGAGACCACCAAGGAAGTCCAGGGTTGCTATGCAGAGGCAGGCAATACCAAATCACCTTTGCTGTCTCTTGCCTTGATAACTCTAGGGCAGAGGTGTTGAATTCATTTGTTACGAGGGCCAGATCTAACATACATTTCACTTTTTTGGGCTGGGCCATGTGTACCATAAAACATAACACAAGGTACCGTAGATATAAACTTTATAAAGGTGATTTCAGATGTCGAGTGGCAATAGCAGGTGAATGACAACAGCAAGCTTGATTGGATTATATGTGATATGCAGAGGGGTAGTAATTACAATACCGTATTAATTTAGTTGGACATTGAAAAGGTGTTTGATATGGTTGAGTTCCCATAAATTATGGAGCTTTTGCAGTGTATGAACTTTGGACCTACCTTCCTCAAGGTGATCTCAGCAATCTACTCCAAACCAATGGCTACACTTCTTATCAATGGCTTACAATCCACTGACTTCACACTACTATGCGGCACCAGACTTTCGCCTTTGTTATTCACGATAGCAATGGAGCCTTTAGCCCATGACATACGAGCCAACTCAAATATCCAAGGCATTAAGGTAGGTGAGAAGGTCTTTAAAGTCAGTCTATTCGCGGATGATCTCGTAGTTTATGTTACTGACCCTATGAGTTCTTTGCCTGAAATACAATCAGCATTGCATCAATTTGGAAAGGTGTCGGGGCTACGTGTAAACCAAATCTATACTCTACCCTATACACGTGTCACCTAGTACAGCATCTCTGATTAAAATGCATTTTGCATTCCAATGGACGAAAGATTATTGGCAGTATCTTGGAGTCAAGATTCCCCTGGATTTGTCTGACCTTCTCAAATATAACCACATGACTGTTGAGAAGGAAATTAGAGCTCAACTCCAGAAGTGGAATTTTAAAAATTTTCCCTGGCTGGAAAGACTACAAATACTTAAATCTTTTGTGGTCCCCAAATTTCTATACTGCTTCAGAGCCCTTCCAGTTTTTGTTCAACGTCCGGTTCTGCTGAAATGACAACGCACCTTGGTTGATTTTCTGTGGAACTACAAATCCTCCCGAGTCAGTACTGAAGCAATGTGCTGTTCAGTTCACAAGGGAGGAATGGCTCTTCCTGACTTGCCCAGATACTATGCTGCGTCAATCATATCCAATATGGTCAGACAGTACCACTCTGAGGGCACGCTGGACTGGGCGTATATAGAAGAGCACTCAATACGACACCAGTCCTTCGAGGAACTCCTCTGGTCAGAAAAACCTGGCACTATATGTAGAAAATTGAAGCATCCCTTCTTACGTAACACTCTTAGGGTTTGGTACTCTTATCGCTCGCAACTGAGAATGACGTGGCTTACCCTGAGCACCTTCACTGGTCAGACTTGGTTCCCCCCTGCTCAGGACACTCATTCATTTCCTAATTGGAGGGCAGTAGGCTTAAGAAGAATTCTTAATGTCATCCACAAAGGGAGAATAATTCCTAAACTTGATCTAGAAAAAAAGTACAAAACCAACCTACTCTGGTTTGAATACCTGCAACTCCAACACCTGATGGGGGACCCCGTAATCCACAAAAACATTAAAAAACCATTATCGACCTCTGAACAACTTCTTGTTAAACCCACTAGGATTAAAGGTTGTATGGCCACTGTATATGAACTCTTGATAGAGATCGACACCAATAAACCATTAAGCTACCAACAAGCCTGGCACAGAGATCTTAAGTTAACTCTCTCTGAAGATCAGTGGGAAATTATATGGGCAACGCAAGCCAAAATTTCTAAATCATCAATAATCTAATCGGCAGCAACCAAAGTTTTGTTTAGATGGTACCTAACACCTGCTAAACTGTCACACATAATACCCAATGCATCGCCTCTTTGCTGGAAACACTGCAGTCAAAAAGCTACCTTCATAATTGGTGGGACTGTAAGCACATCAAATCTTTCTGGACTGAAATCATACAGCATATCCAAACCTTAGCAGGTTATACCATACCTCTTGATCCAGCGGTTATTCTGTTAAACCTTTGGCTGGATGACAAACCACCCTCCATCAGGAGAGAACTGATACAGGTACCGTTGGTAGCGGCTAAAGCAGTAATTGCTCAAAAGTAGAAGGACATTCAGCCTCCTACCATCAATCAATGGCTAGCCAAGGTATGGGGCTACTTTATGCTAGAGAACTATGCCAACTGTTTTTTTTTTGTAGAAAATGGTACAGGGGCTGAGCTTTCTAATCCCTTGGATAAGTGGTTTCCTTTTCTGGAAAAGGCTGACATAGGCTGCGGTCACACGGAGCATTAGCCACGCTACTGAGACGGATGATAGGTGGATTTTCTGGGCGGAATCACACAGCAACATCTGTGAAGCGTAGAGCTCCCATGGCGAACCCGAGGCTTCCTGCCGAAGATGCAGAGTTAAAAACTAGAACCTCCGAGGTACTAGTTTCCAGAAACCGTGGGGCAGGGCTTGCGTCTGATCATGTTTCCGATGGTAGTCCGTGGCATCCGGCGCCCGCCCACGTCCTGTCGCAAACAGGTTTTTCCCCCCAAGTCTCCACGGGATGCGCACAAGCACCCAATGGCGCATGCGCACGAAGAGGAAAGTGAAAGTTCCATTGCTCCGCAGAATCGTGCATGCCGTTGGTGAGATCGTGCCGCGCCGCTTCTTTGCCATGCCGCAAGATCGTTGTGTGACCGCCACCTTGCCCCTACCCACGGGACCTCGACGGGACGTGTGATTGGGCGGCCACGCATTATTTTGCTCCAGGCCAAACTGCCACGCTCCCCCCCCCCGCGCATTTTACGGCCCGTGTGACCGGGACCATAGATAAATTGGAAGGAGAAGCTGTTTCTGGAACTAGCCATTTAACCTTCCTTTACATGTAAAACCTCTTTCTTTATTCCTGCCACTCCATTGCTAATTGAGGTTTACCTGTGGTACTTTCCCTTAGACCGTTTTTCATGGTTCTTATGATATATGTTCATGGTTTGCTGCAATATGTTGCTTTGTTTGAATCTAGAATGTTGTATTTTTCATGCTTGATGTAGCTCGCTGTTGGAGCTTTTGTTTAGTTTTTCTTCCCTGTAACTTCTTAAAAACCAATAAAAATAATGTTAAAAAAATGCAGAGGGGTAGTAGGTGTGGAGATACCAGCATTGGTAATGAGACAGGAAACCTAGGTCTTAATTTGGTCCAGGAGGATTCAGTCCAGGAGGATGCAAAGAATGAATGGACATAAGTCTGACATTAGAAACCACAACATTCAAAAACTAGTGGAGGAACATTTAACCTTCCAGGACTTTGCTGACCTAAAAGTAGTAGTTCTCTTACAAACGAATGTCAAAGTGAGATTAGAAAGAGAGACTGCTGAATTGCATCTGATAATGAAGCTCAATGCATCCTCCAGGGCTGAATTGAGACCTAGATTTCCTGTCTCTTTACCAATGCCTGCTAGTGTCATTTGGCATCTGAAATCACTCCACTCTCCAAGACCAATGGACTCACATTCTAGCTGTATGAAGAAGTGAGCAGTGACTCACAAAACCTCAAGCCCTGCCACAAATTTTGTTAGGTGCTAGTGGACTCTTGCTTCATTCCACTAATAAAGCTTTCAGGCTGTACTATTAGGTTTTTTTCTTCATCTGCTTAAATTGGAGAAAGGGATCTCTCCAAGTGAAATAATGTGTTGATTTCAGACTGGGCAACATTCACTCAGGAGTTGGTGATGATAATGAAACAGTTGAAAAAGCAAGGGGGAGGTGAAGAAAGGCAGCCAGCAATGTGGGAGGGGAGAAAGAGAGACACCTTGAACTGGAACATATGGAACCATAAATGTATTTTAAATATTTAGCCATCTACTTCCATTATTAAGCAATGGAATCCAATGAAATTGGATTATTAAACAATGAAAGCCAATCCAAGTGTTCTGATTCCTAATCAAGGTCTTTTTGAAAGAAAATGAAATCCCAGATAGGCACAGAGAAATCTAATCTAAAAAAAAACCCTTTTCAGAATAAGCCAAAATAATTTCCTTTTAATTCTCTTTCCCCCTTATCCCAACCTGCCCCTTCTTTTTAACACACATATACCTGTGCATCAATGCCCCCTTTAAGCTGTGGAGTCTTGGGAGCAAAAATTCTACTTTGTGAGCTACTGGCATCGAAGTTGTCAGCAAGCGATTTGGCTGCTGCATAAATTTGTCTGCTCTGGAGCTATCCTTCCTGAGCTAAGACAAAAATGTGTGAGCCGGAGGCTAAAAAACTGTGAGCTAGCTCACACTAACTCAGCTTAGAGGGAACACTGCTGTGTGTGTGTGTATGAGAGAGAGAGACAGACATACATATCAAGTCTCAAATAAAACAGCAGAGCACAGTGATCTCAATGTAAATTGTGCTAGTCAGAAGAATCCATCTACCCAACTTCCCTCTCTTCCTCCCTTCCTTTGAAGAGAAGTGTAGAAAAGCTTATACCTGAAATAAAACATTGCTGGTCTTAAAGGAGCCATGGGACTCAGAGCTAGGCAAAAGCAAGCTGCAATGAAGCAGCAGCCCCGGAGAAGGAAGCAGGAGGGAGCCAGTTGCTCGTGGGCCAGATACAAACCCTGCAGAGGCTGGATCTGGCCTGCAGGCCATATGTTTGACACCCCTGTTACGGAACATCATGCTTCTACTTTTTCTTTTATATAAATATGTTAATTTTTATTGCATTTCAAATTGTTATTTTTGTTGTTCTTTGCACCATGTGTTCTTGTTTTTAAAAGTTTTAATTTAAAAAATCAGTCTGTGTAGATTTCTAGAGAGGTGGTGTTAGCCAGCAAGGAGCTTTTTGCCCTGTTTATGAACTATGTCTAATGTGTGCCAAGGGACTATGATGATTGGTGACCAGACTGAGATGCCAGATATGTACCAGCAAGAGCCTGAGAACATGGATCCCAAGTCACTCCATTTCAGAGATGTTCCTGTACACACACAAAGAGCCAGGCCAGCAGCCATTTGCTTTGGCTGTTCAAACAAAGAACTTACTTCACCTTCACCTGACATGTTCTCCCCCCCAACAACTTCATCAAAGGATTTTTTCCTTAACAAAGGAATTAGCTCGGCAGCCCACCTACCCACCTGGAGAACCAGTTCTGCGGCCTCAAGACAAAAGAGGACAATCAATGCTAGCTGCTGACTCAATCATCATGCTAATCAGGTGTCTTTGGGCTACCAGCTTAATTGCATCAATCATTGTCCAAGCTAAGCCCCTCACTTCCACTGCATAAACTAATCAGAGAGGGACTGTGTCAAGGGAGGAGTCCAGCAAGCCCTCCCCATGTGACACCCCAGAGGAGGTGGGCCAAGTCATGTGACTAGAACATGTGACCACCTGAAGCCACCCCCAAGGGACATGTGGCTAGCCTGGCCCAGCCTCCCAAACCCACCTTATAAAAGGGGACAGCCGGCCATGTGCTCGCTCTCTCTACACCCCCTCAACGACCGCTATACTCTCTGACTCTCATCCTTGTAGCAATCTGCTACCCATCCTACCCCAGGCTTTTAGTCTGCAGCTAAGGCCTACCTTGTGCTTTCTGCTGGTCAGTCTGCACACTCCATTTTCCTAGTATAATCCCCATTTTTCTAGTATTCCCTTATTTTTCCATTTGGCAAGCTTCATCTCTTCGGACCAGGTAAATATTGTCAAACCAAAGAATATCCTGCTAAAGCAAACGTGTAAAAATCTCTCTTTATTTCCTAGAATCTGAATATTTGTGTGTGTGATTGTGTATTGTTTGTGTGTGAAGTTTGTCAGTAAAATATCATTTTTATTAAGGAAATCTGCCTCAGTCTCTCATTGGTTACCTCAGGAACAGCAGCATCCTCCGTAAACATAGACGGTTGTTCCCGAAATTAATAAACTGTACCAATTGTTTCCTTTTTGGAGCAATTCGGCTAACATCTCCAGAGGGAGAATCCTTCAGAGGGAAAAGATCCTCTTCGCTGGCATCTTTGGATGCGCCTAAAGGATCGTGGCTATGAAATGGAACGCTTCCATAAGCAGCCTGATTGGGTTCTCCTCCAGGCTCTTACGGAAAATGAAAAGCAGAACTATCCCGTTCACCCTGTAATCACAACCCAAGAAATAGAAGTAGTGGAGCATGCTCCTTCTCACAGTTAGGGCTGCCCGGGGTCCCGAAATCTCCCTGACGGGGTCTTGGCAAGGCTTAAGCCAGACACGTGGGGGAGGCCAACCGTAAGAGCAGGTGTTGGGACTCCAGGGAAAATAAAACCTGCCACACTCTTAGTAGATACGGGTGCCTCTACTAATGTGCTTCGTCCGCAATTTGCAAGTAAGGGCCAACTAACCCAAGAAACTATCTCCCTGCATGGCTTTGCTGGAGGTAATCACACCGCAAAGCGATGGGAAAATATACCCTTAACTGTGGGATATCTTTCTACCCGAATAAATGCATGTGACAATCAAAACGAGGACGATGGGATTCTAGGTGCCCCTTTCTTCCGAGATCACAGAATCACCATAGATTTGGCCAATGGTCTTCTCTGGAAACTTCCAGGAGGACCCGACCTGATAAATGCAGTCCATAGGTGTGCAGCACTAAAAGCCCCTCTTCCTCTAGCTCCCCTTTCAGAAGATCCCTGGGTTCTAGAATTCCCCGAAGTCTGGATTTCAGACAAGGCAGAATGTGGGACGGTTAAAAACGCTTGTGTGCTTATAGAGGGTAAAGATCCCCCTCCCCAAAAACAGTATAAGTACCCCACAGAAGCCGAAAACGGCATAGCCAAAACCATTGAGGGACTCCTGAGGTGGGACGTTATTCTCCCCATGCAATCCATCTGTAATGCCCCCTTATGGCCGGTCCTAAAAGCAGATGGAGTCACGTGGAGAATGACCGTCGACTTCAGGGCTCTCAATGCCACCACACCCCCTGTTGCCCCCGTGGTTGCCAAATATAATGAAATCCTGGCTGCCATTGCCGCTGGGTCACGTTATTATAGTGTGATTGATTTAGCCAATGCATTCCATTCAATTTGCCTCCACGAATCCTGTTGGTATAAGTTTGCTTTTACCTTCAGAGGACAACAGTATGCCTTTAAACGAACACCACAAGGGTTCCATTCAAGCCCCAGCATTTGCCACGCGCATGTCGTGCAAATGTGGGATCACCTCCAGCCTTCCTCCAGAGACCATGTTCTTTCTTATGTAGATGATATCCTGATCCATGCCCCCACTGAGGAACAGGTGCAGGATATCACCAGAGAAGTTTTAAATCTCCTCCGAGAAACCGGGTTCAAAGCCAGCCGGGATAAAGCTCAATTAGTGAAAACACATGTAAAATACCTTGGGCTAGCACTAGGACCTGAAGGCAGGACACCAGATACGCAACGCATGGAGACTATCTCCAAGCTACCCGCCCCCACAGACATTCCCTCATTAAGAGCCCTACTAGGCACTTTCAACTTTTCCCGCGATTTTATTGAAGCCTTTTCAGATAAGGCTCGCCCACTATACGCTCTCCTTAAAAAAGGGACCCCGTGGCAATGGGGACCCGAACAACAGCAAGCATTTGCTATTTTGAAACAAAGTCTGGCATCAGCGCCAGCCCTCGCGCACCCAGACCCAAATAAACCCTTTTTCATTCAACTCGCAACTTCTGAGCGAAGTATAGGGGCCACTCTCATCCAGCACCAAGCGAGTGCACAGCGGGTCATTGCATATGCATCTAGAAATCTTTCCCCAGTAGAAATTAAGTTCACTCCTTGTGAAAAAGTTTGTTTGGCTTTAGTATGGAGTCTCACCCACTGGGAGTTCATTATCGGAGGTGCTAGGGTCATTGTGCAAACCACACACACTCCCCTTAAATATATTTTATCTGGCAAAATCCAAGACGGGCAAGTTTCAAATGCAAGGATTGCCCAATGGACACTTGCACTAGTCAATAAGGGGATTGAATATAAGAAAGAGCAGAATGAACCCCCTGCTCCTTATGGACTTATCATAACAGGGGAAGAACATGAATGTCCTCTGCCCCCCATAGAACACATCACCTGGCCCGCAACATGGGGAGAGCCGTTTGAGGAAGCGAGGCAGAAAGGCTTTAACTGCTGGTTCTGCGACGGATCCTCTTTTCACGTTGCTGGCTCCCCTAAGACTGGGTTTGGTGCTATTAGGGTGCAAGATGGATTCACCTTACAGAAGGCGGTGCGCCCTCACTCTAGCCAAGCAGCCGAAGTAGCAGCTCTGTGTGCAGTTTTAGAGTTTGAACCTTTAGAATGCCCTCTAGCCATATATACCGACTCTGATTGGACGGCTAAAGCAGCCACTGTCTGGCTCCCACACTGGCAAAAACAAAATTGGACTAATAGTGAAGGCAAACAAATTGCCCATTTACAGTTTTGGTTGCGAGCTGTTCAGTTGTTACATGAAAGAACGGCTCCCACTCAAATCTCCCATGTTAAAGGACACCAGAAAAATTGTAGTGAAATAGCCTATTGGAATGACCAGGCAGATTTATTGGCGAAAGAAGCAGCACTCTTAGAGCCCCCTCCAGATGAGTCTAATTTCCCTCTCCACCCCGTAACAACGAGGAGCAAGGGTCCTGCCCCCCACAATAGACCTCCTATTCCCCCAGTCTTTCTTGATTTAGGAGAACTCCAGAAAAATGATGCCGATGTTATAAATCTCTTCCATGAAGGAAGGGACCCCACAGGCAAATATGTTATTCAGGAAGACGAAGGAGTAGTGTGGGCTATAGACAAGACAGGCACTCGCCACTGGATAGTGCCGGTAGAAGTGCGAGGCGATCTTATTCAGTTTGTCCATGAACAAGGTCATAGAGGCAAAGAACTAACGTTAGAAAGGGTCCGGGACGTTGGGTGGTGGCCAGGTGTTCGCCGCGACGTTGCACAATGGGTAGACAACTGTCTCTCATGTGCCCTAGTAAACGCAGACCCTTCGGGCCCCAAAGCACCCCTCCAACACCAAAGGATCGAAGGCCCTTGGGCCCGCATCCAAATTGATTTTATTGGCCCCCTGCCCAAGACCCAGAGAGGCAACATGCATTGCCTCACCATAATTGACCCATTTTCCAAATGGCTGGAAGCCTTTCCCTGTAAAACGAACACCGCGGCCACCACTGCTAAAATTCTGTTTAATAATGTCTTCTCCCGTTGGGGTATTCCGCGGGTCATAGATAGTGATTTAGGGAGTCATTTCGTAGGTGAGGTCACCCAAGAATTGTGTGAAGCCCTAGGGATCCGACAAAGGTTCCATGTCGCCGCACACCCACAATCTTCAGGAATGATAGAGCGCGCAAACCGCACCTTAAAGGAGGCCTTGCGCAAAGTGGTCAAATCCACGGGCAAAGACTGGGACATAAAGCTCCCAATCATCCTCATGGCCATTCGGGGAACCACAGCCTCACATGGGCACACACCCCATTTGGTCATGACCGGGAGGAAAATGAGGCTACCAGAGGCCTTCTGGCTGGACTCAGAAATCCCCTCGGATTTTGCGCCTAAGGTCGCCAATGATGGCTGGGTCCGTGAACTCGTAGCAGAGGTCTTTAAAATCCACCTTCAAGTCGCTAACATGCTAGGTCACAGCCAACTTGCAATGGATAAAAAACTGGGGTGGGTAAGAAATCCACAGACTTGGGACCCAGGTCAACTTGTCCTCTATAGAAAGTTCTCTCGCAAACAACATGCGCTCACAGCCAAGTGGGAAGGCCCTGCCCGCATTGTAATGAGAGTTAGTGCAGCAGTCTATAAAGTTGAAATTCAAAGGAAAAATGGAGAAGTCTGGAATAAGTTCTTCCACTCCTCCCAATTGAAGCTCTGGAAGGGAGAGCCTCTCCCTCCGCCGCCCCCGGAACCTCCTGACCCCGGAGGACAGCCTCCACATGTCACTAACCCCATGGCCACCCTCTGCCACCCTTCCAGCTCCAGCTGGTTAGGTTTCTCATTGGCAGAAACCTTCATGGCTCTCTAGCCACCCTGTAAATGTATCTAAAATGAGAAAATAGTGCAGCAAACCTAGCCTCTGAGCCTGCACAGAGTTCCACACCTATTGCCCAAAATATTTCCCTCAGCTGAGAACAGCTTGCCACAGAAGTCAATGCAGAGGCAGGCTTCCCTTCAGGCTCCAAAAAAACAAACAAACAAACAAAAAAACTTCCAGTTTCTATCCTGACTCCCAGTGTTCTTCTCAGCCAGAACACTGCAAAACTCCAAAATAACTTAAATTCAGTTCTGGGAACCTTAGCAACTTTCTTCCTCTTGCCTCTGAGCAATTTTAGAACCAAAGAACTGATATCAGCATTAAATAGTAACAACATTCTTATTTTGAGTAAAAATGTAGAGCCTCCAGTTGCAGGAGCAGTGATTAGCAGTGAGGTAGTGCTGTTTGGCAAAACCCAGGCAGGCTCTCTCCTTCGTGCTGCCTTAGAGGTCGGATTAAGCCCATTCCAGCCTTACCTAGAAATTTGGAAAGTCTCAACCCCCAGATATTTGCATAACAGCAGAATGCTTGGTGTTTCCCCCTGTTCCAATTTTGAATACAAAAAGACCTATTGGCAGAAGATATGACAGAAAGTTGCTGGTAATTGTTACTTCTCCCTCTTTTGTTGAGAGTAATTTCCTTCTACAACCAGAGAGAAAGAGGGGAGTTTTCTTTTAATATTCCCCCCACCTATTTTAAAGACATTACCCAGTCATTAGCAAGCCTCTGTTTTGTAAACAGCCTTTACGGTTGAAAGTTTTTTTTAAAATCAGAAGTCCAATGCATTGTTTATTTTAAGGATCTTTCTTTTTCTTTTTGCCTCCCCAGCATCATAGATTTTAAATTTACAAATTTACATTTGCGCCTCCCTTGGGGGACACCTATTTTAAAGCACATTTTTGTACTTTTGTGGTTTTTAAGAATGAATTTCAGTTCCCTTTTGGAAAATGCCCTGCAGTTTTTCCCCTCATACGATTTTTCTCTTCTCCCCTCACATGCTAAAATCCATTCTTTCATGTTAAAAGCTTTTTGTTGCTATTGTATTTACAGCTTTAATTCTCTTTTATAATGCTCTTTCTGGTTTTGTGATCAGCTGTCCTTTTACAGCCACACCTTCTGTGCTCATGTCTATCTTGTAGTAGTGAGGCTAATTTAGCCACTGAGTGTTTACTCCCTTTCAGCCGGGCTCCTACCAGCAAGAACAGAAACTCTATACATGCCCAGAGGAACTGCTTGCTGACACAGAGCTTGTGCCACAGACACTGTTTTTTCCTTCTGTTATTATCTTTTTGATTGACTTCTTGAGCTATATAGAATTCTGTGAGCCTTACTTACTAGGGCCCTTGCTCCCTCTAGGAACTCTTATAGCGCAGCGGTTGGAGGCACTGATTTGAAGCCAGAAGGTGCTGGTTCAAGACCAGGCATAGGAACAGGGGATGTAATTTTTATTATTGTTTTTTTATTATGTTTTATTTATTTTAAGTAGCGTTACCCAGTGCCTTCACAGTCTCTGGTTAACGAGGGGTGGTGGTAAAGATGGTAGTGGATGCAGAAAATGAAGAGATTTAAGAATTTTAAAGAAACCACTGAAAGTGGCTTGTATAATGTTTTCATTATTCAATTTTTAAAAAAGCAATAATATAGCAATGCTGTGACGTTTTGCACGTGCGTCGACCACAGCATGAATCCATAGGCCATCAATTACCAACACCCCCCCCCCCCTAATCTTTTGCCTTACAGGAACTCTTATGGAAGACAACAGGTTTCTCGGATGGGTAAGCATGATTTGTTTGCTGTGGATGCTGGCAGTCATGCCAAGGCAGAGTCAAGCCAATCAACCAGTGCACCTGAACACAACGTTACACAGGTGGAGGTGCCTGGGAGTCAGCATGCCTAGAAGGTATCTGACATGCATATTTTCAGGATTTGAGGCAAAGGTGAACCTCCCCCAAAAGTTATATAAATTTAAGACACACCAAGATCTTCGGGTGTGTCCCCCCTCACTTCTAATTAATTGCACAAGTGAAATCACCAAGCAGAAGGTACAGTTTTGCCCTTCTGGACAGAATCCACTAGAAGAGATGGTAACCCTATTATGCAAAGTCATGTACCCTAACCTTCCCCTTCCTACCATAGAAGGGAATTCTACTTGTGAAATGGCAGTAGTCTCTGCAGCAGTTTGGAAAACAGGAGACCCTTTAAAAATTGTTATTTCTATAGGAACTCACCGCCTTTTAAATAAAGAAACTGAGTTCCCAATTATTTTAACTGATCCTTCCGGTAAAAATTACAGCTTCTCCACTATAAAATGGACTTCTTTAAGTTGGAAATTGAATGTGTCTCAGACAAAACAAGGCCCTCCTGATTGGATAGTTGGTGTATCTGGCTCCCCCTGCACAACCAATCTTACAGATTTTGAGTTTGGCTCCATAGGAATCCTAGTTATTGAAGTTGTCCACCAAGATGGGAACTTCACCCTCACTATGGGAGCAATAAATCAGACTGTTCTTAACTTTGATCCTTTAATTCATAATGTGAGCACCCTCAGTACTCTCACCTACCCTGTAGTAGGATCTCATACCTTAAAGTTTAATCAAAGAGAAATTGTCTTGCTGCAGCCTCAAATGTCAGTGAAGAAGGTAAATGTAAGTTTGAAGGGGCTGGGGAATTCCTTTAGGCATGCAACATGTGCCTCCTTTTTACAGCCCACTGAGCAGGGTTGGACAAATTGGCTTGTGCTCTGGAGGAAAGGTGAACTTTCCAAACGTACTAAAAGAAGTTTTTCAGACTGGATTGCCCCAGTGGGCGCCGGTGTAGCTGTCCTGGATGCAGCAAATATTGAGGTTATAGCAAACAAGGCCTCTAGAGTGTCATCAGATGTGTCTAAAATGAGTGCTCCTATCATACAATCTTTTAACACACTTTCACAAGTACAACATTCCACGAACCCACTCTTGGTTACGTGGGAACAGGTCATGGAAAAGGATTTTAGTACTCTGGTAGAAGGCATTCAGTCTCTACAGAGGAATATCTCCTTGGCCTTGGCCTGCACTCAGGCTCAGACTGTTAATATAGTCACAGCCATGGGTATGATTAAACAAGCAATGGATGGAATTATTCCCCTAGAGATTAGGGAACTTATTAAAAAAAACATGACCAAAAGTGAAGCTGAACTGGAACGTTGGTGGTCCCTTGCCAATGCCTCTTATGACCAAGATGCCCAAACATTGAACCTAGTTATTGTCACAGCAATTGCTCGGGAAACCTTTCCTGTATACCCAGTAGTTCCCTTAGGCCTACAAACAGATACTCACACTGTGTTGTATGCAAGGGACAGTAACCGATGGGCCAGAGCTAGCTCATCTGGATGGCAAACTATTAATGTAGAGAGTTGCAAACATAAGGAAAAGCTAGGCTTTATTTGTGAAGACAGTGCATTGGAACCCCATCATCCTTGTTTGGCCCCCAGGAAACATATAGAGGACCAGTGCCAGTTTGATGTTGCAAGTGAATTAATATCCACTGTGGTATATTTAGGAAGAGCGTGTGTCTGTGTCAGAACTGCTTGCAATTATGTATATATCAATTCACAATACATCCAGCCAATGCTGCCAAAAGTCAATAGGTGTTTTTGCAATATTACCACCCTCAGTGGTTGTGACTTCACATTCTCCACACCGGTATGGACCCAACAAGAGATGAACTTGTCTCCTGAACTTTATGATTCAATTACCCCTATACCTCTGGGAATGGGCCTAGATATAATTCGTAGCTTGCTCAAACACCCTGAATTGCATAAGAAACTCCTGCAAGTCAAGGAAGCTGGAGACCAGGCCTCGCTCACGGTAGCACACAATGGGCATCAGATTGCAGACCTTGCAGTAGATATTAAAACTGCAGGACAACACAGTTGGTGGGAAATATTTTTTGGCTGGTCGCCCTCGGCAACTGGTATATTAAATATGGCCCTACACCCTATTGTCATGATAATAGGATTCCAAATTTTGGTTGTAATAGCATTAATTTGTTTAGGAATATGGGTGAGGTCTCAGGTCAAGAAAATAGGTAAGATGACCCAGATGGTCCAATACCCGGCATTCATGCCGCTAAAGCCTGAGACCCCCCCTCCTTCTTGACCCCCTTCCCCTTTTCCTTCCTAGTAATAAAGACAACTGTTTTCTGTCCTCTGCCTGCTGATCTTTCTATTTCTCTTGTGTGTTGTTTTATATGTCAGGTCTATTCTTTGACCAAAATTGGGTGGGCCATATTAGGCCCTTTTCAAAAATTACGCAAGGGATAGGATGGGACTGTATTATTTTCCTGTCATATCCCAGAAGTTCATTCGTTGTCCTTCAGTAGCAGGGACCAGCGAAAATCTCCAGGGTAGACCAGGGAGATCCTTCTGCAGGTCCTTGGCTAGACAGGCAATGAAATCGAAGCAATGAGGTGGTGAGAACAATGAACGTGCAGTCCAGCTGTCTTCAGTTGGAGTGCCCATGTTCCACACCTCCCTAATTTGACCAAGCCAAAGGAGCCTGGTGGGATAGCCTGCCTGAGACTTAAACCGCCCGCCCAACAACGAACAATGACCCTTAAGGTCACAATAAATTTTTACTTTAAGTTCAAGCCTACTCCAAATGGAAGTCTGAGTAAGGGTTTGCCTATTTTAGTAAAAGATCTTTGAAATGAAATGTGTTTTTGAACGTTTAGGCCTATTTTTATCAAACAAGTGTTTGTACCCATCATGCATAGAGGTTATGTGCATTTGCATACGTAACACCATCCGGCCCAGAAAAAGCATGTACCATTCTAATAATGTAGATCTCATAATCAAGGCCTGTATATGTCAATCATTCCAGGGAGAATCCATTTCAGATTTTCGATCTCAGTGCCTGTGTAGCCTGGCAGGATGCACATCCTAAATCAGGCGGCTCTGAGCTCAAAATGGAGTCTGAGGAGACCCCATCTCCCCAAAGGAAGGAATGGTTTTGCCTCTCAAAATCGGAGAGCGGGTCTTGCAAGAATATCATTTTGTGTTACAGTTAGGTTTTTCCTGTGCTCTATTCCATGTCTAGAAGGGCCTCCTAAGCATATAGCCTTAGCCTTGTTTTTATTACATGCATTTTGAGCCATGATGTGTTTTAAAAATGGATTTTAAACTTATGCTAATGTACCCATGATTCTTTGTGAGCAAGGGGGGGAACTTCCCTCTCATTATGTAGATTCCGCTCCTCCCTCCCGGCCAAGCTTGCCAGTCCCTGAGCCGAGAAGGGACGAGTCTCTCCAAAGATGTCATGTGATGGAAGAGGAGGGGCGCCAAGGCCCCGCTGTTCCCAACGCCCCGAAGATCCAAAGCTGAAGAAGTTGTGCCTTACAAGTCAGATAAAATGTAAAGTAGTGCCTCTCTCCCATTTAAAAGTAACCAACGGCGCACACAGGCACAATGGACTATAGCATCAGGGAGAGAAGGACGAAGCAAGCTTGTGTAAAATGCAACTTTATTTTAAGTATTTCTTTGAGTACATATATGAATTGAGTTTGTGCGTCCTCATTACGTTGTTTTGTTTTTGTTTTTGCAATATGAATTAAGATATATGTTTTATACTTCATGAAGTTATAGGATTTTATAAGATTTATTTTATGCTTGACATGTCCTTTCTCATAATGATTATTTTTCTGTGTTCAAGGAGCCTGAAGTAACGACTTCTATTCAGGGCCATACTTATCTGTCTGATTGGATGAAGCACCCAAATGGTAATTTGGCTTTTAATAGATCAGGTTAGGGTTTTTTTTTGTCCGTTCCATGTTAGGGTGGCCAGAGACACCTGTCCCAAGACACCCAGAAAGATGACAGCGCTTCCAGACCAGATGATAGCGCCTCCAGACCAGATGACATCGCCTGTTCCGGTTGCCTTGTGTGGGGCCCTTTCACCTAGACGTCTCAAGAGCCCCAAGGGGGGGAATTGTTAGCCAGCAAGGAGCTTTTTGCCCTGTTTATGAACTATGTCTAATGTGTGCCAAGGGACTATGATGATTGGTGACCAGACTGAGATGCCAGATATGTACCAGCAAGAGCCTGAGAACATGGATCCCAAGTCACTCCATTTCAGAGATGTTCCTGTACACACACAAAGAGCCAGGCCAGCAGCCATTTGCTTTGGCTGTTCAAACAAAGAACTTACTTCACCTTCACCTGGCATGTTCTCCCCCCCAACAACTTCATCAAAGGATTAAGTTTTTCCTTAACAAAGGAATTAGCTCGGCAACCCACCTACCCACCTGGAGAACCGGTTCTGCAGTCTCAAGACAAAAGAGGACAATCAATGCTAGCTGCTGACTCAATCATCATGCTAATCAGGTGTCTTTGGGCTACCAGCTTAATTGCATCAATCATTGTCCAAGCTAAGCCCCTCACTTCCACTGCATAAACTAATCAGAGAGGGACTGTGTCAAGGGAGGAGTCCAGCAAGCCCTCCCCATGTGACACCCCAGAGGAGGTGGGCCAAGTCATGTGACTAGGACATGTGACCACCTGAAGCCACCCCCAAGGGACATGTGGCTAGCCTGGCCCAGCCTCCCAAACCCACCTTATAAAAGGGGACAGCCGGCCATGTGCTCGCTCTCTCTACACCCCCTCAACGACCGCTATACTCTCTGACTCTCATCCTTGTAGCAATCTGCTACCCATCCTACCCCAGGCTTTTAGTCTGCAGCTAAGGCCTACCTTGTGCTTTCTGCTGGTCAGTCTGCACACTCCATTTTCCTAGTATAATCCCCATTTTTCTAGTATTCCCTTATTTTTCCATTTGGCAAGCTTCATCTCTTCGGACCAGGTAAATATTGTCAAACCAAAGAATATCCTGCTAAAGCAACTGTGTTAAGGATCTATCTTTATTTCCTAGCATATGTATAAATGTGTGTGTGGTTGTGTATTGTTTGAATGATATATATCTCTCAGTAAAGAGACATTATATTTTTCTGAATCTAGTCTCTGTGTCTGTTCAGATACTTACAGCAAGGGTGGGACTTCTGTATACATTGGTGAGAACCCTAATTTGCCTATTGCCAATTAATAATCATAACTTCACCTAGATTAATTAATAATTAAAGGCAATTTGGCTAACAGTGGCTTCTACATGGATAAATTGGGTTGGATTCTGTTCCCTTTCATTTGGCAAAACAAGCAGGAGACTACATTTCACCACCAAAATAGCTGTACCAAGGATCATGTGACATCCATGAACAAATATCATACTGAATGGGTACTGTATTAAGAAGGGGTGTTTGGCGAGATTCTGCTGAAAAGCTGGTTGGGTCCAGTGTCCGAATAGGGAGAGTATAAATTCAGGGAACTTCCTATACTCTTTTGTCAGAATATGGGTGCTGGTATCTGGAATGTAGTATAGCTGGTATATGGAATGTAGTATCTGTAGTATCTGGAATGTGCGAATGAAAGATGAGTCCTACTAGTGGAGAAAGAGGATCCATCTAATTTCAGTTTGCCATTTCCAGCAGAAACCAGCTGTTAGAAAAGTGAAGGACTGTGTGCTGTCTCCTGTCTCAGACTTCAGGAGGTCACCATAGATTTAGTCAGATAGACAGGTCAGGACACACAGAGCATCCTTTCCTTCCTGTTATCTGATCCTATCCCTTTTGAAGTAGAATGCTATTCTCAAGGGTGAGTTTTCTTCCCTCTGGTTTGACACCTCTCTTTCACATGCACACACTCTCTCACACACAAAGAAGGAGCATTGCTCTCCATCTCTGGAAAAATGGATACAGGGCACATTTTCCCTGCAGCCACACCCATCGTAGTTAGATAAATTAGATTCTATTTCTATCTCTCATCTATACTGCCTAGAATGGAGTTCCATGTAATAAAGAACTCTAATAGTTTTGAATCTGACTACTGGCTCTGTGTAACTTTGTAAGTTCACTAGCACAGTACCAAGGCTTTGCTGCATGGAAATCCCTTGTGCACTGTGCTACACTGATAGTGATTCCCGGCTCTACTAAAACCAGAGAATCCAATACCAGGCACTTGGGAAGCCCAAAAGCGGGGCAGGAAGACACCAGTTCTCTCCCATGGTTTACATGCAGCATCTGGTATACTGTCTCTGAAAGCGGAAGTTCCATTCAGCTATCATGGCTAATTGACCTAACTGCCACAAACCTGTCTAATCTCTTCTTTCAATCCTATTGAAAACGGTCGCTGTCTCTATCTCTTGCAGCAATGAATGCTCTGAGCTAATGAAGCATTGTGTGAAGAGGTTCTTTTGACTCCCCTTGACATGTTTTCCATGCAGGAAAGATTTTCTTTTGCACCCTATTGTTTCTGTCTAAGAAAAGTAGCACACTTGATTACTGGGCTAAGTTATCCCGGTGATAGATGTAGAATATTCACACTCACTTGTTTCATCCCTGCTGGAAGGGATACACTGTTGTTTGGGATGGGATCAAAGGACATGCACAATTGAACTGATTATTACCATCTTAGTAACACAATCAGTAGGAGTTTAGAAATTAGAAGAGGGGGGAAAAGAAGAGTGCTTTGTACTTAGTGTGAGTAATGAGCGAGAAACAAAGAAAAAAACAGGAGACAGAAGGTTTTAATCTTAACCGGGAGATAGAAAGTGACTAAAGGAAATGGTTTAATGTGGCCCAGTCTCATCAGATCTTGGAAGCTAAGCAGTACTTGGCTGGAGACCACCAAGAAGTCCAAGGCTACTATGCCGAAGCAGGCAATGGCTAACTACCTCTGTTTATCTCTTGCCTTGAAAACCCTGTTGGGTTGCTGTAAATTGGCTGCTACTTGCTGGCAATTTCCACCATGTCTATTGGGAGAATTAAAGTGAACGATAAGACCCTGGTTCACACATGTACATTCATAAAGTGTTGACTTGCAAGTGTGAACAGGCAGTCACTGATCCATCACCACAGACTAGACTTTCAGGTTCCCCTTCACACAAAATGCTTCTCTATAGAATCTGTTCAAGCATTCACATGTCAGTTACCCTACAGCTGGTTCACGCATGTCTGTATACCATTGCCTTTCTCTTTACTCCATTTCTGTACAATTGAAGGCAGGTTGTTGAATATGTCGATCTGTTGGGTTATTTAAGGTTGCAGAGCAAAAGAAGTAAGCAACACATGTGTATTAGCTTTAAAAGTAAAGTTTACTAATTACTTATGAGGGAAAGGGACTGGGAGTTTAAAGCAATAAACATCCTATCTAGCTTCTCTAATCTACATCTTGTCTGTAACTTTTTCTTGAGTCTATGCCCCAGGCGAGGGTTAGAACAAAGGGCAGTAAAACTTTCTAAGCCTCCACCCTTGGGACATCCTCAAATCTATTATCAGCCAATACACAATCCCAATACCTACTCATTATGCATATTGTCACCTAGACTCTGTCTGAAGATATGTGCAGGCTACTCTATTGGTCCCTAAGCAAACTGATTTGTAATTTGGCATGTACAAGTAAACATGTAAATGTTATTATTTTTAATTTTTTAAAATTTATTTGATTTATATCCCGCCCTCATATATCCCAACAGGACCACTGACAAGCACGGCACGGTTGGTTGGTTCTCTATCTGCAGTGGCCAATTCATGCATCCCTTGTGCTTCATTCATCAGGTCATTATGAACATGCATGTGTGGAACAGGCCAGAGGTACATTAGCTAAATAAATGTCAAGAAACTGAGTGATGTAACTACATATGTGAACCAGGCAAATGTTTGGAGAACAGAAGATCACACAGGAACCAAACCAAAGGCCTAGCATCAGAAGTTAATGGTTTTTCTCCACTAGATAATGGTGTTAACAATGAAAAGACTGCAAGAGGCTTGAAGAGATTTCCCTGATGAATTTTCCTGCTGTCTGTTTTGGAACAGAATCTTGAACAGGTCTCATGAGAGCTGAACCAAGGCCCCTGTCAGATGCCTTTGGGAAAGCCACAAGCAGGTCACGAAGACAACATTTCTCTCCCCTACACCCCACCACCAAGCAGCGGCTGTTCAGAACCATTTCCCCTCCTACTGGGAAGCACTATAGTGGTTAGAATCCAGGCTGCAATATGGGAACAAGCCTGTGCCTGATTGTGGTGCTTTCAGCTTTCATTCCCTTCAAGACAAGTTAAATGAATTAATTGAGTCCCACAAATGAAGGCAAATTGCTCAACAGATAGCAAATTTCATCATCTCAAACTGAGCAAAGATGAATTGAATTAAGAAAAAATGGATTATGAACAAGAAGGAGGAAAGTTATTTACTTAGTTAGACTTCCCACCCCCACACATACCTTTTAAAATCCACCTTATTTCTTGGCACATAATGAAATAATGGAATTCAATAACATAACTTGTTTGGATGGCCAGTAGTCTAGAAGGTTTGAAGACAAAGGGTTAGAGAAAATTCATGGAGGACAAATCTATGAATTGTTATGAAACATGAAAGCCACATGGAACTTCTATGTTTAGAGGCATTCTGTCTGAATGCCAGATGTTTGGTGGGGATGAGCAATTGGGGATGGCCACCAGCTTCAGCTTCCTTCCAGAGGCATCTGATTAATCTCTGTTTGAAGCACTGTGATGGACCAAAGAGATTTTGGTCTGATCCATCTGGTCATGTTTTCTTGTATTCAAGTCTTATGAAGCCCCATATAATATTAAGGAGTTTCAGTCCTTTTTTTTTTTTTACATCAATCCACAGCTTACCTTTTTTTGATGAGTTTTGTGAATGTGTATGTGCTTGCAAGCCTGAAAGTAATAGTGAAGGCACCCCCCGTGTGTGGATATCTAAATCCGCACATCGGGGGCACCTGGGGGGCAGGGAGATTTTCCTGCATACTTGGGGCAGTCCCCAGGTGTGCACAAAAATCTAAAAAGTAGAAAAAATATAGGGAGGATACTTAAATCCCCCCAAAAGTAAAAGAGCATTCCCTGCGCATGCGCAGGGAACGCTCTGGGAATTCTGCGGCAGGCTGGCGGTTGGAAGCCGCTCAGGCCTTGCCGCAGGAGCGGGGGGAGGGAGGAGGAGATTGGCAAGGCAGCCTTGCCGCAGGAACCGGGGATGGGGAAGGAGACCGGGGGAGGGGGGTTGGAGGAGATCGGCGAGGCCTGGTGGCTGGAAGCCGCTCGGTTCTCACCACAGGAACCGGGGGTGGAGGAGGAGACCAGGCGAGGGGGGGTGGAGGAGATTGGCGAGGCCCGGCTGCTGGAAGCAGCTTGAGCCTCGCTGCAGGAACCATGGGTGGAGAAGGTGACCGGGGGAGAAGGGGTGGAGGAGATTGGCGAGGCCCAGTGGCTGGAAGCCACTCAGGCCTCGCCACAGGAACTGGGGGTGGGGAAGGAGAGTGGGGGAGG
>NW_015164182.1:1533805-1553742 GCF_001447785.1 Gekko japonicus
CAGGGACGGGGGGGGGAATCGGCGGACTTGGTGGTTGGCAGCCGCTCAGGCCGCGCTGCCGGTGTCCGGGGATGGGGGGGGCCTTACCTGTTCCTGCTGCTGCTTCCTCCTCCTCCTGCTCTGCCTGGAGCTCTTCCCCCCCTTTCTAGTATCTAAATAAATAGGAATGCTTCTGAGCAACATGCAGACTGCCATTGGTCAGCTCAGAATCTAGAAGCAAAGAGCAGTTTTTAGGGGGTCAGAGATCATAGCTTCCAGGAAGGTTAAAAGGCCAGGAATCCCTTCAGTTTCAAATAACATTCACATAAAGCTGCCTTATAACAAAGCAGTCCATCGAGGTCAGTATTTTCTACTCAGACTGGCAGTGGCTTTCTGGGGTCTCAGGCAGAGAACTTTCACATCACCTACCACCCAGTCCTTTTCATTAGAGATACTGGAGATTGGACCTGGGACATTCTGCATGCAAAGCAGAGGCTGTACCACTGAGCCACAGCCCCTCCCTTAGCTGGATCCAAGCACCCACCCTCAGCCCTCTCATTTTGCAGGTTTTATGCTGGCCAAGGAAAGGAAATGTTGAATGATTGATTATCCTTTTTTTTAAGCTGTGCCCTTGAGTTGCATTACAAAGCGTACTACAAAAATGTGCAGAATTCCTCAATACAATTCAATACAATTGAATTCAATGTAATGCAGTTCAAAGCATTTGAAAAACAAATGTTTTGAGTTGTCAGGAAACAAATGAAAGCCATGGAATTTGGGATCGGCTGCTGGATTTGCAACTGGGCATTCGTGTACGTGAAGACAAGGAAGCCAGAAGTGTTGTTTATGAATTTCCAATGACCATATCTTGCCAGCTCAAATGCAAGCTCCATCTTCAAAGCACTCTCGCGCTTCAGTCAAAACTTGAACGAAAGCAATCTCTGTGATGAATCATTCCGAGCTTTTCTTTCAGTTCTTCTGCCTCACCACGGGCCGCATGGGGTCTGTAATATTTGCCAGGTCAATTGTTGTGGATGGAATCTCAAGAGTACATAAATCAATTGTCTCCCTTCTGAGCATCTTCTGTGGTCATCTGGCCTCCTCACTGTCCTTGGTGCTGAACCAGCATTGCCACTTTGGCATGGGTGAGCCAGCTCAACCAGCTATGAAAAAGGTCTGGATAATCTGCCTTCTGCAGGAAAGGCCTGGCCAATCATTCAAACTAGGACAGTTCTGGCTAAAAAAAACAGTAGGCTGAGCTGGAAGGCGGCCCCACCTCCCCAGAGGGCACCTTAATCAGACCAGCAGCTGTGCACATGGCTGGCATACATTGGCTCTTTCTTGCACAGGCAGTATCTGTTCCCTGCCCTTGGTGGCTCTGCCCATCTGTGTGTATTCATCATTCAAATGGGCTTCCCCCCCCCTTTTCTGAATGAAAAAGGACTAAGGGGCTCCCAAGGGTGAGTATGGGGAAGGAGTGTTTGCTTGTTTGGCTTTTTGTTGGAACCAGAGTAGAAAGAATGGGTCCTATTCAGGCTGATGGAACATCTAGTGTTCAATATTCATTTTCCCCCCAAAGAGCTTCAAATCATATCAATGAGCTACATTTCCAAAGAGCAGGTGTGGTGGCAAAAGGAAGAGACAGTTATCAAGAGGATGCTGGGAAGAGGAGGTTGTGGTTGTGCATAAGAGGGAGACAGAGAAAGTGATGCAGACACCCAGTAAGGTTTTATTAAAAGATTCCCAAGGGTCAGCTCAGATTGTCCTTAGCACCTGGGTCGCAATTATTTGTTTATTTTACTTCTTTCATTTAGGTATTTATTCTCTGCTTTTCTCCCCAGTGTCCAGTCCCCCACAGCTATAAGTCCAATACACGTTTATGCAAAGTAGTATTTTATTAAAGCCATGATAGAGCAGGAACAAGTTCACTGTCCAGAATACCTGAGCCAGGGTGGGCAAGGGATAATGTAAGACATTCAAACAGGACATTAACCAATAATCTTGGTTCCCGCCGAGCGGGCAGGCTCCTAGGTTCGCGCTCAAAAGCCTGAGAATCAACGTTTCCTAAATCATAAACAATTACAGCTTCACACGGTAGCAGTTCATTATACTTCAAGCGAAGCGGCTCCTCCACACACCTGTTAACCCTGCAGATAAGCGTTGCCTAGCATTTACAGACAGGAATAGAGGAAGACATGGCACAAGACAATACACGGGGAAGACAGGGCATGCGCAGATGCCTGGCAGGTCGGGGGGGGGGAAGGACTATTGGTACACAGTCTTCTATGGCAGCTAGCCGACACCCAGTAGGGACCCAAAAGTAGCTAACAACATTTTTCTCCTCTTCCCCCCTCCTCTATTTTATACTCACAACAGCCCTGTGAGGTAGATGAAGCTGAGAGAGAGAGAGAGAGAGAGAGAGAGAGAGAGAGAGAGAGAGAGAGAGAGAGAGGAGAGTAGAGAGAGAGAGAGAGAGAGAAGTGACTGGCCCCAGGTCACCCAGCAAATTTCCATTGTGGGGTGGGGTTTCAAGCTTGATTTGGCCAGATCTTAGTCTGACACGCTGACCACTACACCATGCAAGATGTAGGTGAGGGGAAAAAATCGGGGGTGTGGGTGTGGGTGGGAAAGTGTGTTCCACCCAGTGCTCATGTTAATTCTGGTGCAGAACTGATTCTGTATTCCAAGTGTTTTGCGTGTATTATGCTAGTGAGCCCAGCACCCATTCTAGCTTCTGGTTATGTTCCAGTTTCAGTTCACGTTGCAGGCTCTGTCCCATCAAGAGCTTGATGTCATCTGTTCCTTGCAAATTTAATACTCTGTGATTTCCCTTTTTGCAAACTTACCCTTTTTATCCATCATACTGTTCAAGTGCTGAACAACAACAGCATATGAATGAATGATTCATTACCTTGCAGCTTTGGATGTCCCTTCTCCTAGGCATCCACCAGTGCCCAAGTTTGAGTGCTTCTCTGAAAACCTTCAGATGCGCAGGGAAGGCTCTTTTACTTTAAATCCCCCCTATATTTTTTCTACTTTTTAGATTTTTGTGCACACCTGGGGACTGCCCCAAGTATGCAGGAAAATCTCCCTGCCCCCCAGCTGCCCCCGATGTGCGGATTTAGATATCCACATGCAGAGGGCGCCTTCGCTATTAGATATTTAGATTTATATGCCGCCCCCCAGCCCTGACCTAAATAGCCAAGGCTGGCTGGATCTCATCAAATCTTGGAAGCTAAGCAGGGTTTGCTTCACTGCTGGTTAGTATTTGGATGGGAGACCACCAAAGAATTCCAGGGCTGCTACGCAGAGGCAGGCAATGTAAACCAATTCTGAATGTCTCTTTGCCTTGGAAACCCTACTGGGTCAGTATACGTTGGCCGCAGCTTGATAGAAGAAGACAAAGAGTTGGTTCTTATAGCCTGCTTTTCTCTACCCTAAAGAGTCTCCAAATGGCTTACAATTGTCTGCCCTTCCTCTCCCCACAACAGACACCCTGTGAGCTAGGTGGGGCTGAGAGGGTTTTGAGAGAGCTGTGACTGACCCAAGGTCACCCACCTGGCTTCATGTGGAGGAGTGGGGAAGCAAGCCTGGTTCTCGAGATTAGAGTCCACTGCGGTTAGCCACCACACTAGCCAAAAAGCCACTCCCCAATACCTTTGTTTTCTCTCCAACGAGACAGATTAAGGTGAGCGTGTGTCACTGGCCCAAGGTCACCCAGCAACCTTCCATGATTACATTACATTACACCTTTAACTTATATACCGGGAAGTTTACATAGACATTTAAATCACCTAATTAGGGCCACAGTGCAAGGGGAGGGGTGAAAGCCTACCAGGCACCTAAGCAGCAGTGATCTTCCTATGTTGTTCTTTTTCCATGGTGGGTTCTTTCTATTTTCCAGGCGACGGTGTCTCGGTGAAGGTCTTCCTTTTTCACAGTGACTCCTTCTGGAGTGGTCGTCACGGCATGCAGCTGATAGAGTGGGGATTTGTATCTGGGTATCCTAGCCCAGCACTCTAGCTACTACATCATGTTGGCTGTCTTTACCTAGCGAGTTGGGGGTTGGGAATCAGCCACAGAAGATATGAGCCAAGGATCAGACAGAGCCCCATCTTTAGCATCCAGTGTCTTACAATTCACTCACATTTGAATGGATTTGTTTGCAACATTTACTTTTGATTTATGCTTTGATGCATTCAGTATTTCAATATTATGGTGCTGGATTCATCTTTGTTAAAATGGTTTTTATGCTCATTCCCCCTGTCCAAACTGAAACATCATTTCCCTAAAAACAAAAATTGAGTAAGAGGATATGAACACCCTATTTTTCATGTTCTACACATTCCCTGGAATTTGTATCCAAATTACTTGTTTGCAATTATCGCTGAAGTGCCTTGTTTACCAAAACCAGTGTGGATTTTTTAAAAACTTGGGTTGAAAATGCAGCTCAGCATTTTGTATGCAGAAACACCCTGGGGTTCCTTGTTAAATACATCCCAAAGAAGATGGAGTACTTGTGAGACAAGCTGAAATGACACACTACCAAGTGCCATGTTTCTCTTTCGGAGTGATAAAAGATGTTTGTTTGTTGCACCTAAATTAAGTGCCAATTTGCCCATGTAATTGCCTTTTAATTGTAATGGGGCTGCACTGGTTGTAATTCAATTAGTAGCACACCTTATTGGAGCAAGAGTGGGGGAGCCTGGAAGAGGCATCAGCTTCCACCATCTGTACCCAAGCAGGGACACATGCTCCTGCCATTGGAGCCTGGCATCACATAACCCAGGAGAGACTGGGATGTTGCTCAGGGCAGCAGAAACCCCGCGGGCCAGCAGCTGAAGTTGGCTGGAGTTCTGAGACTGATTTTGCAGATAGGAGATAGCCTCTGTTGCAGATAGAGGGAAAAGAGACCTTTTTGTGAGGGAAGACTGGCTGATGGGTAGAAAGCCCAGAGTTAATTGGTAGTAGCCAGCATGGGTTTATCAAGAATAAGTCATGCCAGACCAACCTTATCTCCTTTTTCATCAGAGTTACTAAAATGGTTGACTCTGGCAATGCTGTGGATATAGTGTATCTAGATTTCAGTAAAGCATTTGACAAAGTTTCTCATGATATCCTTGAGGATAAGCTGGTTAAGTGTGGGCTGGATGGTGCAACCGTTGGATGGATCCATGGTTTGTTGAAAAATCATACTCAACGAGTGCTCGTAAATGGCTCTGCGTCTACATGGAGGGAAGTCTCGAGTGGAGTGCCACAGGGCTCGGTCCTGGGCCGAGTGTTGTTCAATATTTTTATAAATGACATAGAGGGGATGCTTATCAAATTTGCAGATGACACGAAGCTAGGTGGGATTTCTAATTCTGAAGAAGACAGAGTCAGGATTCAAACTGATCTAGATAGGCTGGAACAGTGGGCTGAGACAAATAAAATGAATTTCAATAGAGAGAAGTGCAAAGTACTACACTTAGGTACAAGAAATCAAAGGCACAGATATAGAATGGGAGGGACTTGGCTTGACAGCAGCACATGTGAAAGGGATCTAGGTGTTCTGGTTGATTACAAGCTAAGCATGAGCCTGCAGTGCGATGTGGCTGTGAAGAAAGCTAATGCAATCTTAGGATGCATTAACAGAAGCATTGTGTCCAGATCATGAGAGGTGGTAGTTTCGCTCTATTCTGCTATGGTCAGGCCTCACTTGGAGGACTGTGTCCAGTTTTGGGCACCACATTTTAGGAATGACGTTGACAAGCTTGAGCATGTACAGAAGAGGGCAACCAGGATGGTGAGAGGATTAGAATCCAAGTCTTATGAGGAAAGGCTGAAAGAGTTGGATATGTTTAGCCTGGGAAAGAGAAGGCTTAGAGGGGACATGATTGCAGTCTTCAAGTATTTGAAGGGCTGTCATGTAGAAGATGGAGCAGATCTATTCTCTCTTGCTCCGGATTGCAAGACTAGATGTAATGGGTGAAAATTACAAGGGAGGTGATACCGGCTAAATATCAGGAGAAACTTCCTAACTGTAAGAATGGTTGAGCAGTGAAATAGACTGCCTCGGGAGGTGGTGGATGCTCCTTCGCTGGATGTTTTCAAATGGAGGCTGGACGACCATCTTTCGGGTAGGGTTATCTTTTGGCTATGCTCCTTCAGAGTGCATGGGGTTGGACTAGATGACCTGCAAGGCCCTTCCAACTGTAACATTCTATGATTCCATTATTCTAAGATATCTGCATACTCTCAAAGTCTCAATAAACTTTACTTCTTTGAATGATTCTATGGAAGCCCCCCCCCCCGGCCAATTGCCTGGTCAACCTCTCCACACTTAGTGTTGCCAACTCTAGGTTGGAAAATTCCTGGATTAGGGGGGTGGAGCCTGGAGTCGGGTTTGGGAAGTGAACTTAGTGGAGTATAATGCCATAGAGTCTACCTTCCAAAGCAGCCGTTTTCTCCAGGAGAACTAATCTCCATAGTACTACACACTGGAAATGACACGATACAGAGATCAGTTGTAATTCTGTGAGATTTCCAGGACCCACCTGGAGATTCCCACACTAGAGAGAGGGAACTCTGGTACCATGCAGAATCCTGGCCCCCTTGTGTTAGGTTGGCTGCTGGGGGGATTTTTGAAAATATGTTCTTCTCCTTCTACTGCTATGTGTATTTTATCCATCTAGCATGCTGATTCCCAAGGACTGTGCTTTCCCAGAAAATATATCCATACAGCACATGTAAAGTACTCCTGAACTGCATCCATAAACCACTGGATATTGCCTGGTGGCCATTATTCACAGATGGATTGTCTTGCCTCACAGGATAACCCAACGGTCTGGATGCCCTTCCTCTGGACAAACATATAAACACATCTTTTGAAAAACTGGATCACTGTTTCCATTTTACAGATGAGAAACCAAGGACATGATTTGTCAAAGACCGCATAACAAGGCTGTAGCAGAAACAGGACTTACGTACACATGTGCCATCAAGTTGCAGCCAACTTATGGAAACCCCAGCAAGAGGCTTTCAAGGGGAGAGAGAAGCAGAGATGGCTTGCCAGTGCCTTCCTCTGCAGAGTCTTCCTTGGTGGTCTTCCATCCAAGTACTGACTCTCCTTAGCTTCCAAGATCTGACGAGATTGGGCTATGCCATGCTGCCTTCCCCCCCAAGATAGGACTTAAACTATCCTGAACCTCTTCCTTCTTTATCCCCTGGTCTGCTCTCACCATTGTGGCTGAAGCAATGTCAGGAGATTTCTGTTCAGCACTTGTCACTCCAGTCATTCCAGTGTTCACATCTGTGTCATGTCCATGACTGTCCCCCACCTTTTCTCATATTTGAGAGGGATGCTGAGCAACGCCATCTGGAAATTGCACCTGGGCCATCAGCATGTGTGTAGGGGCTGTGACCAGATGAGCTGTTGTAACAGTTTGATTTTCATCTTCAGTAATTCTGACACACCAAACAGTGTCGGGTGTGAGTAAATAACATGGGGGATGCCATTAAATTGATGTTTCCCTTTTTATTGCCTCTGTAAAGGAGATGAGATAAATGTTTTTCCCCTGCCCTAGGGATCTGGGAAAGTCAGATTAAATGGACTTGTATGAGGTCAGTGCCCAGGGCTATCTGTTAGGAGAGGGGGTAACTCGGTGGGCTTTGCCACCAATTTTGCAAGGTTAAAACGCAAAAAAAAAAAATTGCATCTCTTTGTAGCTATGAAGTAGAGGGGAGGAATATAGGAAGAAGATCAAAGAGCAGCAAGGACTATTATTTCTGATTTCAGAAAAAATAACATTTGAAAAATTCAACTGAACCCGATCTTGTACTTGGAATCTTGCCCAAAGTCATTCATTACCCCTGTTGTAAAATGTAAATCCTGCTCTTGTAGAGATGAGTGAGATGCCCCAGAGAAATTGCCAGAATCTTTATCTTTTGTCTTCCTCTGAATTTCTTACAGACAATTTTTTCAGAGCAGCACCCTCAAAGAGTTCACACTTGAGATGAAATTTGGAAATAACCTGTTGTGAATGGCTGTTGGCAGGTGAGCACAGAAAAATCCAGTCTGTGCTTGGGTGGAAACTGGATCCAACTGATGATCCAGGCCAGAGGCAGGTGCTATACTGGGCCAGGGGAGATCCTACTGGCCACTTGTGTCACCTGGTCCCTGCTGAATTTGTAGCTGCAGTACTGCCCTCTGTGCAGTGGTGGCACAGTGGTGGCACTGAAGCACAGCAAGGAACAGGGTAGCACCTCCCTTGGTTGGTAAGAGAAACAGTAAGACACCTTGGCCATGTCACTGGAGTCCCAAGTTTGTGTGATCCATGGTGCCTTACAAAAGCTTAAAGGTCAGGTCATACATTCACCCAGCTGCGGTCTTTGCACATCTGGTGGAGGAGCAGAATGCTTGCCTTACCACGTGTATTTTAGAACCCCTGGACCTATTTCTGGGATCTTCAAACTTTTTGAGCCTGAGGGTGCCTTTGGAATTCTTACATGGACTAGTTGGCACAAACACAAAATGGCTGTTGTGCAAGGCAGAGCCAGCCACAAAATGGCCGCCATGGGAGGCAGAGCCAGCGGGAGAATGCCAGGGAGTGAAGTTGTGCAGAGCTTTGATAGTAACTCTTAAACGTTTCAGGCAGAAACTCTGTTTAACAAATCAATCAGATCTCCAGTGGCCAATCAGAAGCCAGCTGAACAAAAGCCCCACCTGGCCCCACTTCTACAAAGCACTTGGTGGGCAAGAGGAAAAGTGTCAGCAGGCACCATGCTGGGGACCCCTGGCCTGTTTCATAAATCTTTTCCAAAGAGTGAGGTTGGGTGAATGTGGGCTGAATGCATTTGTGAACTGGCATTTAGAGACATGCAAAACTCCCACCAACAGAGACATTTTAATTTTTTTATTTTCCGTTTCCCTTGGAATGCCTCCCTGTGCCTCCAAGCAGATTTTTTTAACTCACTCCCTCTGGATTTCATCTTAGGTAAAATTTAGTAGGAACTCTACTCATCCCAGATCTCCAGATGCAACAAAATCAAGTTCCATTTCTCCCAGCCAAAATACAAGCACATAAGGGAGCTGTTAAGCCACCCATAAATTATACTGGGGTGACCCAGTAAATACCGAATCAAGCAGCAAATTCTGTATGATGCCGTGACAGATTTCCCTTCCATATTTAGGGTACATTTTCCTGCCCTGTTTTATTCTCATATTAATCCGATATCTCTCTCCAGCCGATGTGGCCATAAAAATAAAAAATGAGGTGTTTGCTGTAAAAGTTTATTGACGGGAATTGTGGGGATGGGGTGGGTGGGGGGTGGATGGATGCTGACTTCACACATGCTTATGTTTCTGGGTAGATTTTCTGTTTTGATAGGGAAGGGAGCCATCCATTCCTAGCGACTGCATGTTCATTTATAAATGTTCCTTTTGACATTTCCAATCATGCAAACACAGAAGCAATCTCTGGAGATGGCCAAGAGTTTTGAATATTACAAGATTTCAGAGGGAAGGTGCCATTTATAACAAGAGGGGAAAATACAAATTGTGTTTCCCCTCAAGAGGAGTGTAGCAGGGCCTCTATGCCCCACAGAGGCAGCAGGCTAGCTGAGAGCTAGCTTTCAGCACAGGGCCATAAGAGGCAAGTGTGTAAGAGTTATGGACAGCCGAATTGATAGGCATAAAGATCCCACCTTCCCAAGCAGACCTGGACCGGGGATTCATCATAGGGTTCACCCAAAACAGCATGCAGAAAATGCACACAGTATAAAAGATAAAAAGGGGAAGGTATTGTGCTTCGGCTCTTTCTGGTTTTAAAATGCCATCTTCACGACTGATCAGAGCGTGGCAACTTAGATGAGATAGCGCAGAGGCAAATTTCAAACCGCTCTGTGATAGATTTGATGCTACTCTGCTCACTTTGGAAATGGGACCGCAAAACGGAATCCCCAAGGAACATGCTGATCTTTACAGGCTGGAATGCCCAGGAAGCTTGGCTTGAAAACTGTTTGTTGTGGGCTTGGGTGGTGTAAATGGAGGAGGGGGATGTGTTGCTGGTGGAAAGGGCTATCAAGATGCAGCAGACTTATAGTTACCCCCTAGGGTTTTCAAGGTAACAGCCTGAGCCATCCAGATCAGGGTGTGTGCATGTGTTTTCCAAGGCCAGATAATGAAACTGAAGCTCAAATACTTTGGCCACCAAATGAGAAGGGAGCACTCACTGGAGAAGACCCTGATGCTGGGAAAGATTGAAGGTCAAAGAAGACGGGGACGGCAAAGGATGAGATGGTTAGACAGTGTCATGGATGCAACGAACATGAAATTGAGCAAACTTCAGAGGACGGTGGAAAACAGGAGGGCCTGGCGAGATCTTGTCCATGGGGTCGCGAAGAGTCGGACTCGATTGTGCGACTGTACAACAACAAAAGCACATCTCAAATTCTGCCTTGGTCCACTTGACCCATATTGGCCCAGTCCATCAGTGCTGTATTACTGCAGAAAAAGCCAAATGCCATTTTCAGGCAGGAATATTGTGGGCCAAGCCAGAGTTAGGAGCAGTACAGATAGGATGGAACAATATGTCTATGCTGGGTCAACACGGTGGGGGAATAAAATGATCACTGGGCCACCTAGATGACCATTATGGGCAACTTACCATGAGGTGTTTGTCTAACCCCTTGATGATCCACATGTCTATTCATGCCAAGGATTGACTACTTCCCCATGTTTCAGATCGGGGACAGATGTGTGACCATCCGTGAATTGGGCTGGATTCTTCTGGCACCCAAACTGGTGCCTGAAGAACTGGATGTTCCTTCCCCTTACAAAATCTGGCCTTACAGGCTTACATCATGGAAATATTTTGAAAGAGAAGGCATGACTCCAAATAAGGCCTACAAACACAATCAGTAAGAGGGAGGGTGTGTTGGAATTGCAAGTTGCTTACACTTCAGTCATTACAGAGTTAAATGTTGTTTGTTAGGAAACAGGATGTTACGTTACATAATGTATTCAACGGTGGGAAAGTTTGTGGGAGTCGTTTACCCTAATGAAATGACCTGTAATCTTTGTATTGGTCAACTAACAACTTGTTTGTGGAAATGCTTTGATCTAGCATTAATGTATTCACAAAGTTTATGGCCCTTTGTGTGAACTAAAGAGGAAGTTCTCTTCTAGAAGCTAAGACAGTTAGAAAGATGTAGCTGTTAGCATATATTACTGAGAGTAACTGCAAGTATGTAACCTTTTTATTTTATTTCTTTTACCCAAAGTACCATACCCATGTTTTATGTTGTTTTATAGTAAAGATATTTTTCTTTTACTAAGTTGTGGCTCTTGTATTTGCAATACAACTATCGACCCTGAATCAAAGAATCCCAACAGGGCGGCTGTTCCAAAAATGATCACAAAGCCAGGTAAGGTTTCCAACCTCCAGGTCAGGCCTGAAGATTTTCCTTTTACAATTGATCTCCAAACTACAGAGATTAGTTCCCCTGGAGAAAATGGATGCTTTGGAGGGTGGACCCTAAGGCATTATACTATACCGTGGTCTCTTCTTTCCCCAAACTCCACCCTTTCCAGCTCCAACCCCGAAGTCGCTAGGTGTTTCCCAACAGAGAGCTGGCTATCCTAACCAGGACAGGTAGAGTTGCCAGCTTCCATGTGGTGGCTATAAATCTCCTACTGTTACAAGTGATCTCCAGATGATAGGGATTAGGGACCTGGAGAAAATGGCCATTTTGGAAGCCGGTGTCTATGGTATTATACTCCATCAAAGTCCCACACCTTCCCAAACCCCACCCTCCTCAGGCTCCACCCCCAAAATTTCCAGGTGTTTCCCAGTCCAGAGCTGGCAACCCCAAGGGCAGGAGACTTTGGCGGAGCTGTACTTCTGGGTCCTTAGTCCACTCCCCCATGCACTCAGCATGTTGGAAAGAAGGAAACTTTTCATAACTTTTTCACTATGCAGCCTTTCAGCCTCTGTCTTTGGAGTCAGAAGAGGCAGGAGGAGGGAATGACTGGCAAGATTTACCTCTTAATTTTTAAAGTGACATCCAAAAGAAACCCAGGAGAACTGCAAACACAGCCTTTGCAGTTCTCCAGTAATTCCAAGACCTCAGAGAACAAAAGGCCGGTGCTGCATATGAAATTCAAATCTTAAAAGAGAATTAAGGAGCCGAGAGGTCCCGGGCTGCCTGCTGGTGCTGATTTAGCTGCCTTAATTGTGCCGAGCGTTAAAGCAGCACATCTGAGAGAGAAGAAAGGACAGGGGAAGAGAAAAGAGGCGCAAACAACAAAAGGCGATACATAAAGAAATAATGAAGCCAATAATCAGGCAGAGGAAGGGGGCAATGCGATCATAAACATTCATGCTTGCACAGACCCTTTGAGAGATGGAGGGATAAATTCGTCCCATTGCTGGTATACAGGGTTGCAGGAAAAGGCCGGCTGGCTCCGACACAAGGAAATCTCAAAGACATGCATGTTTTCACAAAATTTTGAAAATACATATGAAGCACCTGACCATTTTTAAACCATCACATTTATACTGAAGAACTGGCAGAGTGTGTCACAGATAGAATGCTGGATTATGAAGAAAGGCAGGGTACAAATGTTTTAATAAATAAATAAGGCTTGGACAGATCTGGATTCAAATCCTTAGTCAGCTACATAATTAATTAATGATTAATTAATGATTTTGTTTGATGATGCTGGGCTACTTGCTGTCTCTCAGCCTAAGCTTCCTCATATTTTATTCTGAGGGTATAAGGAGGGGTTGGCCCTGGTTAGTACTTGGCTAGGAGACCATAGATGCCACTCAGAGGCAGGCAGTGGCAAAGAACCTCAGTTCATCTCTTGTCTTGAAAACACCTGAGGGCTTGCCAGAATTCACTAGCTGCTTGATGGCATTTTCCACCAACACATAAGGGGGAGGGGAGGATTATGTGAAATAAATAAATGAATAAAATCTCATGTTTCCCTCCAAATACTTCTTTGGGGCTTATGGACAGTTCCTGAATGGTCTCTCATCCAAGCTAAGCACTGGCCCAGACCAGCTGAACTGTACTATGTGCCTTTGGACCAATCTTTTTGTGGCATTCTTGAACTTTGAGGGATTAAGGATTTTACTGGGTAGACTTGGACAAAGGAGCTCTGTTTCCAAATGCCAGCAAAGCCACTGGGTGGCCTTGTAGACCTCACATACAGGACCATGTGATGGGAAGTATCTTACCATCCACCCTGACCTAGGTGGTCTAGGCTAGCCTGATCTCGTCAGATCTTGGAAGCTTAAGCATGGTCAGCCCTGGTTAGTACTTGGATGGGAGGCCACCAAGGAAGTCCAGGGTCTCTACACAGAGGCAGGCAATGGCAAACCACCTTTGCTCTTCTCTTGCCTTGAAAACCCTACAGAGTCACCATATGTTGTCTGCACTTGGTGGCACTTGGTGGCACTTTCCACTACTGTCCTATCATCTGTATGCAGAAGGCTCATGGAGTTTTTTCATGTTCCTCTCCATCACTGCAGCTCCCTTCAAGTTCCAGAAGTCATGGAGTCATGGGATTGGTACAGAGCAACAGCCATGACGATTGGTGGGTTGAAGTAAGGAGGGGGGGAACCACGGGATGAAAATGCATGTCATGTTCTCATTCTCCTCACTCCAGCCTTCCCAAGCAGAGATGCTGCTTTTAGTCAAACTTACCATGTTAGAAGGTGTGGGTCAAACATGAAACAATCACCCTGTTTGGTTCATGCCAACAGCCATCAGTACTTGCTGAACAGATTTGTATTAACCTGCACATGGTCAAGCTGTGCATGCTGCTGATTCAAACCGATTGGCATCAGTTAGGAACTACTTAGGTGGACATGGTACTGAAGTCCTACTGAAAGGTAGGATTTTATTAATACAGCAAACAAGAAGATGATGAAGAAGAGATCGGATTTATAACCTGACCTTCACTTGGAGTCTCAGCGCGGCTTACAAACTCCTTTCCCTTCCTCTCCCCGCAACAGACGCCCTGTGAGGTAGGTGGGGCTGAGAGAGCTCTTTCAAGAACTGCTCTTTCAAGGACAGCTCTTGTCAGAACTATGGCTTGCCCAAGGTCATCCAGCAGCTTCAAGTGGAGGAGTGGGGAATCAAACCTGGTTCTCCCAGATTAGAATCCGTGCACTTACCCACTACACCAAACCAGGTGTAAGCCAACGTGGCAGGTGTTTTGAGCTTCCCTACTCCCATGTGGCTCTTCCTTCATATGGATTCCATGCACCTGGGAATGATCTTTCAAGGGGTCAGAAGGAGTGGCAGAAATGTAGAGGTACATGGGAAATCAGCACCTTCTGCACACAGAGCTGCCATTGTTGCAAGGCATACAGAATGGAGAAGTGAGTAGGCCAGAAATATAAACATTCTGGAGGAATAGCCATACATGGCCAGAAACATCATGGGGGAGAGCCCCAATGCCCCCTTCCTGGTTCCTGGCTCCAATAGCTGTTTTATTCCTTCTGTCCCAGAATTTATAGTCTTTCATATCCTGAGTAGTTTAAAAACAAACCCTTTGGATGCTATGAAACTGCGAGCATCCTAGTTCATCCACCAGTCGAGGGCTTCCACAGCCCTTCTGTTCGTCAGCTGGAATTAATGGAAGTGTGGCTTCTATCAGCTCCCAGGGGAAGAGGAAGCATGACATTATGGAGCACCACAGACTCTCTTTTTCTCTCCTGATTCTATCTCATCCCCTTTTGTCAGCAATACTCCGGGGTGTGTGTGTGTGATTTTAAAAGGCATTTAGTGACAATTCCTATTTGGTTCTTCTATGTTTTTTCTGAGCTGTAACCTGTTTAACTTTACTGGGGGGGGGGATGAAGGGGGGGGAGGCTGTTTTGATTCCCTAACAGTGCTGCCAAAGTGGTACAGCCCCTCTCTGGCAGGTGAGATGTACCACATCCGAGACAAAACCTGCTGTGCTCTCATGCCTGGCACATTGTGGCAAGAGACAGATGTGCAGATTAGAGGGCATGGTGCCTGCCAATTGCTGTGGATGGCCAACAGCGGGCTTCATTTGAGTGCGAGAACTGCTCTGGAGCTCAGATCCTCCCAGTTCGGAGATGTCTTTTTCAGGCTGACAGTGCAGAGATGCCTCTGTTGCAGCTGGAGGCATCATAATCATATCGTTATGCTAATATCTGACAGATTTCAAAGGTTCTGTTGGATTCCCAGTAACCCTGCGAGGCAGGCCGGTATTATTATGCAGAGAGGGACAGGCTGCTAACTAGCAGCTTGCCTGCAGCCACCTGAATCATTATTACATTATTATGCATTCTCATCCCACCTTCTGAGGCATTCAGGTTTCTTATCCATGTGACAACTCCATAAGGTAGGTCAGGCTAAGACTGTGAAGGACTGGTCTAAATTCGCCCTATGAGCTTCATGGCAGAAGGGGAATTAAACCTCTGTCTCCCTGGTCCTTATCCCAAACTCTAATCATTATACCCCCCCCCATCTCTTTCTCTCCCACAGCAACTACCTTGCAGAGGTATACTGCTCTGAGCCTGAAGGCTCTATTTACCTGCCATGGTTGATGAACTAGTCCTTCTCCATTTGGTCTAATCCACTTTGATCTTAGTCAGTGGTCATCAGTACATCTTGCAACAACAAACTGTTAGATGTATGAAGATATATTTTCTTGGCTCTGAACTAGGAACTGGGTTCTATGGATCAATTGTAGGGCAGCCAACTCAGGAGTGGGAAATACCTGGATTAGGGTTGCCAGGTCTCTTCTTACCTGTGACAGGGGGCTCCTGGCTCCTCACTGGGATTTTTCTGCTGCATGCGTGAAGCGTGTGTGGCATGATGACATCACCCCTAGCGACACCATCACTCTAGGGATGTCGCATGGCGATGCTCTAGCGTTTGGGACAAAACCTCTATGGTAACCATAGAGTTCCCCCTTGAATGCTAGAGTGTCACCACAAGACATCCCCAGCTTGAAGTAATTGCATCAGTGATGTCCCCACAGGATGCTGCTGTTCGGGGGTGGGACTTCCACTGCCAGCCAGCTGGCCAGTGGCAGATTGGCCCCCCCAAAATTGGGGGATCCCCTGGCCCCACCAGGGGGATGGCAACCCTAACATGGTTTGGGGGGTGGAGCCTGGGGAGGGCAGAGTTTGGGGAGGGGAGGGACCTCAGCAGGATATAATATCATACAGTCCACCAGCCACCTCTCTGGGGGAGCTGATCTATGCCATTTGGAGATCAGTTGTAACGCAAGGAGATCTCCAGGCCCCTCTCAAATGTTAGCACACCTTCTTGACATGGGTGATTCTCAAATTCCAGCATTATGAGGAAGCAAAATGTCTATCCTTCCCCTTTCTCCCCACCAGCCATAATCGTCCCTGTGATCTGTTCATCATCTGCTGCTGCATGAGCACTGGGTAAGTTCAAAGTTAGGCCATAGTGTCCTGTTAAGGCCCTGGTGGGAACAGTATACTTAATTCATTTCTTGTTAACATGGTTCTCTGGTGCTTCAAATAACCTGTGTGAGCCAACACCTCAGTGCTCCGGGAACTACCTTTCTTGAATGTAACACCGCTGTACAAAAGGACTGTGGTAAGCATCCTGCAGCTTAGAAGCAGCAGCTGAATCCTTGTTACCATGGAGATGGGAAGCCTTATCTTGGTAGGCCAAGGGTGCCATTTCCAGCATTTTCTGATCTCTGCCCTCCTCCAAATGGATGTGGTTTTCCTAAGGAGAGAAAGTAGATTGGGATGAGGGCTTGCCAACACTAGGAAATTCTGGGAGATTTGGGGGTGGTACCTAGGGTCGCCAGGTCTGGGTTGGAAAATACCTGGAGACTTTGGGGTGGATCCAAAAGAGGGCAGGGTTTGGGGAGGGGTGGGGACTCAGCAGGGTACAGTGCCATAGAGTCCACCCTTCAAAGCAGCCATTTTCTCCAGGGGAGCTGATCTCTGTCAGCTGGATATCAGCTGTAAAAGTGGGAGATCTCCAGGCCTCACCTGGAGGCTGGCAACCCTAGTGGTACCTGTGGAATTTAGGGAGGGATTTCATCTAGAATCCATGCTATAACATAGAGTTTGCCCTCTGAAGCTGCCATTTTCTCGAGGGGAATTCATCTCTCTTGCCTGTGGATCAGTTGTAATTCCTGGAGAACTTCAGGCCTGCCTGGAAGTTGGCAACCTTAAATTTGGGCCAATGACCTAGGGTTGAGAAGCGGGGACATGATTGGGGGGGGGGGCTGGCCCATGGCCCTTTTAGTCATTCCTAGAGCTACCACCATTACTTACAGGTTTACCCTGGAAGTGACATCATCATGATTGCAATGCTGGTGATGGTTTTTTGGTTTTTTTAAATAAATGTGGCAGGCAACAGAGCCTGGAGCAGGGGATTTCCTGCCCTGACTGGGGTTTTGGTAGCCCTACTAGGACTCCTGCTGGGAAGGGTAAGGATTAGCTCGCCAGGTCTGGGTTGGAAAATACCTGGAGACTTTGGGGGTGGAAAAAGGAGAGGACAGGGTTTGGGGAGGAGAGGGGCCTCAGCATGGTACAATGCCATAAAGTCCGCCCTTCAAAGCAGCCATTTTCTCCAGGGGAGCTGATCTCTGTCAGCTGGAAATCAGTTGTAAAAGCGGGAGACCTCCAGGCCCTACCTGGAGACTGGCAACCCTAGTATGGGTGGAGGGACAGAATTCTGCTCTCAGGGTCTGGCTGGCAGATTATGCAAGCAGGTGGCAGTGTCTTGCGATCTCCAGTCTGTGCCTCTTGTCTACTACCAATGATATCAGATCAGTTAGGCGAGCGGATGCAACAGGGCAGAACGGAAATTTGGGCAGACCCCAGGGCCAGCCCCAGACCCTTTGACACCCCCAAGCAAGGAGGAATATCTTCTGGACTCCCCTCCATTCTTTCATTTTAGGAATGACTTATTTTTATTGCATTTTCAGCCCTTTTCACAACTTTGATGCACAATTTGCAGGCATGATTTATCCACCCTGTCTTATTAAACAGTACACTGACATGCTAGGATCTGTAAATCTACATTTATTCATGCCATAGCTAAACAAATAAAAACAGACTCTTTTTCCTCCAAATGTTCAGAAGCTTTCTTTCCATCTTAAGAATGAACAGAAAAGGAGTAATAGCAAGAAACTGAACCATGTACCAATGCTAGTCTGCGGGTTACAGCAGGTGCTGATAGATTTACAAGTGGAAATGAACTGTCTTTCGACTCTTGAATGGATAGTTGTGGCGACATGGCTACTGCCCCCAAGCTTAGGAGGCTGAAGTTGGATCCCAATTCCCTATTTGTTCCTTATTCATGACTTAAACTGAAAAGTTTGAGGAGAGTTTGAAAGCTCTGAACCCCAAAATAAGATTTGGAGTGCCATAAATAATATACCCCCACATTCAGGGGACTCTCCCCTTCAAAAGGATGTATGCTGCTTCCTGGTCCAAAGCTCACTTCCTGTGCCAGCTGCTCCAAAGTGTGGTGCCCTTAGGATAACAGCACAGACAGACACTGGGGCCACAATGCACCCCAAAACAATCTTTGGACCACCCCAAAGGACATATCCCTATACTCTGAAAACTGTACCCTGCAAGAAGACATACAGTGGAGCTCAGTCCAAATACTGGTTCTGGCGCCACAAGCTTCTATTTGGAGTGCCTCCAAGAGGCCTGTATTTCAAAGAAGATTTGAATAAAGAACTGGAACGACTCCATGCCCTCTGAATCCCAAAATGGGGTTTCGGCCACCACACATCATACACCCCCACATTCAGGGGACTATCCCCTTTGAGAGGATATATGATGTTTCCTGGTCCAAAGCATTATTCTTGTGCCAGCTGCTCCGAAGTGGGGGGGGGGGCAGGACAATCACACAGGCAAACACTGGGGCTACAATGCACCCCAAAACAATCTGTGGACCACCCCAAATGACACATCCCCACACTTCGGAGACTCTCCCCTGAAAGAAGACACTGGTTCTGGAGCCATGAGCATTTATTTGGAGTCCCTCCAAGAGGCCTGTATTTCAAAGGAGATTTGAATTGGGAACTGGAATGACTCCATGCCCTCAGCACTCTAAAATAAAGTTTGAACCACCACACATCATACACCCCCATGTTCAGGGGACCCTCCCCTCTGAGAGGATATATGTTGTGCTCTGGTCCAAAGTGAGGTTCTTGTGCCAGCTGCTCAAAAGTTAGGTGCCCCAGGCCAATCACGCAAGCAGACACTGCCCAAAACGATCTTTGGACACTGGCATTATTTATTTATCCCACCCTCACCGTGGATGGACTCAGGGTGGGTTACAAAGTCACAAAATCTCAAGAGCAGTAGTTAAAATAATTAAAACAGTAAGTAGTAGAAACAACAATCAAGGTTCATGTTGCTATGCTCAGTTTAGGCTGATCACAGAATCAGTGATTTCAGCAGGGGAGGCCAAAGATGGGTTTTGGATGTCCGCCATCTCAGCCAAAAGCCTGGCAGAACAGCTCCAGGGCCCTGATCTCGAGTGGGATCTTGTTCCTCCAGGCTGGGGCCAGGGCAGAAAAGGCCCTGGCCCTGATTGAAGCTAGTCAGACATACTTGGGGCCATAGGCGTAATCTTCAGGGGGGCGTCGGGTCTTCAGACCCTCCCGAAAATTTCAGGAAGGTGCTCAGCCTCCCCCGGACTCACCCGGAAGACCGCGAGCAGGAAGGCGGGGGGGGGGCGCCGGGTCGTCGTCGGTGTCCAGCCTCTCGCGCGCCCCGCCTCCCTTCACTGGTCATTTGTTAGGAAAGAACATTTGCTTCTTCCCGGCTCGCAAACGTCCCCTCCCCTTTTCTCCTCACACCCGAACACTGTAGGGAGGTGCACGTCCTGTCTCAAGCATCTCGCGTTGCCCCCTCCCCTCCCCGGAGAAGGCAAAGGAAGAGGGAAATCTGAACTAGCAATGGGATCTGTCCCAACTC
>NW_015164182.1:1557311-1557487 GCF_001447785.1 Gekko japonicus
GTAACCTATGTCAGCAGCATGATTAAAAACCTTGTAGTGGATTCTTGTTAGGTTGCATTATTTTACATGCATCTCCTTTTTTCAAGCGGCAAAATTTGTTATCAGAAATAGGGCAGACTACTGCATTTTCATTAAGATGTATTCATAAATACATAAATGGCTGCACTGAACACTAA
>NW_015164182.1:1557637-1592042 GCF_001447785.1 Gekko japonicus
ATTGGCACACATTAAAGTGTAAAAGTTACTGCTGCATCCAGGGTGTGTGTTCAGAATGTGACATTCTGAGACCAAAAACTGTTTCCGTTGAAATGAGTGGGCACTCACTTTTAACCTAAGTATTAAATTGAACAAATCAATTTTATTTGTTTAGAAAAACTAGTTTGCATTTTGAAAGATTTGCATGTTATATCTTTATCAAATATCCCAGGCTGTTAATTTCTTTTTAACATACTATCATTGGCAGATGTAAATATAAACCCCCTTCCCCTAAAACAAACAAAACCCTTGATTTCTTAAAGCTGAAGTTAAAAGCTGGGACTGCTGAGGCTATAAAACATAACTAACTAAAACTAATGATACCCTTCAGTTAAAGCCTGGGATTTGGCCTAGCACCTAAAAGACAGTGGATAGCCCAGGCTAGCCTGATCTCATCAGTTCTCAGAAGCTAACCAGGGTCACCCCTGGCATTTGGATGGGAGACCGCCAAGGAATACCAGAGTTGCAATGCCAAGCCAGGCACTGGCAAACCACTTCTGAATGTCCCTTGCCTTTAAAACCCCAGGGGGTTCACCATGAGTCAGCTGTGACTTGAGGAGGGGTGGGAGAGAAGGCCTTTTAACAACCTCACTCAGGTCTTGCAAACTGAGGGCTGCAACTTCTTTTCATTGAGTCAGTCCATCTCATTTTGTGTCTTCCTCTTTTGGGGGCTGCCTTCCAGCATTTTTTCCCAAGCATTATTGTCTTTTCCAGTGAGTCTTGTCTTCTCATAATGTGACCAAAGTATGATAGCCTCAGTTTTGCCATTTTAACTTCTAGGGGAGAGTTCAGGCTTGATTTGATCTACATCCCACTTATTTGTCTTTTTGGCAGCCCACTGTGTCTGTAAAACTCTCCCTCAAAACCACATTTCAACTGAATGGACTTTCTTCCAGTTTGATTTCTTCACTGTCCACATACTGATGGGGAACACCATACTCTGGGCTATCCTGGGTCAGTGTGGTTTGCAGTGAGAAAGGAGAAAGACACTATCAAAGGGAACAGTTTCACCCTCCTTACTGTAGCCTGCTGACCCACATGGCTACCCCCTCTCTGCAGGTGAGGACACAAAAAGGAGTGTGAAGGAGGATCTTAACTGGCAGGCTGGATAATGTAGGAGGAGGCAATAGTTGAGTTACCCCAAGGCATTTAGGGCCTCCAAGGTAAGATCCAGAAATAAAAGGGTATTCTAGTTGCTGCATTTTGAACCAATTGAATTTGAGAGTTTCCCAAGGCAACCCCACATGAAGCCAATTGCAGCACTTTGACCTGGATATAATCAGACTATGGATCACCATGGCCAAGTAATTTTTTTTTAGAAATGGCCATAGCTAGATTATTGACTAAAGCAGATAGAAGGTTCAGCATGCTACAGAGAAAACTTGAGCCTCCCTCCTGCTGCACCCCCAAGCAAAAAAACTGCTCTTTCAAAGGGAGACAGCCTAGCTCCTTTAGAACAGCCTAGCTCCTCACTCTTCAAGCAGCTTTGTCTTCAACCAACTCAATGTTCTCTGGATTAAGCTTTAGTTTACTGATCCACATCCATCCTGTTATCTTCTTTAGGCATTTGTTCAGGACCTTTGCAAATGAACTTTACCAAGAACCTGTTCTTACTATTCCTAAATCCTCTTGCTCTACTGTGTCTCTTTCCCACCCCAGTGGATGAATATTGTCATAAAGCTTCTTTGTTGGTGAGTTGTTAAAATGACTCTCCAGACCTTTGTTTTTATGATGAAGAATGAGAGATTTACTTAGTTGACTCTGGTCTCAAGCTGCCACTAGGGAGTAAACCTCTCTAGCTTTTCACAAAGAGGGTTTATTCTCTATTGCCACTAGCAGGCCACTGATAAAATTAGTGCCCACAGTGACTCTCTTGTACAGAAATCAGAATTTCATCCATAATTCAGGCAACATGGATTCCCAACTAGGCAGACTATTCCTGCTTGTTAGTTTGCAAACCTTATGCTTTAGCTCATCCTTATCAAAGACCATGGTTTGCAAAGACCAAATAACTCCAATTTCGGGGGGGGGGAGATAAAATTTTGCCTTTAAGTATATAAACATTCAGTGGCTACAAGTAAAAGTGTACAGTTGAACAGCAAAAGGCTGCACCATCTGAGAATAGGAAAAGGAAGTAGATATAACAGCCAGTGTCATATAATGGTTAGAATGTCAGATTAGGATCTAGGAGACCAAATTTGAATCCCCGTTCTGCCATCAAAGCTTGCTGGATGGCATTGGCCAGGAGGTATCCTCGCCTAGTGTGCAAAAACCCCTGGGGCCGGCCCTGCCCCCGGGGGCAACTGCTTCCAGCCACCTTTGCTCCTAGCACAGCAATGACTCTGACCCAGCCCCAGCCCCCTCCGGGAAATTGGAAAGTCTACGCCCCTGCTTGGGGCCAGGGACAACCAGTAAATGTTGGTCGATTGAATGCAATGCTCTGCGGGCACATATGGGGAGAGGTGATCCTGAAGATATACAGGTCCCTGGCCATTTAGGGCTCTGAAGGTTAACACCAGAACCTTGAACTGGATCCGGTACTCTATTGGCAGCCAGTGCAATTGGTGCAGCAGTGGCTGAATGTGAGCCCACACAGGTGTCACCATCAGCATACGTGCCACCACATTCTGCACTAGCTGCAGTTTCCAGGTCAAGTTCAGGGGAAGCCCTGTGTAGAGTGAGTTAGGATAATCGAGTCTGGGTCACAGTAGCTAAGACCTGGAGGGTGAGATAGGGAACCACTTGCATGACCAGCCATAGATGATAGAACGTCAATCCAGCAACGGCAGCCACCTGGGCCTCCATTAAAAGAGAGGGATCCAGGAGCACCCCTAGGATCTTCACCCTCGGCACCGGCACCAACAGTGTCCCACCAAGGACTGGGAGCTGGATTCCCGATCCCAGCTCCCACGACTCAGGTACAGGACGTCTGTCTTAATTGGATTCAGTTACAATTGGCTTTGTTTTGAGCCATGCAGTCACGGACCTGTAATGCCCTTCGGGGCAGAGTCTGGCCATCCACCCATCAGCAGATAGAGCTGGGTGTCATCAGCATATTGGTGACAACCCAGCCCATACCCCTGGACTAACTGGGTGAGGGGGTTCATGTAGATGTAGAATAACATTGGGGAGAGGATAGCCCCTTGCGGCACCCCACACTTTATTATGTCCCAAATTCCACCCTCCTCAGGATCCACCCCCAAAAGTCCTCCAACACCTGAAGATTCAGCCCACTTTTTAATACAACCAATGCATTTTGTTTTGCTTACATTTAGTGTATTTTGCAAAGCCCTTTTTTCCAAGTTCTAGAATTATTTTCCATTTCCATCTCTCCAGAAAAAAAGGCCTGCTCCAGTGGTATTGTCTGCTGCAAAACAGTTGTCACACTGGTCATATTGTTCCTTTGCAACCCAATTCACAGAGGTGGTGCTAGGGAGGTTTTCTGGAACAGAGAGTTCCTTCTTGGGATTGTTATACATTTTTGCTAATTTCTCTGATGGCATATACCACTGATACATCATTTTATAAAAATTCTCTGAGACTAGACCTCAGCATAAAATTAAGACCCTTCATCCAGATATTTTCCCACTATTTCATTTGTATACTATATCCAGTTTTTTGCCCATTTTATCCTAGATTCTTTCACTTGTTCATCCTGTCTCAAATTTCAACAAAAATTTATATATTTTAGCAATAACATGTCTGTTATTTGAACATAATTCTGTTTCAAATTCAATTTGATTGTTCAAAACCATGTGATCTTTTATCTGTTTTAAACCTTTATAATAATTGTGCATTTAAAAATCACTGGCAAGCATATCCTTCTGTTATAAAATCTTCTCTTAATTTCATTTTACAATCCCCTTGAGAAAAATCTAATATGTCACAATATGTTATATCATGGAATTTATATCATATTTATATCACGTTATATCATAGAATGCTTCTTGGGTAGCCACAAGCTGACCCCTATCCTCCCCCATCTGCCATGCTGCCCAGAAATTGGTCCCTGTTACCCAGATGCTGATGTCACAATGCCAGCATCACAATGCCCCAGGGAGATGGAGCTGTATAAATACACTTGAGCCTTGGCAGTTAGATTCACAGCTGTAAGTTTGAACTGAATTTATCTTGGCAGCTTGGAAAAGGCCCACCGTTGGGCTAACGGCAAGTCATCAAGAGGGCCAATGGCGAATTTTAAAGTGGGAGTTGGTGGGGAGAAGGTTGGTTGGCAGGAGGTAGGAGGGTGGCGAAGCAGGAGGTGGGTAGGAGGCAGTTGAAGACAGTTTTATTGAAGACTGCATTTGACTGGTTTAGTTTTGAATGACTGGCAGTCCAAATTGGAGTTTTTCATTGTTACTTTTAATGGGTTTTTATCAATGTTGTTTTCTTGAATTGTTTCAAAGGCTCCAGAAACAGCAAGATCGGCAAAGGGTGTGCCAAAGACGCAGTGACCTGGAGTTTTCTACTCTGTCCCCTCCCCAGCTCATCGGAACCCCCTACTCCACTAACCCTCGTCCACTAACTCTATCTCTTTCCTCTCTTTTGACCACCCCCACTATGTCTTCTAACCTGTTACCTCCACTGTGTCTTCTAACCCATAACTTCCACCATTCCCACTTTGTTGTTTCCTCTCTCCTACCACTCTTACTACTCTTCTTTCCCTTTCCTCCTCTACCACCACATCCCCTCTTCGCTTCCCCTCCCTACGCCCACCATCCCCTCTTCCCTTCCCTACCCCCACCTCCTCTACCCTCATATACCCACCCCCACTAACCTGCTAACCCACCAACTTACCCACCCCTGTCCCCATTGTACCTGTTCCCTCCACTAGCCCCGCCATTCCCTGTTCCATTTTCTCTACCACCCCAACCAATGGAAGGGGCATGGTGTCAGCTAGACCTCTGGCTATACTACATGGGTGTGGGGGGACTCTGGAATGTTGACTTTAGTTTCTGCTGTGTTTCCAGCCTTTATCTATGTAACAGAAGCCTTCGACCTTGAGTGGTGTATTTTTCTCCTGAGAATTATTGCCCATTACTTTGGCAGGTCCCTCTTGAATAATGTATATCTGCTTGCTTCACACGCTTTTAAAAAGTAAAGTAAAGGTTCCCTTGCTTGAAAGCCAGTCGAATCCGACTCTAGGGTTGTGGTGCTCATCTCCGTTTCAAAGAAGAAGAGCCAGCGCTGTCCGAAGACGTTTCTGTGGCCATGTGGCCAGCATGACTAAACACCAAGGATCACAGAACGCTGTTACCTTCCCACCAAAGTGGTACCTATTTATCTACTTGCAATTTCTTGCTTTCGAACTGCTAGGTTTAGCATATGCTTTAGGCCAGTTCTAACACTAAAAGCATTAAGATATCTGCATACTCTCAAAGTCTAAAAAAACTTTATTTCTTTGAATGAAAGCTGTAGGGAACTGATTGCTGCAGGAGTCTGACAAAGTGTTAGAACTCCTTTTAGTTCCCGGACTCGTACCCTACCATGGCTGATGACTTATGAATACTTATATAAATATATAACTGATGACACTGGGAGCATACTGGTTACCACCAGCAAGGAAGAGCTGATTACCACCACCACTGCGACGACCATGTCCATGGGTGGTGGACCAAGAATCCTATTCCTGGTCTCATGCCCCAGGCTGCACTGAAGAGAGCTGGGTGATAACTCCTGATCCAAGGCTACCTGCCTATGGATGGTGCTATGGCAGCCATTACCCAAAAGTCTACGGGAAGGTGGCTAAGAGCAAGGAGATGCAAATTGAGTGGGTACGGCAAGAGCTCCTGGCGCAGAATGAGGAACTATGCCAGGACATGCAAGAGATGGTGTTCGACGTTCCCCAGCTCATTGCGGATGCTGTGAAGCGTGAGATGTGTGTACTCCTAACTGATGGGGAAAGAGGAAAAGGCCAGGACCAGTCGCGTGATGGGGCACAGGCTAAGGATCAGATGGGAAGTGTTCCCATTCCCATTAACCTTCCAGGGGGGCCCAGGCGATTAGCAGCCAGCTGGGCTGCCGGGACCCCCACACCACTGGCACCAATGCCCAGACCGGATCGGAGCAGTGAAATGTTGGATACCACCTTCAATGGGGATCCTGACAAGCTGGCCTTCTTCCTGCTACAAATATGTAATTCCTAAGGGACTGGGGTCCTTGGTTTGCCACTGACGAGCGCCGAGTGCACTATATTGGGTCATAGCTAAGAGAGTGGGTGGCCGACTGGTTTGTGGGTCTGCACAACATTAGGAGTCCCGAAATCCATGATGTGACTGCATTTATATGGGCCCTGCAAAGACAATATGATGACTCCCTGAAATTTGAGAAGGCGCCTACCCGCCTGTGAGCCTGAGACAAGGAAATAAGACAGTTCATGAATTTTCTGATGAATTCAAGATGTATGCAGCTAAGGTACAGGGTTGGCCCAAAAAAGTCCTGATTGAGCAATATCATATCTGACTCGAATCACCAGATCCTGGAGAAGGTCCTCAACTCCAGCAACCCACTGACCCTTACTAATTGGTCCGCAAGGCCACTGATGCAGAGAACTGGCTGAATGTGATCAAGATGTACCTCCCTAAATTGGTCCCGAAGACACCAGGGTGTGTGTGTGTGAAGGGAAAGGGCGCGATCCAATCCTAAAGAGTCCATGTGAGACTGGCGTATGAAGCAAGGAGTGTGCCTGTGCTGCAGAACACCAGGGCACTATGCCGCCTTCTGCCCAGCAACCTTGATGCCTCCTGGGGGGAAGGCACCTGAACGGCGTGGCTGAAAAACGCCAGCAAAAACAGGAGGAGTGCAACCTAAGCAGCCGAGAGCTCTCCAACTGAATGCAGCCCCGGACAGGCTTCATCCAGTGGAGATGCCACTCAGCTGGCAGGAAAAGGCTGGGACCTGCTGTAAGTGGCGCAAACCAGCAGGTTCAAAAGCTGTCGGCGCCACGTTTGGTGAGCAATACTACCCCCTATTTTTCGTGACTGTGTCCATAGTGAACCCGGAAATGAGCACCCAAGTAAGAGTGAGGGCCCTAATTGACTCTGGGTGTGCAAGAGACTTAATCAGTCCAGCCATAGTTACAGGGTTGGGGGTTCCTGTACAAACCCTACCTGAGCCTCTCATCTTCACCCGAATGGATGGCTCCTCCATGAAGGAGCCTTGTAAATATCAGACTGTGCCAGTGAACATGGGGATGGGGCCCCACTGGGAGCAACAGGTGTTTGTGATCAACCCGATGGCCCGCTTCTCTATGGTGTTAGGGAACCCCTGGCTAAGAGACCATGATCCTTATATACAGTGGAGTGTAGGAGCATTACATTTCCCCAACTCCAAATGCAATGATCATATATGGAATGCTGAGTGGGGGGAAGTGCCCAGCACTCAGCTGGAACTCACCTCAATCCCGGCTGAGTACAGAGACCTAGCCCAGGTATTCGAGGAGGATGAAGCAGACCAACTTCCCCCCCACCGTAACAAAAGGGAAACTATATGCTATGAGCCCAGCCGAAAAAGAGGAGCTGAGGAAGTTCATTGATAAAAACCTGGCTCGGGGGTTCATCCAGCCAGCCTCTTCACCTTTTGCAGCCCCCATACTCTTCCAGGAAAAGAAAGATGAGGGATTGAGACTCTACATGGATTACAGGGGCTTGAATGCAAATTCCACCCTTCCTTTAATCAAAGACCTCCTGGCCAAGGCCTCGAGGGGCAAAGTGTTCACCAAGCTGGATATGCAAGATACTTATTTCCGGGTGCACATCCGGGAGGGGGACAAGCACAAAATGGTGTTCAACACTTCCTTGGGGCAGTTTGAATATTTGGTTATGTCATTTGGATTGGTGCCCCCCCCGGGGGTCTTCATGAACTTGATTCATGAAGTCTTGCACAAGCACCTATTCAAGGGGGTCCTAGTTTATCTTGATGATATCTTGATCTATTTGCCTGATAAGGCTTTCCACATGACTGTAGTGTGGGAGGTGCTAGAGACCCTGTATGAACTTGTTTGTCAAACTTTCTAAATGAGTTCCACAAGAGTGTAGTAGACTTCCTGGGCTATTGCATCTCTGGGGAGGGGTTGGGGGTGGACACACACAAGGTTGATGAAAATAAAATGTTTGTGGTTCAAGTCGATGCCTCGGATGTAGCCATGGGAGTGGGGCAATCCTGCAAAAGGGAGAGGATGGTAAACTCCACCCCCTGGCTTATGTGTCTAAGAAATTCAATTCTACTGAGCGCACCCTGTAACCTCAATGCCAAGCAACTCCGGTGGGTGGAGTTTTTCTCCAATTATGTTTCACCCTCCAGCACCTCCCCAGAAAGTCAAATTTCTTGGCTGATGCCCTGTCACACCTCCCTCAGCATGCCAGTCAAAGGAGGGAGGTGGTGGACTCTATGTTCACTCCCTCCCAGCTGGGAGGAGCAGTGGTGATGAGGAGTTGTGCCATGGCTGAGAAGGGGAGAGAGGAAGAGCTATGGGTGGCTAAGTTTAAAGAAGCCCTTACAGAAATGGATAGGGCAGAAATTGCCAAAAACCCGTCCCTCCAGCAAAATACAAATGGCTGGTGGTATCGGGGAGGGGGGCAAGCTTTTTGTGCCACATGCTTTGCGCGGTGAGGTGTTGCATTTTGGTCATGAATCTAAACATGCTGGACATTATGGATATTTAAAGACTTTACATCTACTGCAACACCAGTTTTGGTAGCCGCACATGCATGCTGACATTTCTCAATATGTGGGTTCATGCCAGACTTGCTTGATGGGAAAAAGAGAACCTGGACAACCCCCAGGAACTTTGCAACCTTTAGAAACCCCTAGTCGCCCCTGGGAAGTGATTTCCATTGATTTTATTACGATCTGCCACCCAGTAAAGGATATACTGTGATCTGGGTCATGGTGGATTTGTTTTCTAAACAGTCTCACTTCATCCCGTGTAAACAACTGCCAACCACCAAAGCCTTGGCTAAAATGTTTATGCACCACATTTTCAGGTTGCATTCAGTGCCCAGTAAAATAATATCCAACAGAGGAGCCCAGTTCTTGACCAAATTTTGAAAAGAACTCTTGCAGGTTTTGGGGATTACCCGAGGGCTCAGTAGTGCCTATCACCTGGAGACTGATGGACAAACCGAACGTGTCAATCAAATAGTTGAGCAGTTCTTGCGCTGCTTTACCAACTACCAGCAGGATAATTGGGCTGAATTGTTGCCTTATGCAGAGTACAGTTATAATAGCTCCACAGGGTTGTCTCCTTTCAAAGCAATGCATGGCTTTGAAGGCACCCCCTGTCCACCATATGTACCCCCAAACAATAGGGACCCCAAGCATATATAATGTATAAAGAAACAAAAATGCAAGGGTAGATAATCAACAAATATACAAATTTCACAAGTTGCCAGTAGACACAAGTCTATTGAAACATGGTAACATTATATATTAAAAAGTAGAGACATCACCCTGCAAACAAAAGTCCATATGGTCAAAGCAGTGGTATTCCCAGTAGTGCTGTATGGCTGCAAGAGTTGGACTATAAGGAAGGCCGAGCGCCGAATAGATTCTTTTGAATTATGGTGCTGGAGAAGACTCTTGAGAGTCCCCTGGACTGCAAGGAGATCAAATCAGTCAATCCTAAAAGAAATCAACCCTGACTGTTTCCTGGAAGGCCAGATACTGAAGCTGATGCTGAAATACTCTGGCCACCAAATGAGAAGGGAGCACTCACTGGAGAAGACCCTGATGCTGGGAAAGATTGAAGGTCAAAGAAGAAGGGGATGGCAAAGGATGAGATGGTTAGACAGTGTTATCGAGGTAATGAACATGAAATTAAGCAAACTCCAGAGCACAACAGAAGACAGGAGGGTCTGGCATGATGTGGTCCATGAGGTCGTGAAGAGTCGGACTCGACTGTGTGACTGAACAACAACAACAATTCAAAGATAATGGTCACAATAATGGTAATAAACAAGAGACTCCTCTGAATCCTTCCATGAAATAGTGTCCAAAGGACCTCAAAGGCCACAAACAAGGCAGAGGATGTCCCAAAGAACAAAGAAACTTCTGCAGCCGAAAGATGTCCTTCCTAAATATGCCAAATGTTTCAAAACATTATTCCTCAATTACACAATTAAAAAATGGAACTACAGTATAACAGTGAAAAACAAGAAGCCAAAGAGAGATTCAAAATACATGTATTCCAGTGCTTCTTTATGAACAACACATCATAAAAAGAACATTTTACACTCACCCAGATTTACAGAATAGTCTAGGCACAGCTCATATCTCAAATGGAATCCATGGTTCTCAAAGCTCACAAACCTCCTGCTGTTAATAAGTGCTTCATTTACAAGCTACTGCAATAGCTGGTGGCATCCTTAAAGGAAAAGTACCTGAATATAGACTAAAGGGTAGATTTCTTCTCAGATAGTATTAAGGTCTTGATCCCTTACAAAAATAAATCTTGCCTCTCCCCATAATGAATTTCATGCCTTTTGTATTTTATAATAGACCCGAATATTTATTGCTTGATTTCCTATCAACTGTTCTTATTATTTAACTAACCTGATACCCGTGCTTTGCTACGGTATTTAAGTTCTATAAATCCAGTTATAATACCAATGATGCAAAGTTTGAAATGTGAGATTTGTTGTATAAATTCTAGTGGAGAAGATTGTAGTGTAAAAAATGAAGTGAGACATATGTACTTTTTCTCTCTCTACTAAAGGACCTCTCTGTAGACCACTTAGGTGGTTCTGCCGTCAGGTGCTAGGATCACCAGGCTGCTTGATGAACTCACTCTGGAGAAGGCAACAGAGAACTGAACCCAAGGAAGGATTGGAGTTGTCTCTGGTTGCGTGGGGATGGGAGATCCAAGTACATCAGTGACTTTCTGCAGGTCCATCCCCAATCCCTTCCCCGAAATACAGTAATCCGAGAAGTCCACTTTTTCCTTATGGAACTCGCATTTGGAAAGCTTAGCAAAAAGATGGTGTTCATACAGCATTTCCAGTACCTCCCTCACCAAAGTCACATGTGAGTCCTTATCTCGTGAATAAATCAGGATATCATCAAGATAAACCAAACCCCCTTTGAACAGGTGCTTGTGCAATACTTCATTTATTAAGTTCATGAATGCCCCTGGGGCTCCGGCCAACCCGAAGGGCGTAACCAGGTATTCGAACTGTCCAAAAGGAGTACTCAATGCTGTCTTGTGTTCATCCCCCTCCCAGATGCACACTCAAAAGTAAGCGTCTCAACTTCAGCCTCCTCCCAAGTTTGGCACTTTCCCCTAAATTCAGCCCTGACAAGGTACAATTTTCCCCTGAAGGCTCTAAGATTCTACAGACTGAGTCTGCTAAATTACCTCTGTATGGTAGGTAAAGGTAAAGGTTTCCCTTCCTTGAAAGCCAGTCAAATCCGACTCTAGGGATGCGGTGCTCATCTCTGTTTCCAAGCCGAAGAGCCAGCGCTGTCCAGAGATGTTTCCGTGGTCATGTGGCCAGCATGACTAGACGCTAAGGTGCATGTAACACTGTTACCTTCCCACTGAAGCGGTACCTATTTATCTAATTGCAATTTCTTGCTTTCGAACTGCTAGGTTGGCAGGAGTTGGGACCAAAGATGGGAACTCCATCTTGTGGCACTCGGGTCTCGAACTGCTGAACTACCGATCTTTCGGTCTGCAGTTCAGCGTCTTAACTACTTAAGCCACTGCAGCCCTGTATGGTACATTCAGCTATTGAATGTGGCCAGTAGGCTCTTTGGTCCAGGTATCTCATCCTTGCAAGCAGCTACAAGCATTCATTTCATATCCCTTGAAGAGGGTCACGGTAATCTGTTTGAGCAAAAAGGAGATAGATTTTAATTCTTATCAGCCAAATTCCACAAAAAGGCCACTTCAGAGGTCCCGATCCACCCGACCTCCATATAGGAAGTTGACTCGGCCCTTGGTAGGGGGAAATACCTGGAAGCAGAATCTGTGCAGTATGGCAGTGGACTGACCGTGATGTTCATTAGATGTCCAGAAAAATCAATAGCAAATGGGCCATTGAAAGTGACAGGACTGATTTGTCAGCAGAGCTGGAGAGCTGAGTTTTTCCTCATGGCCTGTTTACACAAAAGGAGAATCACAGCCCATTAATCAAGCCTTTGGCAGGAGGGATGGTAGAAGGGGGTGGAGGAAACTCCAGTGACCCCACTTTGGTGTCATGTCCAGGTATGCATCCCTCCACCACTTTCAATCCTCCCCAAAAGACTTTGCCGTAACAGGCTATTCAAAAGGTTTTACTCCCTGCTGAAGCAGGAATAGAACGCCAAGAAAGGGAGCAGAAAATGATATTTTACCCCTCCCCCATAGCAGAGGAGGGCTTAGGCTAAGGTTTTCAAGGAAATTCCTAGAGATTTGGGAGAGGAGCCTGAGGATGGTAGGGTTTGAAGAGGAAACAGGGCTCAGCAGGGGATAATACCACAGAGTCCACCCTTCACTGCAGCCATTTTCTCCAGCGGAACTGATCTTTGGGATCAGCTGAAATTCCAGGAGATCTCCAGGCCCCAACTGGACATGGGCAACTAGGGTTGCCAGACCCCCAGTCCCAGAGGGATTTCCCCCCATTTGGGGGGCTCCTTCCTCCTGCCAGCCAGCTGGTCAATGCGGGGGGGAGCCCCACCCCCAAGAGTGACCTCCTGGCCACCCTTACTGCAAGGTTTAAAGGGCCCTCCAGCTGGCCCTTTAAATCTTGCAAGAGGGAGGGAGGAAGAGGGGTAGCCGGAAGCGCCTGCACTCCAAGCCACAAATTCTCAGCTTGGAGTGCAGGTGCATGACCTCCCCTCTCCACCTCTTCCCAACAGCATTTAAAGGGACCCTTTAAATATTTTTGGGAAGAGGTGCCCCCCCACACCTGCACTCCAAGCTGTGAAATCGCAGCTTGGAGTGCAGGCACGTCTGGTCTGGTCTGGTCTGGTCTGGTCTGGTCTGGTCTGGTCTCCCCTCCCCTCCCCTCCCCACCACAACAGCATTAAAGGGACCCTTTAAATGCTGCAGGGAAGAGGGGGGGACCATGTGCCTGCACTCCAAAATGCAAATTTGTGGCTTGGAGTGCAGGCATGCATGACCTCCCCTCCCCACCTCTTATCAACAGGATTTAAATGCTGTTGGGAAGAGGCAGGGACCACTCCCCTCCTCAGCTCTTCCCAACAGCATTTAAAGAAGTGGGGGCCATGCACCTGCACTCCAAGCGGGAATTCACTGCTTGGAGTGCAGGTGTGTGTGAGGGCCCCCCCCACCTCTTTCCAAAAGCATTTAAAGAGACCCTTTAAATGCTTTTGGCAAGAAGGGGGGGTGTTGGTCCCCAATGTCATGACATCACTTCTGCATGATATCATCATGTTGGGTGCATCCCTGCCCCCTCCCGTAACGCCCCCACCAGGGACTTGGAAGGACCTGGCAACCCTTTTGGCAATCCTACTTCATGCATCTCCTTTTTTCAGAGATTCCTGGTCCCTACTATAATTTTTTACATTAAAAATTAAGTCTGTCACCCCTTTCTTCAGACAGAAGGAGGGGGAGCTATGAGTTCAGTTTTTCTACCCAGCTACTTAGCAAGATATAAATTTATTTATTTATGTAGATATTTATACCCTGCTTTTCTCCCAAATGGTGACCCAGAGTGGCTTACAACGTTCTCACCTCCTCTATTCTGTCCTCACAACCACCCTACGAGGGTTGAGTGACTGGCCTATGGTCACCGAGAGACCCAGGAGATAATGTGAGTGGCAAGGGTGTGGACCAACCAGCAGAAGTGTATCGATGTCACTGCCAAAGAGGATTGTGCTGATAGATTTCTCTCCACAGCTTTTGCACCAATCAAGCCACAGTTGAGGTGAAATTTAAAGTCCTGTTTTGCGAGCTACTAGAGATGGGTTTGTTGGCATTTGCCACCAGCTTCAGAAAGATTCTGGGTTGCAGTTTAGATTTGAAGCATCCAGGGGCTGTGTTCACATGGACAATTTGATCCGTTCCCTTTGCTGTTTCCTTATGGATTTAAAGTGCCTGATCAGACAGCAACATCTGTCTGTCATGCCTGAGTCGTCGGAGTTCCATTCCCCCCTCCCCTTGCCCCGTGGTTTTTTGATACCTGATAAAGTCCGATCCTGTTGGTCTGAGCTGCTTCAAAAATGGATTTCCTGTTGTCTAGTCTCTCTGTTGCGCAGCCAAGCAGTCAGGCAGGTCTCACTGAGCTCTTGCTTTCCGGCCGCCATCCCCCCCCCCCCCCCTACTTACGAGATCGCATGACTATATATATGCACCTCTCCCCCCCGGGGGGGGGGGGCTGCTCAAAACCGTGTTTTCTTTTGAAAAACTCTCAAAGAAAGACACCTCTTTTTCTGCAGCTTTTTAATATCGTTTGGGGAAGGGGTAAATGGAAAAGATTGGAGGGAGGATGGCAGTGCACTCCATTTCCCAGCAGTCTCTTCATCACTTTTGCAATTGCTCTGTGCACATAATTTTAAAATAAAATGGCCGACAGCCCCATGAACTCCATATCCCGCATGCTGAGTGCTTCTGGGCATGCTCCTAAGGGCAAACTTCTTAAAAAATGGCTACAGGCTGACTCCCTGCTTTCTGCCCTCTGGTCATGCCAGGAGGGGTAAAACGGCAGTGAAGCATGCTAAAACGGCTGAGTGTGGTCAGGATTCTCTGCCACAAAATAACCTGGCTTAATTTGAGGATTAAACTGTCCATGTGAATGCAGCCAGGGAGGGACTCATTATCTGTGAGAATTCTGAATACTGCCTATGTCATTATTGTCACATAACTACAGTTCCCTCCCCCTTCAACCCGTAGTCTGTACTGGTGATGAATGGAGAATGGGTGCTTGGCTGGCAGGGCTCCTAATCGGCACCTGCGGTGCTGATTCAGGTGATCAACTGGCCAGGGAAAAAGCGAGCTGGCCTGCTCTTGTGCCTGTTAACCACAGCTTCATCTGCAGAAGCATTTGGTGGCATGAGTTACATGTTGCCAGTTTCTAATCTCTGCAGGCCAAGCTGCTGTTAGAGGCAGAGGCACAGAGATCAGTTGGCAACTTTCAGGCTGAGTGTGGCCCTTTAAAAAAAAAAGAAAGGACTAAGGACTTAATATTTGCCCAGATTTTTCTTGTTTTGCTGCAATTGGTGTTACAACTTGAGCAAAGCTCCCCTGAAATTTTAAGATTGAAGTATTTCTGTGTGAGTGAAAAGATGTTTTGAGTCTCTCACCTTGCAAGAGAATACGACTTTGGTTGTTTATACTTCATTTTTGCAGAAGAGTGAATGAATGTGTCTCTCCATTTGTGACAGGAAAAGAAATTCAGCAGACAGAGTGATCCACACCAAGAACAAGAAACACAGGCAAGCTGGCCAGTGCTCTCCTCTGCCAGACATTTCCCATGAAACTCATCTGAAGCCTGATGCAGTGGCAAAGGGGCATACACCAGACCCATGTTGTCATGCAAATGAATGGGCTTGCGCAAAAGGAGGGAAGGGGTGCCTGGCCAGCAAGGCTGAGTACAAAGAATAGGGACAGGGGGGGCTCTCCCCTGTCATCTAATATGCTACAAAGTCCTGGTGTTTGTTATAGAATCATAGAGTTGGAAGGGGCCACACAGACCATCTAGTCCACCCCCTGCCTGCCCAATGCAGGACCAGCCTAAAGCATCTCTGACAAATATTTGTCCAGCCTCTTCTTGAAAGCTGTCAGTGAAGGAGAGCTAACCACCTCTCTAGGCAGATGATTCCACCTTTGAACCACTCTGACTGTGAAAAAGTTTTTCCTAATATCCAGCTGATACCTTTCTGCATGTAATTTAAACCCGTTGCTTTGGGTCCTATCCTCTGCTGCCAACTGGAACAGCTCCTTGCGCTCCTCCAAATGACAGCCTTTAAAATATTTAGAGCAATCATGTCCCCCCTCAATCTCCTCTTCTCCAAACTAAACATTCCCAGAGCAACAACATGAGGACTTTAAATCAGATTTCCATGGAGTTTTGTATTGCCCAGACTCAAGTGTGCCCTATTCTTCTTGCAAGAGGAACCTATGGGCAGAAGCAGCCGCTGCCTTTCCTTCTAGGCTGTTTTCTACTCCGTAAACTGCCCCATGGAGCTGCTGTTGGCTTCATTGTGAAACTTGTGCACAGCCACCTAAGTAATATGATTTTGCAAAGGTCTTTGTGGAGTGCTTTAAGGAGAAGAAAACAGCCCAGAGGGGAAGGCAACTGTGACTTCTGCGTGCACAAGAACCAAGGCTTGTGTGAGTCTGGGAGGCACAAAACGTCCACTGAAAGTCCAGTTCAAAGTCCTCATTTTGTCTACCAACAAACATGAGAAACTTTTAACGTGTAAATCAGCCTCTCAATTCATGACAGCCTTGTTACTTTTTTTAATGTCACTTGAAATTCCTCCAGTTTTTTGCCTGAACACCAGCCTTGATATTTTGACTTTTTAGGTGCCCATAGAGATTTGTGGGCCACTCCATTTGGGAATTGCCCTCCTGATGCAACTGCCGAAATATTTTTATCAACTGACAGTCCCAAAACTAAGAAGAGCTTTTACTTTGGCAAGACTGAACGTTCTTCCCTTGGCAGTTTTGGAGGGCAGATATAGTAAAGTATCATACTCTAATAGAACACGCAGATGCTCATATCATACAATTGAAACCATTGAACATATGATTATGGAATGCCCTATATTCGATGAGTTCAGGGCTAATTTAGTCACCCCTTTACTTAAAGATATGGAACTGCTAAACGTGCGAGCCCAGGTGTCATGGCTACTATTGGATACCAATGATAAGAGAAATAATATTAAGGTCTTCTAAAATATTTTCTTTGGTTCTGACTTCTGCTTAAGGTGATAGCCGTATGAGCAGTACTAGATGGATAGATAGATGGATAGATGGATAGATGGATGGATAGATGGATAGATGGATAGATGGATGGATAGATGGATAGATGGATAGATAGATGGATAGATAGATAGATGGATAGATAGATAGATGGATGGATAGATGGATAGATGGATAGATGGATAGATGGATAGATGGATAGATGGATAGATAGATGATAGATAGATAGATGGATAGATAGATGGATAGATAGATAGATAGATAGATGATGGATAGATGATGGCAAGGGTCATTTCGTAGAAAAAGAGCTAGGGGGACTCATTAGCATAACTCATTAGCATATGCCACACCCCCTGACATCACCGGAAGTGTGTCATAAGGCCACGCCCCCTGACATCACTGGGGTTCCCATTCCTAAGGTGGAGGCAGGGGATCTCCCGCGATTGCGAGGAGGAGGAGGCGGCCTGGGCGGGTCACAGCAGCGCAGGCGAGCCGCGGAACAGCAGGGCTGCTTCTGGCGGCGGCGGCGACTTCCCCCACGCTCAGCCGCCCGCTTGCTGCACTGAGCGTGACGGGAAAGGCGAAGCCGGGATGCGGCTGGGAAACCTACTCGCTCGTCCGCGCCCAACGCAGCGCGCCCCGCCTCCTCCCCACAGCCGGCGGCGACCTCCAGCGGGCACCAGCAGGGAGCTCCAGGCCCTGCCCTCCCGCACCTCACCCGGGTGGATGGCGTCCCCCCGCGTCCCCCCCCAAATGACCCCTGGATGATGGATGGATAGATGGATAGACAGACAGGCAGATTTGTGGGCCTCCCAAGAAATTGTGCTTATAAACAATTTTTTGCTTCACTTCTTTGGCTTGTCTGTGTAGGAACCTCAATGTCTATTCCAAATAAAAGGTTGCCAACTTCCAGGCAGAGCCTGGAGTTCTCCCAAAGTTTCAACTGATCTCCAGACTACAGAGATCAGTTCCCCTGGATGAAAGGGCAGTTTTGGAAGGTAGACTCTATGGCTTCACAACACTGCCGAGTGATCGGCCCTCCCCAAACTCCACCTTCCCCAGGCTTCCCCGGGGAATTCCTGAGCCTGGAGTTGGAAATCCGGTCACATCAGGTGACTCTGCTAAAGATGTGATAACCACTTGAAGACTGAGCCAAACCTATTCAAATTGCTTGTTTTCTCTGCAGTCAAGTAACTCCATGCACTCATATTGGTGATCTATTCACAATTTAAAAATACCAGGATTTTGAACACATATGTTGGTGGAGTTCTTCATCACACACAATCTGACCAGTAGCCATTGCTGGCTTGTGCTTGGAACTGTCTGAGTTACTATGACTGATGGAAAGTGTAGTTTTCCCAGTCTTCCAATTCAATTCAGGAGGCTGCAAAAGCCGCAGTTCCCATCAGCCGAGACAGGAGCTCATGCTGGGTCAGATTGGGAAAAGTAATTGACAGCAGGGGAAAGGACTTGGCCACAGTTTATCCTATTTAAAGAAATGTGTACTCCTCTCTTCTGGGAAAGATTTATGGCTTGGGGGGGGGCAATGGCAGGGAGTGAATGGACATTGAGGCGAGCAACTTACATGCATCTGTTTTGCAAGCATTATGTCAGAGTGTGACAGATAGTAGGGTGTTGTTCAGAGGGAAGGCAGCATGCTATAGCCCAACCTTATCAGATCTCAGAGGCTAAGCAGGGTCAGTATTTGGATGGAAGGCTCTGCAGAGGAAGGCAATGGCAAACCACCTCTGCTTCTTACTTGCCTGGAAAGCCCCTTGCTGGGGTCACCATGACTTGGTTGTGACTTGATAGCACATACGTATGTAGGGGGTTGTTCACCCATCACTAAAACATCTTCTGTTTCAGAGCTGGAAAAATGTACCAGAGAGAGGACAGAAGTGGAGAAAGTGGAGAAGGGGTGTGTGTGTGTGGGGGGGGCAAATTAGAAAGAGAGGAAAAAGACGTCTCTGGAATCCAATTTCAACAGCTACTTTCACCCCCTATATGATCCCGGCTTCTGATCAGTTATAATGCAATTAGTTTGATAGAGGATGCTCTTGTCTCCCACTGCCTCCTTAAAAATTTCTTTCTTTCTAAAAGAGAGAGCGACACAGAGAGAGAGAGAATGTTCGCAAGTTGGCATGAGAATCAAAGATGACAGACAAATGGCAGATAAAAGCACGACTTAGTAAAAAATGTAATACCTTCTCTTCAGTCACCCACAAGGCACTTTAGGGAATGAGAGGAATATCCAGGGAGCGGGAACAAAAGGGGCTGAAAAGAAAAGACGAAGGAGGAGCTGAGAGGAGAACTAGAGAGGGGATAAAGCAGAAGGGAGCCTGCTGGTTTGTCTTGTCGGGTAGGTGATGGGGGTCTCTGACAAGCAGGTGTATGTGGGGGGGGGGGAGAAAAATATTTAAAGTGTTTTTAAGGCATTTTTTTTAAAGCAAAGAAAGAAAACGAATGCCTCAGAAATGTGCGAGACAATCGCGTGCTTGCATACCTGCATGTGCACACAGAATTGCAGCTGATCCTATGTGTGTTTAGTGAAGCTTGATCCCAGTCTCAGTGGGACATTTACTTGAGAGTAAGCCCTGTTGAACTTAGTGGGACTTCTGTGTGTGTAAAGTGCCGCCAAGTCACAACTGATTTATAGTGATCCCAGCAAGGGGTTTTCAAGGCAAGTGAGAAGCAGAGGTGGTTTACCATTGCCTGCCTCTGCAAGGCCTCCCTTGGTGGCCTCCCTTCCAAGTACTAACCAGGGCTGACCCTGCTCAGCTTCCGAGATCTGATGAGATCAGGCTGTACCATGACACCTTTCCTCCGTAGTGGGACTTACTGCTATGTAAACATGCACACTGCACAGGGTCATCCTTCCTGTCCATCCACTGTTACAATGCAGAGCTAAGTGCACAGCCAAGAAGCCACCGTCTCCAGCAGCTGTTTCCAGCAATGAGTATGAGTTGGGAATGTGAGGAGAGGTGGGTGATTCCTGGGATCAGATGAGACCCCATGGAAAGAGTTTAATTGCAGCCCCTAACAGAAAAGTGCACTACATCTGCATATGGAGGGTTTAGTCCCATTAGCTAGCACTGACGTTCCTTCATTATGCCCATTGGGCTGAGAGATCTGCTGCAATGGGCCTGGCAGCAAGTCTGACTTTTTAGGGGCCCTCAGATGAAAGCCAAGTGAAGCTGGCAGCAGCAGAGTCATAGGCAAAGTCAAGGAATATGAATCAGCTCCAGCAGGGAGGCATGGGTGCTGTGTCTCAGTGGCAGAGCATCTGCTTGGCATTCAGAAGGTCCTAGGTTCAGTCCCCAGCATCTCTAGCTCAAAGGTTCAGGTGGCCAGTGATGTGAAAGATCTTGACCTGAGATCCTGGACTGCTGCTGCCAAGGGCCTAGTGTAGTAGATGGCATCTTGATCTGAGCAGAATTCTACAAAAAGGGCCCATGTATCCACATGCACTAGAAATGCAAAGATTTCTGTTCCAAGCAGCTCATTTCATTATTTATGAACCTTTTCAATCCAGTAAGCCTTTTCATTCCTTTGGTTTGTTTGTGGCCTTTTCCTTTCTGTTTGTCACCTCTGCACACATGTGCATTGATAAAATGCTAGAAGCATGGAACTGTACGTAGGACAGACAACAATAATTTTGGTATGGTACTTTATTAATATGCACATGCCCTTGTGAGCCTTGATAGAACACCACCCAGAAAGAATTTCTGTGCAATCATACATGCAATTCATCCAGATTGCTTTTTTGTGATGTTTCATCTACTCACGCACATGCATGGGTAGCACAGAAGAAGGGAAGAGGCTAATTGTAATAGCACTGATCTTACACTTTGTTGTTCAAAGCATACATTATGCTGTTGTTGAGGCTAGGAGACAGTGGCTTGCCTGAGGCTGTCTAGTGACTTCAGAGGCAAGATTTGAAGGAGAGACTTCATGAATCATTCATGATTTTAGCTACACCAGCTAACTCAAATTAACAAAATGGCTTAAAATGTCACATGGTTTAATTACAGGAATGATAGGAAAAATTGCCCCAGCACCTCTCAAGACAGACATTCCACTTACCCATTTTGGGAATTATCTGTCCCCTAGCCCCAATTTCCCATGGGAGGAAAAATGGCCTCCACATAGTGATGCTCTAGGAATTTCATCTCTGTGGAAAAGACCATAGAGACTATGAGAGGTATTTTTGATATCCACACATTAACATTTCTATGTAAAATCACCTGAAGACTGAGGCTGTGAACCTTTTTTTACCCAGTCAAGTGGAATTAGAGGCCCCAGGGGTGGAGTGGGAAACAGAACTTGTGCCACAGCATCCATTTCTCACATGTTCAAGAGCCTCATAAACCACACGTGATGCATAAATTGCCACTGTGGGGCCTGGTGTGACATCTGCCTACATGCATATTTTGGAATTGATGTTTGCAGCACTAATAATCCACCAGCAACTGTTGGCACATGAATCAAAATATGCCATGTAATGTAATGTGGGACCCCCGATATGCAATGCAAAAGGTCATGCTGCACACCAGCTTCTGAAAATCAATCCTCCATTTGCAGGGGAGTACATCATATGGGGTGCAATTATGTATGTAATAACAATTTCAATACAGATGTCTTGAGTCCACAATGGATGGGGCTTGGTCTGCCCATGAAGTTGATAACAAATATAATGATGTAATTATTATAACACTGTAAAAATCCATGATGGAAAGTCTAGCAGCACCCTCCAAATTCCAATTGGACTCAGGAACAAATCTTGTGCTGGCATGAGGAGAATGCTGGTGTGTTTCAAGGCCAAATGAGATCCAGGATTGGGGTATAAGAAGAACCTCCCTGGATCGAATAACTAGGTAATTTAGCCCAGCATCCTGCTTTTCATAGTGGCCAGCTGAATGCCAAAGGAGGCCCAAACTCAAGAGCACAGAAACCACAGCCTCTTCCTCTTTTTGCCCTCCTACAATCCAGAGGTATATGACCTCAGAATATGGAGGTTCCACTTAGCCATCTGGGCTATTGATAGAGCTATCCATCATGGAGCTTTGGGGAAAATTTTCTGTACCAGAGGAGACCAATATGTCCCTTCAGTTATCCATGTCTTTGTGTCAATGGTTATTACACAATTGCTGTATGGCTCCCAGTTAAGTACGTATGCCAACTTTAGACCCTTTGAAATAATTCAGAACCAGATTTCTGAGGGCCATACTTGCAGGCCCCCACTGTACTTTTAATGCAGTTTTGCATCTAGAAGCGGGTTTAATTTCTCTGCATAGACATTGTAATGTATCTAGTTCCGACCACGTGGCCAGTTTCGGCTCCACGCGGTCAAGCGCAAACATTGAGCTTCGCTCAGAGGAACAATGGACTATGCGGATCCTAGCCAGCGCCTATCTGAGGGCTAGGCTCCCGGCCAAGAGCCTACGGAACTCTCAGCCACTGTAAATAACCTATTGGGAAATGGGTGGGTGTTCTGGGTGGTGGTTTCACGGGGGATATAAGCCGGCCTGCGAGCCGGCTAAGGTTGTCTTGTTTTGCTCTAAATAAAGTACATTAAGTTGAAATCACTAGTCCGTCTGCGTACTTTTCACTGGCGATGAAGGTGAGATTCATCTCCCCTTGAACAGAGACCACATTCCGGGCATCGCATCAAGTCGCCATGCTGAGATCGCCACACACCGCTTGGCATCGTGCGCATCTTCGGTGGCTTCGCACATCACGCCACTCCCAGCTCTGAGCATCGCACCACTGACCCTGAGAGCAGCACCGCTCCTTCTCTACGCTCGCTAGTTCCTGCCATTCCTGCCGTTCACCTCCTCGTGGAACTATAAGATGGCTGCTGCACTGGAGAGTCTCCCTGCCTTCGATATCTCTCAACCCTCACAGTGGGAAACCTGGCTGGAGACCCTCGAGAGCCACTTCACAATCCACGACGAGACGGAACCAGGTATGAAGAAGGCGTACCTTCTCTGCCACTGCGGGATGGAGGCCCATCTCCTGCTTAAGGACATAATAGCGCCCCGGCTGACCAAAGATGAGTCTTACAACTCTTTGGTCAAGGCGCTGACTGACCACCTGGCTCCCAAACCCACTAAGTTTGTAGAGCGCATGGACTTTTTTGCGAAACTCCAGGGCCCCGATGAGACCGCCTCCAATTTCCTGGCGGCTTTGTGTCGGGCTGCCACTAGGTGTTCCTTTACCGACCTGGCTGAAGCTCTCCTAAACCAGTTCCTTGTAGGACTACGGGAGCCTAAGCTCCAGAGGAGACTGGTCAGCCAGGACAACCTGGATCTCGAGAAGGCAATTCAGGAGACCACCGCTTATGAGAAGTCCCACCAAGACCGTTGCACCAAGGCGGTCCATCGAACACAAGCTGTTGTTGGCTCCGATGCCTCAGACGAGGAAGAAGTGCTACAGGTCCGCCATCGGTCATCTCAGTGCTCGCATCAGTCGTTCTCCAACTCGGGCAAGGCGTCTTCGGCTACCTCGGCTCCATGTGCTAGCAGCGGGGAGGACCACAAGTGCCGGTCGTGCCACTTCTGGAACGCCGTCTGCAGAACGTGCAACAAATCGGGGCACATATCCAGGGTCTGCCACTCCAAGGGACAGTGCCTGAAATCCTCTGCATACCAGACCTCGATGGACCAGCACATCAACCTCCACACTCTCTCGGCCCACCACCAGCAGCACCTGGTGAGTAACTTGCCCCCCGATAGCCCCAACAAAGTGCATGTTACTGTTCTCATAGAAGGGTCCCCCTGCAGGGTCATCGTTCTCCATTATCTCTGTGGATACGCTCCACATGCTGTTTCCCCGGGGGGGGGGGACCCTGCTAAAGCCATGGGGTTTCACTTTACAGGACTTAAGAACATAAGAACATAAGAGACACCAATGTTGGATCAGGCCAAAGGCCCATCCAGCCCAATACTCTGTATCACACAGTGGCCAGAAATACCAGTGCCATCAGGAGGTCCACCAGTGGGGCCAGGACATTAGAAGCCCTCCCACTTCAATAAGAACCCAGTGGCAGTACTAGGCTGGGGCAAGTTCCAGGTGCAGTTCAAAGACTTTAACGGCCCCTTAGACCTGCTGGTGGTGGATGGGTGTCTCTCCAGTCTGCTGGGCCTCTCCTGGTTCGGACCTCTGGGACTGTCTTTGAATGGGACTAACCAGCTCCGGTCACAGGATTTTGGTGCTGTGTGCACTGAAATTCCCTGAGTTTTCGATGGCACCCTGGGGTGGTTTTCTGGGCCCCCCGTTTCACTGGACCTTGACCCTGCTGTCCGCCCTATCTGCATTGCCAGGCTACCACCGCTTGCAATGAAGCTTAAGATTGAGGCTGAGCTAGATCACCTGGTGGAACAAGGGGTTCTGGAACCGGCCGCGTGTGCACGGTGGGAAACCCCCATAGTCACCCCGGTTAAGCCGAATGGGGACATGCACATTTGTGCAGACTACAAATGCACACTTAATAAGGCTTTGCAGGCACACGCTTATCCAGTGCCGGTAGTGAGCCATGTGTTGGCAGCTTTGATGGGGCCCCGGGTCTTTGGCAAGTTAGACTTGGCCCAGGCGTATCAGCAGGTGCCGGTTGATGCTGCCATGGCAGAAGCCCAAACGATCACTACACATGGGGGCTTTCAAGGTTCACCACCTTCAGTTCGGGGTCTCGGTTGCGCAGGGAATTTTTCAATCTTTTATGGATTTGCTCCTGAAAGGTATCCCCGGGGTACAGCCGTTTTTAGACGACGTGCTGATTGTTGCCCCGGACAGCTCGTCCTTCGCTGACCGTCTGTGGGCTGTGCTGCAACGCTTTGATGCAGCCGGGCTCAAGGTCAAGAGGGAAAAGTGTCTCCTGGGGGTCCCTCACATCGAGTTCCTGGACTTCGCGGTCGACACCTCCGGCATCCACCCGACCGTGGACTAGGTGAAAACCATCACACACACCCTGCCTCCCACGTCCAAGTCAGAACTGCAGGCTTTTCTGGGGCTTCTGAACTTTTATCATTCCTTCCTGCCCCTCAAAGCTACAGTTGCTGAACCACTCCACCAGAACCGCTCCACCACCTCCTGGACAAGTCGGCGCCTTGGGTCTGGGGTTCACCGCAAGCTGCAGCGTTCCAGGCGGTCAAAGACCTGCTCATCTTGAATTCGGTCCTGGCACATTTTGATGAGGCGCTCCTGGTGGTGCTGGCCTGTGATGTTTTGCCTTATGGGGTTGGGGCAGTCTGCGGCTGAACGCAATTACACTTAGATTGATAAGGAGGAGTTGGCTATTGTGGCGGGGGTGAAAAAATTTCATCACTATCTGTACGGGCGCCCCTTCACGGTTCTCACAGACCACAAGCCGCTGCTGGGACTCCTGGCACCCGACTACCAGACCCCTCAGATGATTTCTCCCTGGGTGCTCCGCTGGTCTATTTTCATGGCGGGGTACTCCTACACCCTTGTTCACCGCCCGGTAAAGGCAATGGGCCATGCTGACGACCTGAGCCGCCTGCTGCTGCCTGTGATCCGGCTCTGGCTCCCACTCACCAGATTGTGCTCCTGGAGTCCCTCCCAAATCAGCTGGCCCACGTGGAGGAGGTGGGTTGCTGCACCGCCAGGGACAAGGTAATCTGCCAGGTCTTGGACTGGGTGGTTAGGGGGTGGCCCGCAGCCAAAGGGGATCTGGACTTTATGCCCTTTGCTTCTCGGAAGGATGAACTATCCGTCCACAAAGGCTGTGTGATGTGGGGGAGCAGAGTGGTCATCCCTATGCCCTTATGGGAACAGGTCCTCACTGCTCTTCACGATGCACATCCAGGGGTGGTGCGCATGAAAGCCTGGGCCCGTAATTATGTCTGGTGGCCAGGGCTGGACCAGGACATAGAGGACGTGGTGAAGAGGTGCCAACCGTGCCAAGCGTCCTGGCCAGAACCAACCTGTGTCCCGGAACGGACCTGGGAATCTTCCCACCACCCCTGGTCCAGGTTACACTTGGACTTTGCGGGACCCTTCCAGGGGCAGCTTTTTTATATACTTGTGGATTCCTACAGCAAGTGGCTGGAGGTAGTTCCAGTACCTTCCACCTCCTCTAAGGAGGCCATCCGGGCGATGTGGCAGATATTCAGCGCTCAGGGAATCTCTGACACGTTGGTCACAGACAACGGAATGGTGTTCACGTCCAGCGAGTTCCAGGACTTCACAAGGTACTACAGTATCCACCACATCAGGTCTGCCCCTTTTCACCCAGCAACCAACGGCCAGGTGGAGCGCATGGTCAGGACAACGAAGGATGCCCCCTGCCGCTTGGACTCCTTGGACTGGGACTATAAGCTGGTTGCTTTCCTTAGGCTCAGCCTAAGCCAACCAGCCATGCCTTGTACTGCCTGGTCCAGATCTTCTGGTTTGGAGTCGGACTGACCACCCAACAACAGATAGAGCTGGGTGTCATCTGCATACTGGTGACAACCCAGCCCATGCCTCCGGATAATCTGGGCAAGGGGGCGCATATAGATGTTAAAAAGCATTGGAGACAGCACTGCCCCTTGAGGTACACCACAATCCAGTGGGTGCCTCCAGGATAACTGTTTCCATAGCGTCGCCCTCTGTCCATGACCTTGGAGAAAGGGGGCAAGCCACTGCAAGGCTAGCCCCTGAATTCCAATGTTGGTGAGGTGGTGGATCAGTAGCTGATGGTTGACCGTGTTGAACGCTGCCAACTGGTCCAACAACAACCACACTGCCAATCGAGAATGTCCTCTACTTCTTGGTGGCTCTCCCCATTCATGATCAGGGGAGGAGGAGCCAGAGGACGTGGTCTTTACTTCAAGGGTCCAGGATCCATCTTCAGAAGTCTGCACTGAAAAACTGGGTGGACATGATGCAGACTAGGTGGACATGATGCAGAGCCAGTTTGGTGTAGTGGTTAAGTGTGCGGACTCAAATCTGGGAGAACCAGGTTTGATTCCCCACTCCTCCACTTGCAGCTTCTGGATGACCTTGGGCAAGCCATAGTTTTGACAAGAGCTGTCCTTGAAAGGGCAGTTCTTGAAAGAGCTCTCTGAACCCCATCTGCCTCAAGGGTGCATGTTGTGGGGAGGGGAAGGGAAAGGAGTTTGTAAGCCGCTCTGAGACTCTGAGTGAAGGGCGGGGTATAAATCCAATCTCCTCCTCCTCCTCATTCTTCTTGGCAATTCTACCTCAACAGTCACTTTGTTAATGAGGCACACCACTTTGAACAGGTCCACATCCCAGTTTCTTTCTGGGTTGAAACCCCCAGAGGTTTTTGGTGGAAACGTACACTGAGTTCCCTGGCTTTAAGTCCCACTCGGGGGCCCTCCCTTTGTCAGCGTAGCATTTACAGTCTTCTTTTGATTTGTCCAGGACCTTTTGGAGGTGAGGCCACCCCTGAGTCACCCTGGCCCACCAGGTCTGAGTATCCCCCGGGCCCAGGTTCTCCATGTCCAATGTAGGCAAATGGGTTGCCTTCATATCCATGCACTGCTTTGAAAGGAGAGACTCCATTAGAGCTGTGCACTGAATTGTTGTAACTGTACTCTGCAAAGGGAGCAGATCTATCCAGTCGTCTTGTTGGTGATTTATGAAACATCTCAAAAACTGCTCCAACACTTGATTTGTCCTTTCTGTTTGCCCGTCAGTCTCGAGGCAGTGGGCACTACTCAGTCCTTGCTCCACCCCCAGCAGTTTTAGTAATTCCCTCCAAAACCCCACCACAGATTGGGAACCTCGATCTGAAATTATTTTGTGGGGCAGGGCGTGGAGTCTGATGACGTGCTGCATAAACAACTGGGTCAACTTCTTGGCTGTTGGCACCTGCTTACATGGAATGAAGTGTGCCTGCTTTGAGAATGTCAACTAACCCCCAAATGGTAGTCTTTCCATGGCTTGGGGGTAAGTCCATGATAAAATCCATCGATATGACTGACCATGGACCATCACACGCAGGCACAGCGGTGCCTGATGGACGGAACCGGGGCCGGAAACGCACACGAGCCGTGCGCCTGCGTAGACTTGCCGGCAGTTGCCGTGGGAACATCGGAGGCCTTGAGGAACGCTGTGCAGAGCCAGCAACCAAAAGAAAGATCAAGAGGACGCTGTGTCGACCCAGCCGCCGGTGGGAGAGATCGAGCTAGATGCCGAAGCCGAGCCAGCAGACAGAGAGACCATCAAGGATCCCACCACCAGGGTGCTGGTAGGCAGTCCCACCCCCAAACATTAGATGTGGCCCAAGTTAGGAGTACAAGTTCTTAGAACGCAAAATATGTGAACCACCCAGAGACCTCCCCCTGGGGGTTAGGGCGGTATATCAAGTCTAAAGTTAAATAAATAAATAAATAAATCTGGGGTCTCTAGGGGTTGTAACAATCCCAGAGGCTTCCCAGGTCATCTTTAGCTCATCAAACAGGTTTGGCAAGACGACACATACTTAGAGATCTCCCCCCTCAAAAGAGGCCACCAGAATTGCCTCTGGATTAGATTCAGTGTCTTTAAGTATCCAAAATGCCCGGCCAATTTATTATCATGCCTCATCGTCATTATCCCCCCTTCAGGGATTATGGGACAAACAGTTTGCTTTGCTGGTACCAACATCCATTCTCGCCCTGGTCCAGAGTCCCTCTGCTTTATCATTGTCTAAGAGGACGGACTTGAGTTTCTCAGTCCAGGCATCCGCCCCTGGCGGTGCCGCCCCTTTCGCCTGGCTGCATGTCATCACAGCCCCTCCCAACTGAGTGGGCATGAACATTGTGTCCACTACTTCCTTGTGTTCACTCACATGCTGAGTGAGGTGGGACAGCACAGCCAGGAAGTTAGAGTTCCCTGGCTGATATTTGAGTGTGAAACAAAACTTAGAGAAACACTTCGCCCACCATAGCTGTTTTGCATTTAGGCACCGTGGAGTTTTGAGAGCTTCCAAGTCTTTGATGAGAGGGGGGGGAGTAAGTGTTCGACGTGGACATTGTATTCAACCCCCAATAGTCTGTGCACAGTCTCAACCCCCCATCCTTCTTCCAGAATAGCACCAGAGCAGCAAAAGGGGACGTGGCCAGTCTTATGTAACCCCAGGCCAAGTTCTTATCTATGAACCTCCTCGATTCCTCTTTCTCAGCAGGGCTCATAGAATAAGGCTTCCCTTTGGGCATTTTGTGCCCTAGTAATATCTCAATTGCACAGTCAGTTTTATGGTGGGGAGGTAACTCGTCTGCCTCCCCTTCCTCAAGGACTCGGGCTAGGTCTCGGTATTCGGCCAGGATGAGATTCAGCTCCTCTCGTGCCAGACAGATGCGCTTGGCTATGGGGTGGAGTTTCTCCCTCACTCTGGTTTTCAAAGGTGCTCTTTACACCGAGGAGCTAAGTAGGTTAAAGTCCCAGCACTCCATTGAACGTACGAGTCATGGGCTTGGAGCCAGGGATTGCCGAGCACCATCAGGAATTTCGCAGAGGGATTCACTATGAATGAGCAGAGTTCCCAGTGGAAGACACCCCCCTCCCCTGCGAGTGAACAGTGTGGTACTGGCAGGCCTTCCCTCTCATCGGGGTCCCATCCATTTGGGAAAACACTATGGGCTCTTTTAACTTGTGCACCTTCACCCCCAGACCCCGTGACTATGGCAGGGCTGATTGTCCTGATTCCACCCTGAATCAACCAGGGCTCTAACCCTGATGTGCATTCCCACCTCGGGTTAATTATAGTTACAGTCAAATAGAAGAGAGGGGAGGAAGTCTCACTGAGTCTTGTGCCAGAGACTTTCAGACCTGCTGGCTGGTGCCCTTCACAGCAGGTCCTGGCCTTTTCCTGCCGGCTGAGGCGCATCATACTCACTGGATGAGGTGCCTTCCAGGGACTCTCTTTCCCCAGCTTGCAGGGCTTTGGGAGTCTTGGGCTGCTTCCCCGGAGTCTTTGGTCTCTTCTTCTTGCCTTCTTCCCATCACTCCTTTTCAGGGCTCTTGCCGCCTGGACAGTTTGTGGCAAAATGCCCCAGCACTCTACATCTAATGCATACTTTGTCAGGCTCCTGGACAAGTTACTCTCAACAACACTCTCTTTGGCAGTGATTTATTTATTGAGAAATAGATATGATACAGACCAGAACAGTACTGTGTCAGAACTGAGTTTGGCGGGTACAGGTACGGTTATAGATAATTCAAACAAGACCCCATTAACATAAGTGACCAATAGCACATTGCATTCACCCCGCCTAGCTGTTGCGTTGTCCACTCACCTCCTCTGGGAAATGTATAATCTCATTATCTACCCTAGCAAGCTGGCACCAAAGGCTTAAAAGACATTCCTCTGGGAGGAAGACTTCTTCAGGAAAAGTTACAGCTTCTACAATAGCATGATTCACAAACTCAGCATTCACTCCCCCCACCCGCAGGAATTTTTCCTTCCCCCACATCCATGGCAAACTAAGCGGAGCAGAGTTTGACAATGACTTTGGGCAAGCCATAGTTCTGTCAGAGCTGTTCTTGAAAGAGCTCTCTCAGTCCCACCTACCTCACAGGGTTTCTGTTGTGGAGAGGGGAAGGGGAAGGAGTTTGTAAGCCACTGAGACTCCAAGTGAAGGGCGGAGTATAAGTCCAATCTTTTCTTTTTCCTTTCCAATGGGCCTTGCACCATTAACACTAACAGACACCTTTCAGTCAAAATGGAAATGGACTCTTTCAGAGAAAGTACTCTTGGACTCTCTGGTTTTAGTAGAGCCAGGAATCACTATTAATATAGCAAAGTGCATACAGCAGAACTTAGGTATTTCCATGCAGCAGAACTTAGGTACTGAGTGTTCTAGCAGACTTATAAAGTCACACAGAGCCAGTAGTCAGATTCAAAACTAATAAGAGTTCTTGATTATATGGAACTTCATTCTAGACAGATGAGAGTTCTATAGATGAGAGACAGAGACAGAATCTATTCTAACTACCTAGGATGGGTATGATTCAGGGAAGAGTGCCCCTGCATCCATTGTCCAAAGTTGGAAAGAAAATGTGCTCCTTCTTTCTCTGTGTGAGAGGAAGTGCATGTGTGTGAGAGTGAGGTGTCAAACCGGAAGGAAGGAAACTCATCCCTGAGAATAGCATTCTACTTCATATAACAGGAAGGAAAGGATGTTCTGTGTGTCCTGACCCGTCTATCAGACTAAATCTATGGGTGACCTCCTGAAGACTGAGGCAGGGGACATTGCATAGTCATTCACTATTACAATCCACTGGATATTCTCCTAGTAGCTTGATAGCCTTGGGTTATTCCAAAGCTAAATCCAAAATTAAGCAAAGGATCTAGGACATCGAACTTCAACACCATTTAGATTCTGCTGCAAAATACCATCACCTCAGGAACAAGAAATTAGCATTGTTGAGATTTCTATATATATTTTATTGATTCCCAGAAACAGGATAACTTTCATTCTGGCCTGTCTCAGTGTTCTCCCATCTGCTTTATGAGAAGAGAGATACCATGGTGTGCCACTTCAGGAGCGTTTATGCCCTTGCACTACTGGGGAAACTGAAATGACTGGACATGTATTGTTGCACTGTCCCTTCCAATGCTTCCTCTGAGCTGTGGAGCCCTGTGAGCAAAAATTCTGCTTTGTGAGCTACTGGCATTAAAGTTGTGAGTGAGCAATTTGGCTACTGCATAAATTAGTCTGCTCTGGAACCAGCTAAGACAAAAATGTGTGAGCTGGAAGTTAAAGAACTATGAGCTAGCTCACATTAACTCAGCTTAAAGGGAACACTGGTCCTTTCTATAATGATCTTAGATACATATTTATTACACCTATCCTCCAAAAAACCCCAGGAAGATTGAAGAAATGGTATCCCTCCTTTCTTCTGACAGACTTTGAATCTGAAACCTCAGACAGAATTGCTAAATTCTGTGCAGCTGCCAGAGTCTACCGAGGTTCAGGGATGATTCAGTGAAACGTATCTGCTTTTTAATATATATTTTAATTAAAGATTGTATATATGTTCTTGTAGCCACTCTGTTCATGTTTTACTCTGCTGGACTATGACCATAATAAATGACTGAGGTAAAAGGGCTCTAAATAAAAAAAGTCATGGACCTGTCCCTCACAATGGATCTAAACCTCCATAACCTCCATTTGTATAGTTCTTTTTCAAAGCTGCCTTGGCTAGTGGCCACCACCAGTGTTCCTTTTAAGCTGCACACATGAGCTGCCGCTCATTAACACAGGAAGCCCCACTTAGCAGCAATCTGGAGCCACACAGGGTCTTGCACTGTACGTTGCCCATTTTAAGATTACAACAGTTATATTCTGCTCAGGATGTGAACTTCTCCACTCAGCAGGGGGGGGGGAATTAGAGGGAACCCCCTATGTCAGTGTGTTCCACAAGCCAATTATGATTTTTGTAGCAGTTCTTCCTTTCATCTGTCCCAGACCCATGGTCCATCAGATTCTCTGGGCAACCCTGAGTTCTAGTACTTGGGGAGAGGCAGAACTCTACCCATTATCTCCACAGCAGGACCTCTCACAGTTGTTTTGGAAGAGAGCTACAGAGGGCTGGTTGATTAGGATAGCAGTACTTGGGAAAAGTCAATTCCCTGATCTAGGCCTCCCCCTGAAGTTTCTGTACCTCTCTTTTCTCATCTTGCAAAGCCGGTAGCAGTTTTGGTGTGTGTGTGTGTGTGGGGGGGTAGAGTTTAAACACCCCAGCACCATCTTGCTGGTCCACAAATTAGCCCCAAACATCTGCTTCCAAGTTAATAAAAGCTGGGCAGCTCACATTGCCCATCTCTTGATTCGCATTGACTTTGACCCTCACCCGATCAAGTCGTTCCTCTTCCGAATCCTTGGCATTTGGAAGGTGAAACCAATGAGACAGGAAACTGTGTTTCATCTTCTCCTTCTTGTCCTCCTCTGCTGTCATCTTCACAGCAGAAGCCCTCGGGAAGCAACTCTGAAGAATATATTTCCAGTAGCATCCTCAGATATTTTGATCAGGGTAAAGAAAGCCCTTTAATATTCCCCAGGCATCCCGGTCTGTCCTACAGGGGTCTGCTTGTCATTTAATATCAGTTAATGAGCCCTTGCTGTGTTATGCAAATTTGCTCTTTGCTCCCATTCAGATGAAACAAATACGATCAGGTGCTTTTATTTTTTGGTTAAAAAAAGAGAAAAGAACTTTCAGTTCAGATTATCTCTTTCTTTCAATCCCTTTCACTTCCCACCAAGTGATAGCAACTGACAATTTGCAGCAAGAGCTTGGAATTAATAATGCTACACATGCAATCACTCCCCCCCCCCCATATCTCTGACTATTTATTCACCTGCCTACCTCTTTACATTAGAGCTGAAATTTATTGATTCAATTAAAAAAACATTTGGTAAATTAAAAAGGTGCCTCCGAATTAATCAGGCATAAGATATGCTAAACTGGTAATTATTTTTAATACAAAAATTTAAAAAACTGTAAGCTGGTGCCAGGAGCCAGCTTAGAAGGGGCATTCTCTCCTACAAGAGAAAGAAGGAAGGCAGCTTCTTTGAAGATGTAACCCACTCATGCGTCATCTAAAAACTAGGAATGCTTCCTCTTGAGAATATCTGTCTTATTCATATGCAAACCTATGGCCCACATTTATGGCTGCTTATATCTAACCCCTGATGCTGGTACATTGCCAGTGCCCAGAACTGGCATAGCAAACACCTCCGTCATTCCCCAGTTAGGGCTGACAATTCCAGGTTGGGAAGTTCCTGGAAATCTTGGGATGGAGCCGGAGTAGGATTGCCAGTTCTGAGTTGGGAAATACCTGGAGATTTGGGGGGTGGAGCACAGGAGGGTGGAGTTTGGGGAGGGAGGGACTTCAATGGGGTATAATGCCATAGAGTCCACCTTCCAAAGCAGCCATTTTCTCCAGGTGAAATGATCTGTCACCTGAAGGTTGGCAACCCTAAGCCTGAGAAGGGTGGAATTTGGGGAGAAGAAGGAACTCAGCAGTAATGTAAAGCAATAGAGTCCAGCCTCCAAAGCGGCCTTTTTCTCCAGGGGAACTATACTGTGGAGATCAGTTGCAATCCAGAAGATCCCCAAGCCCCACCTGAAGATTGGTAACCCCTCCCCCAATACCCGAGTAGGGAAAAACACTCCTGTAAAAAGATGGAGTGAAGGAGTTTAATACCCATGAAACAGGACAAATGTAACCTTCACCTCTTGGCTAGCATCAAGTCAATCAGCAGCAAAATTGGTAGAACAGGTAGATTTAGAACCCAGACCTCACACATTGCAGGCCATTTCCCTGACCACATATCCAATGATGTACATATTGAAAAAGAATGACCATGGGACATCTTTGGAGGCTTGGGGAGAGTTGCTTGGAAGAATAAAGGTATCAAGTCACTCTTGGGTGCCATATGATGGCTACTGGCAGAGGGTTGGATTTGAATGAGCCATTCCCAAGAGGGTGACAAGTTAAATCATCACAGTGAAGACAGAGAATCCAGACCAAAAAAGTTGATGTAC
>NW_015164182.1:1592103-1607631 GCF_001447785.1 Gekko japonicus
GGAGCAGTGGTCTCTCTGACCTCCTCCAAAGTTTTAATTTCAAAGTACAGACACCCCCCCCCAAAGTTCCTCCTCGCTGGAAGCAGGGAAGTGTAGTAAGGTTGCCAACCACTAGCGGGGGGCTACAGTTCTTACAGAATTACATTTGATCTCCGGACTACAGAGTTCAGTTCTCCTGGAGGAAGTGGCACACTCTATGGCTGCACATGTCAGCTCGCTGCCATAAAGGCTGGTGGGGGGGACGTTCACTCCTTGGATTGTACTTTTGGTTTCCTGGTTGCCTCAGTGATGCTCCCTTATCTGTATGTTTTATGTGCTTGGCCTTGAATGCTTCACCGTAATACCTTCTCTGTGAAAGTGGGACTGTTACATTCTGGCGCCCCCCCTCTCCTTCCCTCACTGGCTCTACGCCACCCAGTGACCTCCAGTGAACAATGTATATCTGGTTCACCCCATGCTTTATGCTTTAGTCTTAACACAGATCCTGAAGTAGATGCCCTGCCAATACGGCTTCAATAAACTTTCCTTCTGAAGAAGCGAGTTGTTGAGTCTGATGGCTGCAGGAGTCTGACAGGACATCACTGCTGAGCTCTCAGCCTTCTCCAGTCTCTTCCCTCACCAGGCACCACCCCAAATATCCAGGAGTTCCCAGGCTGTAGTTGGCAGCCCTAAAAGGGATTCAGACACCATTGAGGCCAAGTATCTCCCAGCAGAGCTGATTCTAGGTTTTTCTGGGGCCTGGGTAGAGAGTGTGTTGGATATTTAGCAGAGTAAATGAATCACAGCAGAATAATCCAGCACAGACATGTGTGCTTAACTTCTAAGGAAACGTTTACTTCAAAATTAGGGAAAGGTTTACATGGAAAGAAAACAGCAACAGTCTAACTCATCTTTCTAGTTCTGGTCTACAGCATCCTTGTTTCTTTGTTCCCACACTCTGGCCCCAAAAATAAATGAATGTATGGACTGGCAATTTCCATTTCATTGTATCTAAAGAAATGTGTGTGTACACGAGAGCTCATACCTTGAACAAAACTCTGTTGGTCTTAAAAGTGCCATTGGACTCAAACTTTGTTCTGCTGCTTCGGACCAACATGGCTATCCACCTGAATCTGTCACAAACATGTTTTTTCATCACTGTAAAAGAAAATATTCCATAATCCATTTTTTTCCTGGGGAAAATATGGTTTTGGGGAAATAATGCGAAAACGTCCTCCCCCCATTTTCCCCTCCCCCCTCCCGAGGCCTTCCCATCTCTACCCCATACTGTGCTGAGGCCTCCACTTTGTGCTGGGAACTGCAAAAGGATGTATTTCCTTCTTCCAAGCATTGGGCAGCTCACCTGACACCCAGTACTTGGGAAGGGGCACTAAAACTACTGCCAGTCCCTCAAAGCACCGTGTGAGACATTGTCCTTGGCATTGTGTGGCAGCCATGAGAAGAATGTGCGGGGGGAGAGTTGAAAGGTGGGGGGGGGGGGGGGGGGTGCAATTTCCCTTTCCCCACAAGCCCCCATTCCCCCCCCCCATCCCATTGCATTCTATTGCAACAGACTGCAGGATAGAACTCATACACCGTCCTCTGTATTTTTTCTGGGCGATAAACAGCTGCAGAGGAAACTGCACATGACTCTCTGCAACGCTCTTCACCTGTCCCAAGTCCCAGTTTAACAAGCAGAATTTCCAAAACCAATCCCAAAATTAGAACATGCACTGTTAGGCCACAATTTCCTTTCAATTCCTTTGTATCTTGCCCCTTGCTATGGACTCTCTCTTGAAAAGCATCCCTGGGGTCCAACCCTTCTTCGATGATGTATTAATCGCCACTTCCACAAAAGAGGACTTCACCACCTGCCTACGCACCATGCTGCAGTGATTCGACTCTGCCGGGCTGAAGGTGAAGCGGGAGAAATGCCTCTTGGGAGTCCCCTGTGTAGAGTTCCTGCAGTTCTCTGTGGATGCAGATGGCATCCACCCAGCCCCCGACAAGGTTCCGCCATCATGAATGCACCTACTCCCACATCCAAGGCCGAGTTGCAGGCTTTCTTGGGGCTTCTGAACTTTTACCACTCCTTCCTGCCCCATAAAGCTGCACTCGTGGAGCCCTTCCACCGCCTGCTCAACAAGAAGGCCCCGTGGGTGTGGGGCTGGTGGCAGGCCATCACTTTCCGGGCCATGAAGGAGCTGCTCACATCAAACAATGTCCTCGCTCATTTCGACGAGATGCTGCTGGTCATCTTGACATGCAATGCTTCTCCTTATGGCGTTGGTGCAATCCTGGGCCATCGGTTGCTGGATGGGAGGGAGGTGCTGGTGGCCTACTACTCCTGGACCCTGTCGTCAGCCGAGCAGAACTACACCCAGATTGACAAAGAGGCCCCTGCAATTGTAGCAAGAGTAAAGAAGTTCCACAATTACCTTTATGGCCATCCCTTCACTATTGCGATTAATCACAAGCCCCTGCTCAGTCTCCTCCCCCCCAACCGCCAAACGCTACAGATGCTGTCACCCAGAGTCCTGCGCTGGTCCATTTTTCTGGAGGGTTACCAATACACCCTGCAATACCGGCCAGGGAAGTCTATGGGACACACAGACGCTCTTAGCCGCCTCCCACTCAGCTCTGTCAACCCAGATCTGATCCCTGCGCATTAAATCCTGATGATGGAGGACCTGCTGGACCACCCTCTGCATGCCACGGACATTTCCCACCACACCTCCAGGGATCATGTCCTCTCCCATGCTTTGGACTGGGTGTGGAGGGGATGGCCCACGGATTGGGTGGGCCCAGAATTCACAGCATTTGCATCCTGCTGGGATGAGCTCTCAGCACACAAGTGGTGCCTCCTATGGGGTAGCCAAGTAGTAATCAAGTCGAGCAACAGAGCCAAAGGTCAGAAAGCCGGGAAATCAGACAAAGGTTGCAGGAACTAGGAGCAAGGAGTGAAGGCTAACAGCCAGGATCATGTCCGAGCACGCACAGTTGCTTCCACTCTGAGGCAGGTGTGTGTGGGTGTTTATGACTAGGTCCTCCCTTCCCTGGGAGTCAATCTGCCAAGACTCCCAGCCCCTCATGTTGCCTTTGCAAGAGCTGCAGTCTAGCACTCTTCCTTCCCTCTTGCACATTCAGCCGCTGGCGTGCCCTGCGTCTGGGACACACAGGAGAACTATGTGGGGATTCTGGCCTTGGGGTGTCTTCACCTGGGGGTGCTGGCCCAAACTCTGGATCAGTCTCTCCTTCTGGCTGCATCTCCTGTGCAGCTGCTAGAGCCTCTTCTCCCTCAGGGGCTGTTAAGGGTCCCTCTTCTGGGCTGACTCCAGAGGAGGCTGGGTTGCTCCATGCCTCTTCCTCATCTGAGGAGTCGTCAGCCTCAGCAGAGCCAGTACCCATGGCAGCCTTCACCTCAGGAGAGTTCAAGGAGTTCTTAGACTAGAACCTCACCAGGCATGTGCGGTCCGCTCCATTCCACCTGGCTACCAATGGACAAGCCGAGCAGATGGTGAGGATGACCAAGGACGCACTAAAGTGGCTCACCCATGGGGACTGGAACCACTGGCTGGCAGTCTTTTTGTTCGGACATCGAGTGACTCCGAGTGCATCCACCGGCTGCAGCCCCACAGAACTCTTAATGGGCCGCCGCCTCACGATGCGGCTGGACTGCCTGCAACCAGACTGAGCCCCAGAGTTGTGTCACACTCCGGTGAGCCAGGAGGCCCCCAGAGGGTTCTTTCCGGGGGAATCCTGTCTTCATGTGGAACTATTCTTGTGGCCCCATATGGATCCCGGCAAGGGTTACCTGAGTCACAGGACTCATATCATACGAGGTATTGACGGATGGGGGCCAGCTACTACACAGACACATCGACCAGCTCCGCCACCGCCTACTGCCCACAGAGCCGGACCTGTCTTCCGCCGAGGGGGAGGATGACACCACCGCTGCCATGGCGGACCGAGAACCCCCCCCCCAGACAACAGCGTGCAGCCGGATGGCCGGGAAGAGGAAGGTACTGCACCGGCTGCTCCGGACCACCCGGACTCTGTTCCTGATTTGCAGGACTCCAGTGCGGGTCCTGCATCACCAAGTACAGCTCCGGAGTTGGTTCAACTACCGCAGAAGCCCTGGAGTTCACAGAGGGAATGTCGCAAGCCAGTGTACCTTGAAGACTATGTCTGTTAAGGTGCTTTGGAACTTAGGAGGGAGGGGTGTTAAGTATTGGGATTGAATCATTCCTGATTGAATCACCCCAGAGACTGGCTGAGCTTGGAGCACAAGAACAATAGCCTACCAGGATTCTGAAAGTAACTAATCTAGTAGTAATGTTATGTGAATAGCCTATCACTGGGAGGGGGGCGTGTTTGGGTGTGGCAATTGCATGCTATTTAACAGAGCTGAGGCTCTGGAGTCTTGTCTTGCTCTTGCTGAAATCACTAATAAAGTAGAGCTGATCACTAGACTTGTGGTCTGTTCATCCATGGAACTCACTATTTAACAGAGGGAGAGGAGGGGAGAGGGAAGAGAGAGCCAGTCAGTAAATATGTAACTGACAGGGGCATTTTCCAACCAGCAGAGTTGTTGAAAGGTCTTGCTACACTGAAGAGAATTTTTCTGGTACACCTGTCTTTCCACAGTGGAATTTAAACCAATCATATTACTGGTTCACTTTCTGTGCAGTTAAAGCTGTGTGTGTGTGTGTGTGTGTGTGTGTGTGTGTGTGTGTGTTGGAAGGGCAGCATTGGTTTATTTCTGTGTAAACAGTAGTGGCTCCTTTTTGTAAGCTACTATGTTCTTTCTGGAGCTGCAGTGGCTCAGTGGTTAAGACACTGAACTGCAGGCTGGAAGGTCAGTAGTTTCAGCAGTTCGAGACCCAAGTGCCGCAAGGGAAACCTTTGCCTATGTTCTTTCTGGTGCTGTACCTGCTAGCTAAAAGGAGGTAAAATGTTTTGCTTGCATACGTTGCAATACAGGCAGGCGGTGCTGCAGATGATGGGTGGGGGATTTGCCCTTCTCCCTTGGTGAGAGGCATCATCTTCCCTTTCTTCAAAAAGTCACTGCACATAAGTTAAATGTGTCCACTACTTGCTTTCGAAACACCTATGCCTGCTCTGTATGCAAGTAAGGATTATAATTGCCTCTCAGACAAGGTCCTGACCTGGATGGTCCAGGATAAGCAGGGTTGACCCTGGTTAGTCCTTGGATAGGAGACCACCAAGGAATTCCAGGGTTGCTATGCACAGGTGGGTAATAGCAAATCACCTCTACTCATCTCTTGCCTTCAAAACCCTATGGGGTCACCATAAATCAACAGTGAATTGATGACACTTTACTCACACAAACATACACATCCCACAGGGGTTATTTCTTCTGGCTGAGATTTGGCAGGGAGGATCCCATGAGTGAAGGCAGAATCACTGGGAATTTCATCTCAGTTCAGTAGGAAAGAAAGTTGCAGCTAGAAATCTGTTCCCTGCTGAAACCCATGGAAATGAATAATGGAGATAATAACGACAATGAACATCTAGAATAACAGAAATAAAGCAAGGGAATAAAGTGCTTTTAATATACTAAAAAGGGGGGAAACTTTGGCGCACATTCCTATAAAACACTGCAAAAAGTATCTCCAGTGTGATTGCGCTTGTGAGTACCTTCAGATTCTTTTTTGTACTTTGTTTTATTAATGTCCATGTGTGCTTCTGCACAAAAAGAATCATGATGCAACTGTACATATCGTCACATCAAAATTGCTTTTCTGCAGTGTTTTACCAATCTGATAATACTGGGGAGAAGATACAAATGAAATATAGGGACTTCACGTTTGTTAAAAATTGCACATGAAAAGTGTTCTCTATGAAATGGGTGGGGGGAGAACAGTTGATTAGTTCTTCTTTGAAATCAAAACCAGATAAGTCACAACTCCAGAGCCTGGAGGAAACTTGGATGAGGAGAATGGTAGAACCATCCTTAACCCCTGGGGCATCTTGGAGACTTTCAGGGAACCTTCAAGAAAAAAAGATTAGTTAACAGCAGAATGTCAGGATCCACAGCAAAACAACAAAGTACACGCTTCCAGGAAGGTTTTACTTTTATTGAAAAGCCATAGATGCAGTAACATGAACACTGTTAGGAATGGTGGGTTACCTATGCGCATAATAGGATATAGGGCATTCGTATATACCCCCCCCCCACGTAGTACCCAATTAGACGGGTGCCCGCGCGCGGGCATTTGGCTGAGAACTAACGGCTGCAGAAGCAGGGTAGGTGAGAAGCTTCCCACGAATACTAGACACATCAACTCCTCCAGTGGCTTTGAGAGATATGCGTTGCAGCGAAGAGGCAATTAAGCGCAAGGGAAGGAATGCACAGTAAAGAGAAACACACACCATACTTTTGGCAACTTAGCTGACACAGACAAATTTAGCCGTGTGTTTACTACCACTGATCTTTCCTGGAAATATTCTAGGTGCTGGGGGGGAATCTGGTGTGTGTGTGTGTTGGGGGTAGCATTGGGGGGGGGGGAACTGAACAGCTTAGGTCCTAGAACATGAACCAACTCTGTAGTAGTTGCTCAGGGATCAATATGGGGCATGTTCCCTGAAGGGAGAAGGTTTGAAAATACCTGATTGAGTAGCATTCCAGTCCCCATTTCAAAGTCCTGGACTTCAGAATGATAACTGTCTGCCTGGAGCTCAGAACTGATGCAGAAAGAGAAGGGTAGCCACTGGAGAGACTGATGAAGGGGGTAGTCAGATCAGAGATGGATGGATAAGCATGCAGTTTGGAAGGCCACTGCTGTTGCTGTGTGTTCTGTTTGGACTTATTTTAAAAGCAACCTAGACTGGACACAGTTGACTAGACTGAGTGACAGTGTGATATAGTGCTTAGAGTGCCTAGACCTGTAGAGAACCACATTCTACTTGCCTTTTAGCCCTGAGGCTTACTGAGTGACCTTGAACTACTATAATTTTTCAGCTTAAGCTACCTCACAGAGGGGCTGGGAGGAGAAGCAGAGAACCATGTCAGAAGGACAGGTCCTCATGTGGCAGGAGCATGACTCAGAATGATGGCCTTTGAAGAAGTGACTGGCTAAGATCTAGACTTGGCCCTGATTGAATTTCACCTGGACTGAATTGAGAGACTTATCCCTGGGCAAATTATTTGAGGGCAACTGAAGAGGTTTAAAGAGGCCAGTGAAATCCCTCAGGGCTTTTATGCATCTTTTGAAACCGTAACTTCAGGTGGGTAGCCATGTTGGTCTGCCGAAGAAGAGCAAGATTCAAGTCCAGTCACACCTTAAAGATCAACAAGATTGCAAGAGTCAAAGCTCCCTTCATCAGGTAAGCACAGTGCAACCATAGATATCAGTTACAAATATCAATCAAACGTGTCTGTTCATGGACATCAGTGCTGATTTTAGTAACATAAGAAATGTCCTGCTGGATCACAGAAAAGTCCTGCATCCAGTTTTCAACAGTGCCCTGCCAGATGTCTTGAAGAAAACCCCCAAGCAAGCAGGACAACAGTAGGAAAACTTGTACAACCATTATGGTTCACACAAAATCCCCAAACAAGAATAACATCTGGGTAATACCTGAACACATGAAGCTGCCTTATACTGAATCAAACCCTTGGTCCATCAAGGCCAGTATTGTCTACTCAGACCAGCAGTGGCTCTCCAGAGTCTCAGATGGAGGTCTTTCCCATCACCTCCCGCCTGATCCTTTTAACTGGAGATGCCAGGATTGAACCTGGGACCTTCTGCATGCCAAGCAGATGTTCTGCCAGTGAGCCATAGCCCCTACCCAAATGAACAAGAAACACTGTACAAGCTTTCGAGCTCACCAGAACTCTTCATCAGGCTGAACGTTATGAAATTCAAAAAGAGAAGGACAGAAGGCAGGGTTTTTTTCAACCCAGGATGTTGAGGTCTGATCTTGCATGTGTCTTCTGTGAGATGCAAGCAGGCAATTCTCATAATTTCATTACTGAGGTGCTGAGTTGCAGCATGGTCTCCGAGAAAGTGATAATACTGCCCAGTTGTATTACTTAGGGTTGCCACCAGCTCTGGGTTAGGAAATACCTGGAGATTTGGGGGTTGGAGCCTTGGGAGAGCAGGGTTTGGGGACAGAAAGGACCTTAGCAAGGTACAATGCCGTAGAGTCCACCCTCCAAAGCAGCCATTTTCTCCAGAGAAACTGATCTCTGGAGATCAGTTGTAATAGTGGGAGGGTGGCATAGTATTACCTCAGGATCTCATAATGCCTCTGAACATATTTCACTATCAAAACTAATAGCTACCAATAATCCTCCATGGATGTGTCTAACCAGTGCCTAGTGGCTATCATCAACACCACATCGTGTGGTAATGAATGCCATAAATAAATAAATATATGAAATTCTGTGGGTTAAGAATTATATATAGGGACTAGTGTATAAGGAACATGTATATTCTTTAAACTTAATTAAATATTTACCTGGTGTTGTTTGTGATTCATCTAGTTCATTTTCCATTGAATTAGAATTGTTCACTTTTTGTGTGACAGTCCTTTGACAGGTCTATGGGTTTGAAAAGATCCATAACTCATACAATAATCCCCTTGATTTTTCCTTTCTTCTGCCACTCCCCTGCCATCAAATGAAAATTGGCTAATGGGTCTCTCTATGGAAAAAACATATAATTGCCACTGATTTCTCCAAATTGCTGGAAAACGTATTAATGACATTTTTTTCAAGACAGAAATAACACCATTAGCATTTAAATGTGCTTCATCTTTGCAAACCCCGCTCACTATTTTCTCCCCACAAAGACGCAAAATACAGAGAATCAGCAAACCATTAAATATTATAATTCTGAGTGATCTCAATAAGGGGAGGTGGGTGTCGGCCACCCAAAGAACATGCTGAAGGCCAGCTTCAATTGCCCTGGTTAAAGAATTGGGTTGTGTTAACAAATCAGGAGTTCTCACTGAGTTATACAAAGTTCATACAAGCATCTTGTAACTAACTCAGGATTCTAAAACAGTAATCCTAGAAAGGTCTACTCAGAAGTAGGCCCTATGTTACTCAATGGGGTTTAGTCCTAGGAAAGTATTTTTAAGATTACAAACTAAGCCTGTTAAATGTCTTACTTTGGTTTTCTGAAAAAGGTAGAGGTTAATTTCAGCCAGGGCTCACTAAAACTTAGCCTCAGGGCTTGTTTCAATGTCAGGGCTCAGCCCTGCAACATGTAAAAAACAGTGCCTTTGAGCATATGCAGAGTGTTTTTCCCTGATACTACAGAATCAGTGGTCTGGAATTAGCAAGTGAAAGCAGAGGGGGTGGTATTCAGAATGTGTAAAGCTCTGGAATTTCTTATTGTACACAAATGCTAGGGGAAAGGATGCATTGTAGCTCAGGATGATCTACATCAGTGCAGAATTGCACCACTGCAATTAATGGTTCAGTGTGAGCCAGCATGGTGCAGTGTCAGACAGGGAGACCCAGCTTTGAAACCCCACTCCGCCATGGAAGTTTGCTGGTCGACTTTGGGCTAATCGTACTCTCTCGGCTAATCTACCTCAAGCTCATTGTAATGATAAAATGGAGGAAAGGAGAACAATGTACGCCACTTTGGGTTGCCTTTGGAAAGAAAGGCCAGGGTATAGGTGAAGTAAATAAATTTAAAAAAACAACGTTTGCATACTCCTTTTCTCAGAGAGAAAGGAAGCACAAAGGCGAACTTCAATGCTGTTAAATGTGATTAATAGCCATGTGTAGTGTTCTCACAGTTGTTCCTATCTCACGTATCCAAGGTGGAGAACAACTCTACCTATCAGCGTACACTTCTGACAAGCATAGTCCTTCATGTTTGTCTTCCTCCCTGAGGACAAGAAGGACTACACTTGTCAGAAGTGTAAGTTGATAGGACTCTTAGAGGAGAAGGTTTGAAGCCTGGAGGAAAGAATTACTACTCTCTGTGAGATCATAATAATAAATTATGTCCTGCATAGGAAAGGAGAGACCAGTCAAATTGACAACAGTGTGGTTGGCTGCCCTAACAAGACTCCTCAGAGTGCTACAGTAGGACCCCAAAGGCATCAAGGGAGATGGCACTCGGTGCCTTTGGAACTGAGAAATCGATCCCAGGCCCTTCAGGTGGAGGCAGAGATGGAAACACTGCCAGCGGAAGCATCACAAACACAAGGGAGACAGAGGGAAAAGGACAGGGAGATACAAAGAAACGGCACTGGAAGGAAAAGCAGGGGTCATTTCCTGCGGGAGCGCACAGGAGCGGAGCTCCGGCAGTAAGGAGCCCAGGGGGCGGGCACATGCAACAAGCCCCACCCCCTGCTCCCAGCAGCCCTCAGTTGGTCATGAGGAGCAAGAAGCACCAGGTAAGTTGCAGAACCCCCCACCCCCGGCCCGCCTCCAGGTACAAGCTCTCCCTCCTCTGTGAGGGCTGATCTGTACGTTCCCTTCCCCCCCATAGCTAGCAATCCAAAACAGTCCAGTGGCACCTTTAAGACCAAGTTTTATTCAGGTACAAGCTCTCCCTCCTGTGCGAGGACAGATTTACACATTCCCCCCCCCCCAATAGCTAGCAATCCAAAACAGTCCAGTGGAGCCTGAGTGCTGGGTGTTGCCTTCTGACACACTTCCGGTGATGTCAGGGGGTGTGGCGCATGCAAATAAGTTATGCTAATGAGTTATGCTAATGAGCTCCTGCAGCTCTTTTTCTACGAAATGACCCCTGAGGAAAAGGAAGGTGTTGGTCATAGGTGACTCCCTGCTGAGAGGTATGGAACGTCAATGTGTCCAGGCCTGATCCCCTGGCCTGAGAGGTGTGTTGCTTGCCAGGGGCGAAAATTAAAGATATTACCAAGAGGATCCCTAAACTCATCAAACCTACAGAGCATTACCCATTTGTAATGGTCCATGTGGGAACTAATGACTAAGGCTGACTATGAAGCTCTTGGGAAGAAGCTGAAGGGAATGGGAGCACAGCTGGTGTTCTCTTTGATCCTTCCAGTCATAGGAAGGGGAATACGACAGGAACAGATGATAATAGAAGTGAACCACTGGCTACATTGGTGGTGCCAGCAGGAGCGATTTGGATTCTGGGACCATGGGCTAGGTTTTCTGGACAACAACGTACTAGCAAGCGATGGACTTCACCTGTCAAGGTCGGGGAAGAATGTGTTTGGCAGAAACCTGGAGAGATTCATCAAGCGGGCTTAAAACTGACACCACAAGGGGAAGGAGACGACCAGCATAGGGTTTTAAATGGACAGCAAACACCAGAGGCCCACCTGGGAGGGCCGGGTCGGATCCAAAGGTGCAGAGCTTCAGGTGTCTCAAAACTTGGGTAATAAGAAGGATGAACTTGAACTTCTAATGCGGACAGAGAGATATGATTTAGTAGGGATTACAGAGACTTGGTGGGATGATTCACATTACTGGAATGTAGTAGTGGATGGATATGAGTTGTTCAAGAAAAACCGAAAGGGTCAAAGAGGAGGTGGAGCAGCACTGTATGTGAAGAGAGGGTTTGTCTGTCAGGAAATACTGCAGGAGGAGGGCGACAGCCCAGTGGAAAGTATCTGGGTGAGGATAAGCGAAGGAAGGACAAACAGTATTGTGGTTGGAGTTTGCTACAGACCTCCTGACCAGGATGAGGAGGTGGCTGCTGCCCTCCCTGAACAGCTTGACAGGGTATCCAAACAGCATGACTTGGTAGTTATGGGTGATTTCAACTTCCCTGATGTGTGCTGGGATGGGAGACCAACTCTGCAAAGTGTCCACAGTCACGCACCTTCCTGACCCGTCTGGACGATAACTTCCTTCATCAAATGGTGGAGGAAGCTACAAGGGGCTCGGCCATACTTGACTTAATATTGACCAACAGGCAAGAGATGGTAGATGGGTTGACAGTGGTGGAGACCTTAGGGGGAAGTGACCATGTCCTGCTTGAATTCCTTTTGCTGTGGGGGACCAAGGAAGTTTTTAACCACTTGTGTAAATTAGATTTCAGTAAGGCAAACTCAGAGCTATCATGAGAATCATTCCATGGGCAAGACTTCTAGAAGGGAAAAGAGCAAGAGAAGGGTGGGCTTTCCTAAAACAAGAGCTCTTGCAAGCTCAAGATGCCAGTATTCCAACAAGAAGGAAACATGGTAGGGGATCCAAGAAGCCAAAGTGGATGAACAGAGAACTTTGCTAAGTGAGAAAAATGAAATGTTCAAGAAATGGAGGCAAGGACATACCTCTAAAGAAGAGTATCTGTGGGTTGCTAGGCACTGTAGGTCAGCCATCAGAGAGGCCAAAGCTCACAGTGAGCTAAAGCCTGCCAGGGAGGCTCGCTACAACAAGAAACTCTTCTTCAGATATGAGAGAAGCAAATACAAGATAATAGAGATGATGGGCCCACTGTTGGGTGAAAATGGAAAAACTCTAACAGAGGACAGAGAGAAAGCAGAAAGGCCCAATGCCTATTTTACCTCAGTTTTTTTCCCCTGAAGAAGAGAACAGGCTCATCTAGAGATGGTAGTAGGCAAGTCACAGCATCTGAGCTGCTGGTTGACATGGACAGAGAGGTAGTTGAGAAGCACCTGGCTGCACTGAATGTGTACAAATCCCCAGGGCCAGATGGTATACGCCCAAGAGTGCTCAAAGAACTTTCTAGAGAGCTTACAGAGCCTTTGTCCATCGTCTTCCAGGCCACTTGGAGGATGGGAGATATGCCACAAGTCTGGAGGAGGGCAGATGTTATTCCAATTTTCAAAAAAGGGAGGAAGGATGACCCAGGAAACTACAGGCCAGTCAGTCTGACCTCTTTCCCAGGGAAGATATCGGAGCAGATTTTAATGGGATTGATCTGCAAGCATCTAAAGGACAACTTGGAGATCTGGGGAAGTCAGCACAGATTTGTCCCCAAGAGGTTCTGCCAGACCAACCTTATTTCCTTCGTTGATCGAGTGACAGGCTTATTGGATCAAGTGAATGCTGTTGATGTTGTTTACCTGGATTTCAGTAAAGCTTTTGACAGGGTTCTCCAAGATGTTCTGATGGGTAAACTAAAGGACTGTTGGACTGGACTGTAGGATAGTTAGGTGGATAGGGAACCGCACTCAGAGAGTAGTTGTCAATGGCATTTCATCTGAATGGAGGGAGGTGTCCAGTGGGGTGCCGCAGGGCTTGGTTCAATATTTTTATAAATGATCTGGATGAGGGTGTGGAGGGGCTACTCAATGAATTTGCAGATGACACTAAATTGGGAGGAGCAGCAAACACACCAGAAGACAGAGATGGAATTCAATGAGATCTGAACACACTGGAAAAGTGGGGGGATGTGAACAAGATGCAATTTAACAATGATAAGTGCAGAGTTCTACATCTGAGTAACAAAAATTAGGAACACGCATACTGGATGGGGGATACACTTTTGAGTAGCAGTGTGTGTGAACAAGATCTCAGGGTAAGGGTGGACCAAAAATTAAATATGAGCAGCCAGTGTGATGCAGCGACAAAAAAGGCTAACGCAATCTTGGGATGTATCAACAGAGGCATAACATCCAAATCACAAGATGTCATAGTCCCGCTGTTCACTGCATTGGTCAGGCTGCACCTGGAGTATTGTGTGCAGTTCTGGAGGCCTTACTTCAAAAAGGATGTGGACAGAATGGAGCGCGTGCAAAGAATGACGAGGATGATCGGGGGCCTGGAGACCAAGCCCTATGAGGAAAGGCTGAGGGACTTGGGAATGTTCAGTCTGAAGAAGAGGAGGTTGAGGGGGGACATGATTGCTCTCTTTAAGTATTTGAAAGGCTTTCACTTAGAGGAGGGTAGGGCAGCAGAGGATAGGACTCGCAATAATGGGTTTAAATTAAGGGCGGGAAGGTACTGGCTGGATATTAGGGGGAAAAAATTTATAGTCCGAGTTGTGCAACAGTGGAATCAACTGCCAAGGGAGGTGGTGAGCTCCCACTCACTGGCAGTCTTTAAGCAGCGGCTGGACAAACACTTGTCAGGGATACTGTATGCTGATCCTGCACTGAGCAGGGGGTTGGACTAGATGGCCTGTATGGCCCCTTCCAACTCTGTGATTCTATGATTCTAAAACAGTCACATCCAAGAAGTTCATAGTGGTTGCTGGTCATAACCAAAATATTGTGCTCAGTATGGGTTGCTGAGCCGCATTTGCATGTCTCCAGAAGGCTGCTGTTATGCCGTCCAACTGGCCCTTCTTTTCCTGAAGAAAAAACCAGAGTGTTATATAGAACATGAAACAAAGTAATGAAAATCTGTACCATTTATTCCAATTAAAAGCTTTGCATTTTCTTGCCATTGAGTATTCTTTTGACCTTGGAACTGTGTTTCATGGTTGACTTCAAGTCCTTTTTCTGCATTGGGCCATGGAAAGACACTTTAATTCCTGGAGACTTTTCTCATAAAGAGCAATTTGGGGGAACAGTCTGAGTGGCCATTATAACTCTCTGATTAACTACCCCCAACTCCACCAAGGGGCTGTTTGCAAAGGAGCCCAGTTTTGTGCTCTCAGGTTGATAGGGCTCTAAACTGGCTCTAATTAAGTCTCTGAAGACTTAATGCCAAGTGCTGTATGGGAAAGTAAAAAAAACCCACACCACTTCTTTCTCTCTTTGAAGACATCAAAGTAGTCAATAGAGAGCTGCTCAGGGGCTTTACAGCACAAAGAGAGGCCAAAGGTGTCTGTGATGGTTGGCCTGTGAGATGGACAGCTGCTCATCAAAAAGAAGTTGTTAGTCCATTTGAAAGGATATGGTCCCACTTTTCCTAGGATCTTTTCCTATTTTCTTGTCTTGCAAGCTTTCCTGTTCTGGACTCCAGCATGGCTCCACCCTCAGGAAACCCAGTGGTTTTCCTTACCCTGACTAGGTGATGCATTGCTTATGTATTTTGTGCATTTCTATCCTACCCCTCTTCCAAAGAAGCTTTTTGTTCAGTCGCACAGTTGAGTCCGACTCTTCGCAACCCCATGGACCAGATCATGCCAGGCCTTCCTGTCTTCCGCCGTCCTCTGACGTTGGCTCCATTTCATGTTCATTGCATCTATGACACTGACTAACCATCTCATCCTTTGCCGTCCCCATCTTCTTTGACCTTCAATCTTTCCCAGCATCAGGGTCTTCTCCAGTGAGTGCTCCCGTCTCATTTGGTGGCCAAAGTATTTGAGCTTCAGTTTCATTATCTGGCCTTCCAGGGAACAGTCAAGGTTGATTTCTTTTAGGATTGACTGATTTGATTTTCTTGCAGTCCAAGGGACTCTCAAGAGTCTTCTCCAGCACCATAGTTCAAAAGAATCTCAGTTCAAAGAAGCTTAGGCCAGTATATATGGTTTTCTACCTCTCCATTGCAAGTATATCTGCAGCAACCCTATGATGTAGTCCAGAGTCCAAGAGAATGACTGGCCTGATGTTACCTAGTAAGGTTCATGGCAATTGGGAATCTGAACCTCGACCTCCCTAGCCCTATTCAACACACTGACTACCTCACCATACTGGCTTTCAGGTCAGGCCTTC
>NW_015164182.1:1607665-1637085 GCF_001447785.1 Gekko japonicus
CACTCTTATCCTTTCAGACTTCAACACCAGCCTGAATTCAGCATGCCACAGTGCCACACAGCAAGCATGCCACAGTGCCACACAGCACGCATGCCACAGTGCCACACAGCAAGCATACCACAGTGCTACACAGAAACCCCAAAAGACCAACAGGAACAACTTTTATACAGGCCCTGCCCTGTATACATTGATGGTGCAACCTCATTAGACCACTCACACCACCACACACAACTCAAAAAGAATATTTATAGCATTGGAAAAAGTGCAGAAAAGAGCAACTGGAATTATAAGAGGATTGGGAACACTTTCTGTATGAAAAATGTTAAAGCGCTTGGAGCTCTTAGCTTTGAGAAACAATGACTGAGGGGTGATATGATAAGAGGTTTACAAGATTATGCATGGGGTAGAGCAGGTAGAGAAAGAAGTCCTTTTCTCCCTTTCTCACAAGACAAGAACAGATAAAAGTAAGTACTTCTTCACCCAAAAAACTGATCAATACATGGAATTCACTGCCACAGGAGGTGGTGGCTGGCATGAACAGCTTCCAGATGGAATTTGACAAACATATGGAGGCTGGAGCAGAGCAGTGGTCCATCAGTGGCTGGTAGCTATAGATAAGAAGGAACTCTTGGTCTCTGGGGGAAATGATGCTGTGGTGCTGGGGGGGGAGCAACAGTGGGAGGGCTACTAGTGTCCTGGCCCCGCTGGTGGATCTCCTGATGGCACCTGGTATTTTTGGCCACTGTGTGACAGAGTGTTGGACTGGATGGGCCATTGGCCTGATCCAACATGGGCTTCTCTTATGAACTTATATAACATCAGAGAATCTCTGTCAATTGACACTAGCTCAACTAGTGTCCTGGCCCTGCTGGTGGACCTCCTGATGGTACCTGGTATTTTTGGCCTCTGTGTGACAGAGTGTTGGACTGGATGGGCCATTGGCCTGATCCAACATGGGCTTCTCTTATGAACTTATATAACATCAGAGAATCTCTGTCAATGGGGGGCTTTCTGAAAGGGCAGCAGAATCAGTGCATTGAATGCAGTAGTGCCAGCCTGGTGACTGAATCCTGTGCCTGCCACTGCTTGCCTGCCAACCAGTACAGCATTACTGCATTCAAAAGCTTCAAGACAGGCTCGGGGAAACTGGGAAAGGAAGGCTAGGTGGGAGTGGGTTCCACACAACCTTGTCTAACCTCTCTCTTCCCTGACACCCCCCTAGCTTGTCACCTCACCTCACCTGTAAGATCAGATGGACTGCAGAATGGACTGCTTGGGAGGACAGCATGTGGCAAATGCTCGAAGTCAAGAAGGTGCTTTCCCTGGGTCAACCTCCTCCAGACTTCTCAGCAAGAGACAGATAGCTGGATAGTCATTCCCACACTGACTTTCCTGTGTTTTCTCTCCTGTACCTCACTATCCCTTTGATTTGTAGAATGGAGATCTCAGGGAGAAAAACTTCCTTTCTTCCTTTCACCTGTCCCACACCTGCCTTCTCACTTAGCTAGTACTCCCTTATCCTATCTCTCATCTTTCCTATCCACATTGTAGTTCTCACAATAAAGGGACTAGTATTAGTCTGTTAAACCTAAAACATGGTTCTGTGTACCTTTTTGGCCCTCCAAGCCTACCTACCTGGGTTGAATCCTCCCCAGCTGCTTCCTCCCTTCCAAGCAGCTAAACCCACTGCTATTGTGGGGCATGCCAGCTCTACAAGACTGAGAGTATCTCCTTTACCCCTTGTCAAGTAGTCCCGAGAAGGACTGCTTGTCTTGTCAATGGTCCACTGGGCAGTGTGGATCCCATGATTGCCTGCCTGAGGGATGTTCTAGCTCTTTAGTGTGACCCAGGGTGCACCACGGGGAGGCGAGCTAGAGTAGCACCCCCCAAAAAAGACTCAAAATCTGGGTAGTGGCATTTTGTGGGACTGCTGCCCAGTCAGTCCACAAGCATACCCTTACCCATTGAGTCAAGCCAGGGAAGGAAGGCCTCAGAAAGAGAGAGGGAGGAAATGCAGGTGTCTGCGTGATGATGATGAACTAAAAAGCTGGGGTTGACCCTAGGCAATGTGTAAGCATCGGCCTTCAATAAAGGTCAGGCGCACAGAACACTGGTTTCTGTAAGTACTTATGGCTACTTAAACGCTGCTTTTAATGAAACCCCTCCTCACCTCTTTTAATAGTATTCTATTCTGGCCTAGTTAGGTATATAAACTAGAGCCCTGCAGTGGATTACTTATAGTTTGTTTGTTTTTTAAAAAATAGTGAGTTCCTAAACAGACCCTTATTACACTGACCTGTTTAAATCAATGACCATAACAAACCAGAAACAGGCACCCACACCAAGCCTAGAAAACAGAGTAGAGCAAGCACCCGACCTCACCTCACCAACAGCAACCAGAAGAAAATATCTAACAAACAAACAAACAGGAATCTATCTATAAAACCAGAAAGCAATCAAGCACACACTACACTTATCTAAGGCAAAAACCCCAAGAACAGTAGAACCAGGTTCAAAACCAGACCAAAAAAACCAGACAATGCAACCTATAAAGTTTAAACCCACATAGACACAACCGTAACCCCACCAAACGGGGGGAAAAACCAAGGCAAGCAAGACCCCCACCCCCACCCAAGCAGCAACAACCACCAGGACATCATTTTAAACTTATAAACTTAAACTATAAACTATTACAGAAAAAAACTTTAAACTGGTTTCCACCAAACGGAAAAAAACCAAGGCAAGCAAGACCCAACCACCCACCCAAGCAACAACAACAGCAACCACCAGGACAACGTTTTAAACTTATAAACTATAAAATACTACAGGAAAAAACTTTAAATTGGTTTAACGGGGGGGGGGGACCAAGGCAGGCAAGCCCCCCCCAAGCAACAACAACAACCAAGCAACAACCATACAACTTTTACAAATCTACAACAGTGCAACTTTTAAACTGTTAAAAATAAACTTTTTAAACTGTTATGAAGAAAATGCCTAAATCCCCCAACACCCACCCCAGAGAACCCAGAAGAACTTAGCCACCCAGACCAATCAACCCCCAACTCAAAGAAACTTAAAAATAGGGGGGGGGGGAGAAAAGCCCTTTAAAAATTAAAAAGAATTCAACGCACCCAAAGAAACTAAAAAATAGAGGGGGGAGCCCTTTAAAAATTAGAGAGATCCCACTTTAATTGTTACCTTTTGATGGCTTCTGGTGTCCAGGAGTCCAGCAGTCCAGGGAGGCAGTAAGCCAGGCAGGCACACAGAGAGCAGCCAGCAGCTGAAGCCAAAGGCCAGCGCAGCACAGTCTCTCTCAGGCTGCCAGGTAAGCACGCAGCAACAGCAATGGAGTCCAGCCACTAGGCAGGACTCCCTTATATGCTTTTTGGGCCAAGCACAGGACAGTTTCAAAAAATGACACTGTCCTGTGATTGGCCCAAATAGGATGCAACTCACCCCTATTGGGTAGAGTTGAGTCTCCCTCCCCCTTCCCAAGCAAGGAAGGCGGTGTGCAAAGCCACCAACCTTGCTTGCAGGCAGTAATTGGCTGAAACTGGCCTCCCCCCCACTCCTCCCTGGAACCAGGGAAAAGGCCAGTTTAGGCGGGAAAGCCTCTTGCTGCCTTTCCCTCCCTGCTGCTTTACCTGGCTGTTGGCCACTTTCCAGGCTGCTGCTGAATTGCCGCTGAATTTCGGCGGTTTTTGGTGGCAGGCCGATTCACATCAGAGAATCTGAATTGGCCCACGGCTGCCCGAAAGGCGGCCAAATGGAGGTGCATTCGGTTCAAACGAACCGAATGCACATCCCTATTGATAATCCCCAAGTGTTTTCTGGTGCTCTCCTGGGGTTACAACTCATCTCCAGGTGACAAGAGATATGTTTTCCTGGAGAAAATGGTTGCTTTGGAAGGTGGAGTCTATGGCATTGTACCCCACTGAAATCCCTCCCCTTCCAAAACCTCCCCTTCCTCAGGCTCCTCCCCCAGCCAGGTATTTCCCAACCCAAAGCTCGCAACCTTACTGCCTCTCATGTTTGGCTCTTGGTGGCTTGCAGAACCAATGCTGATAGATTGAGGAAGGACTCTCTTGGACGCAGCTTGAGAACTTCTCTTCTTGATGCTGGATCTCCTCCTCAACATGGGAATTAACAGGAGAATGTGCTTGAGCATATGTAGAGTATTTTCCCCATATGCTTCTCCCCATATAACCTCATATATAGTGCAGAAGGTCTACCAAATCAGACTGAACCCCAACAGACCTGAACCCCAGCACCCCTCATTTTAGACATTAAGCACTGCTGGCCTACTCATCATTGTTTAATTAATTTTTGATGCGTGTACTATTGTAATCGAGTTTAGATTAGTTTATTACTCAGCCAGAAGGCCATAACAATCTATTTCTACATTTTTATCCGCTAAATGTAGCAAAACAAAAGACTGAAATTTAAACATAATACAGCAGTGCATATCATCTGGGAAGCATACATCTCCCGCATAAATTAAGTCTGCAAATGGCCACTGGAACATTTTATTTAATGAAATTAACTCTAATTTCATACTGCAATCACACATATGAGGAGGTGGCAGGCATAACTGCTGCTGCTGCTGCTGCTGCCACTGCGTGGGATGGGAGCTTCACTCATGATGGTGGAGGCAGTTTACGTGCCAAGTTTATGAACAACTTCACTGAAGTTCAGACCCAGCTCATGATGGGCTTGCAAACATTAACAGTCTGAGATAAGCAAACAAAACAGCATTACTAGCAGAAAATAGTGAAGACTTGAAATGATTAGTGATGAAGGTTAAAACAGAAAGTGTCAAAGCAGGACCATAGCTGCACATCAAGAAGACAAAAGTAATGCCCTGACCTGGATAGCCTAGGCAAGCCCGATCTCATCAGATCTCAGAAACTAAGCAGGGTTGACTCTGGCAAGTATTTGGATAGGAGACCTTCTTGAAATACCAGAGGTGGTGGGAGCAGGCTTTATTTAGCCACCTCTCTGAATATCCTCCAGGCCCCCAGGAGGGGTTAGTCACCAGAGGTTGCCATGACTTCCAGGTGCACGCACACACACACATATGAAAAATATTTTTTAAAAAAAAAAACCCAAAGAAGTCAAAAGTAATTACTACAGAGGGATTAAACAACTGTAAGTCTGACAATGAAGAAACTGAAATTGTTAAAACAATATATATTCTTTGGCTCCATCATCAACCGAAAGAGAGACTGCAATCAAGAAATCAGAAGGAGATTGAGACTGAGAAGGGCAACCATGAAGGAGCTAGAAAAGATCCTTAAGGGTAAGGATGTGTTGCTGCTGACCAAGATAAACTCATTCTTTAGTATTCCCCATTACTAAGCGTGGGTCTGAAAGTTGGACAGTGAAGGAAGCTGATAGAAAGAAAGTTGATTCATTTGAAATGTGGTGTTGGAAGAGAGTTTTATGCATACAATGGACCACTAAAAAGACAAATAACTCGGTTATAGATCAAATCAAGCCCGAACTGTCCCTAGAAGCTAAAATGACCAAACTGAGGCTTTTGTACTTTGATCACATGATGAGAAGACAAGAGTCACTGGAAAAGACAATAACGCTAGGAAAAATTGAAGGCAGCAGGAAAAGCAGAAGACTGAGCAGGAGATGAATTGACTCAGTCAAAGAAGCTACAGCCTTCCATACGCAAGACCTGAGCAAGGCTGTTAACGATAGGATGTTTTGGATTTCATTAATTCATAGGATCACCATAAGTCAGAAGCAACTTGATGGTACTAAATGCACACACACACACACTTCCTTCCCAAGCAAGCTTCCTGTTGCAAAGTGGGTATACTGGAAGTGGGAAAGCTGGTGGGCAATGGTGGAGACCACTTCCATAAGCATGGATGCTTGTGAACACACGTTGGAGTGTTCACTGCTATGAACATGCATGAGAATTATTTCCACTGCTTCCCTATTCAATGAACTGAGCTAGAAGGTTTTGGAAAATACAATTCCTATTTCTACCAGTAGCAAAAGGAAGGGAGGCATATGAGATCATCTGAATAAGACATGGGCTGAGTGTTTGGCCCGGAGCAGGAGAAGAAGCTGGAAACATCTGGGCTACTTCTTCCTGGATGACACATCTGGCCTTCAGCCCTTTCAATTATATTTCAGGACAGGCTATGGGACAGAGATAATACTGGTGGCTTTAGATGGTGACCTCAGCTTCTTTGTGGTTGTTATTGGAATTATTAGCAGCTGATACAGTGGACCATGCAATACTGTTGGGAAGTTTGGAGGTACAAGCTGGTGTCAAGGAATATGCTTTGGAGAGGTTTAAAATGTTCCTTAGCAGATGTATTCAATATGGGGTTGCGGTCACACGCACAGTTTGTGGCACTACCATAACATTACCTGAGCAGAATAAATGGGCCCCTCCAGATGAGAACAGCTGCCTCCTGTGGCACAGTTGTCAGCAGCCCATGCTCTTCCACAGATTTTTGTAGATTATTTTTATAAATCGCCCTGAGCCCTACTTGTAGGGAAGGACGGCCTAGCAAATCTAATTTAATAAATAAATAATAAATAAACATGGTGACAAAAACACAAATTGTATCAAGATATAGCAAAGATAAGCCGATAGGCTTTTATGAAAAAATAACAGAAATAGATAAGATATTGATGTATACTGATGAGAAACTCATTAAGAAAATTTATGTATTACTTTTAGATAATAAAATCCTTTACAACCAGAAGAAGCTAATTGAGACTGAAAATTGTTACACAGAGAAAACAGTGGCTGACATTTTGACTAAGCCACTGACAAAAGAAAAATCAACAAAAATCTTAAATTAAAACTAAATCAAAACAGGCCAATAAATACCAATACATAAAAATAGCATCTATTGGTTTTAGTTTGTTTCTACTGTCTAGTAAGTCTTCGTATTTTTGGATTATTTCTTCCTGAAGTAAATTAGGGTTTGTAAAGGCTTCTAATGGAGCAACCCATTTTGGTATCTTGGTGTAAAAGTTGTTTTTAGATTCTTCCCAAACCTTCAATGAAAAGGAACTAATAAGATGCTGTTTGAAATATTTGTATCTGCCCTCCCATACCATATAAAGGCATGCCAACCTAACAGGATCATGTCCTTCAAATTTTAAAAGTCTTGTATTTTCTAAAGTAATCCAGTCTTTTAACCATGTCAGAGCAACTGCTCTATAGTAAAGAAGCCAATTCAGTAATGCAAACCCAGTCTCTCTTTGGAATCCTGTAATGCTTTGAGCTTTCTTCTTGGTCTCTTGCCTTGCCAAATAAATTGTAGCATCAATTTATCAAGTTCTTTAAAATATTTTTGGTTTTGAAGAATAGGTATTGTTTCAAATAAAAAGATCAATCATGGTAATATACTTATTTTAATAGTGGCAATTCTTCCCATTAATGATATTTGGAGATTTTTTCAATTTTTCCAAATCTTTCTTGATTTCTTTCATCAGTTCCATATAGTTGTTTTCCACCAAGGAGCTACATCTATTTGTTATGTTTATTCCTAAGTATTTGATCTTCTTTTGAATTTCCAGACCTGCTAATTCTTGCAGCTGATGAGCTTGAGGTTTAGTCATATTTTTAATAAGCATTTTTGGTTTTTTTACAGTTAATTTTCAGTCCTGTAATTTTATCATACCAGGCCTTTGTTCCTTGTTTTAGTCCATAGAGTCCTTTGTTGAGTCTGTAAACATAATTTTCTTGTCCTTTGACTTTGAAACCCTCAGGTTGTTCCATAAATATTTCCTCAGATAGTTCTCCATTGAGAAATGCAGTCTTTATATCCAGATGCGCTACAATCATGTCTCTTGATGCTGCGACACTAAGAAGTGCTCTGAATGTTGCTTGATTGATAACTGGAGAAAAAAATTCAAAGTAGTCAGTCCCATATTCTTGCGAATAACCATTGGCTACTCGGTGTGCTTTGTATAGTTCTACAGTCCCATCATCTTTATATTTGATTTTGAATACCCATTTGCATCCAACAGGCTTTCTGTCTGGAGGTAACTTTGTAAGAGTCCATGCGTCTTTCTCATATATGGATAGTATTTCCTGTTCCATTGCTTCAATCCATCTGTCTCTTTCACTCGCAGGTAAGTTGCATACCTCTTTCCAGTTCTTAGGTTCTTTTGCAGATTGTACAATTTCACAAAATCCATATTTCTGTGGTGGTTGCCCTTTAATGCTTCTTTCTGATCATCTCACACTGGTTGTGGATTCTGTCATGGGTTCTGCTGCCTCCTCTGGTGTGGTTCCCACTTCCCCTCCTGTTCTGGTAGTTTCTTCAGAAGGTAGACCTGCTGGTTCTGTAGTGGTCACCACAGGTAACCATGCAAGCAATTCTTCAGGAGCAGTCTCAGAACTCTTTGGATCAGTTACACTGGAAGCACCTGGTAAATTGCTTTCATCTACATATACAACATTTCGTTCCCCAACTGTGTGATTTTGGGGGTTGTATATCCTGTATCCTTTTCCACCAACAGGATACCCTACTACAAGTCCAATTTCAGCTCTGGGGTCAAGTTTCCCCCTTTTCTCCTTTGGTATGTGAGCATGCTCTTTGGAACCAAAAGTTTTGATGTGCTTTAGTCCAGGCCACTTTCCAAACTAGGCCTCAAATGGAGTGGTTCCAGTTACCTTTGAGGGTACTCTATTGTGTAAATACACTTCTGTGTTGACAGCCTCACCCCATAGGGTATTTGGAAGACCAGAATGTATTAGCATAGCCCTACACATATCCTGGATTGTTCTGTTCAGCTTTTCAGTGTAACAAATGTCTGGTCAGCAAATTTCGGTGCTCTTGGGAAGGGGGAAGTTCAGTGGGCCTAGGTGGGGTTTTAAGGGAAGGACACAGAGAAACAGAGCGGCTCGGCAGCCTTCCAGCCTACAGCCCATCCCAACGGTGGCTGGCATTGGGGCCAGGATGGAGAACCCGCCTCCATCACTGGTGCTATTCAACATCAGGTCTATTAACAACAAAACTACAACCCTTCGGGATTTTATGCAGGAACAACGTGTTGACCTGGCATGTGTGACTGAGACCTGGGCGTGGGAGGGCGAGATGGTAGCTCTGGCCCAGCTTGCCCCACCTGGGTTTTTGGTCCTCCACCAGTCATGGACTAGGGGGCAGAGGGGGGTGGCTATCTTCATTCGGGAAGCTTACTCCTTCAGGGCGCTTCCGTCGGCGGAGATCATGGGCGTTGAATGTGTCAGTTTGATGCTGGAGGCTGATGAGAGTTTGGCAATCTGGTTGGTGTACCAACCACCTAACTCACCGGCCAGTAGCCTGTCGTCCCTGCTGGAGGCCATATCAGGCTGGGCGTTGGAGCACCCTAGGCTGATTGTCCTGGGTGAATTCAACGTCCATGCCGAGGACATGGCCTCCAGCCGGGCTACAGACTTGGTGTCGACCATGGCGGCACTGGGACTCTCTCAACTTGTTTCGGCTCCCACGCATTTGGCTGGTCACATGCTCGACTTTATCTTCGCGGCGGGGGTGAAGGTGGACCGGATTACTACAGAGGTAGTGCCATGGTTGGGCCATTGGGCCCTGAAGGCCGATCTGAAGGTTTTACCCTGACCTTGTTTAGGCGGCGAGCGTATTTTTGCTCGCCTGCCACACCAAAAGGACCCTTTGCGGCTCCAGATGGCTCTGTGGGATCTGAGGTCCCCTGGCAGCTCATTGGATGAGCTGGTGGAGGACTGGCATGTTCGGCTCTCCTCAGCCATCGATGAGATCGCTCCCAGGCGCCCTCTCCACACTCGTGTTAGGCGAGCACCTTGGTATACTCAAGAGCTGCACGAGCTAAAGCGAGAACTGAGACGGCTAGAGAGACGGTGGTGCCGAGCTCGTGATGAGGCATCTAGAGCATCTTATAGGATGCTTATGAAAGCCTATGAGATGGCAGTCAAAGTCTCAAAGAGAGATTTCTATGCGACCATGATTGTATCTGCTAGCTCACACCCGGCCCAATTCAGTCTTTGACAGCTCTGCCACAGGGAAGACAAAATGTTAGGGAATTGGATATTGGCTGTGAGGCATTTGCGAGCTATTTTGCAGATAAAGTCTCGGTGCTCCGCCGCTATCTCCCCGCCACAATTAAAACAGTGAGCGAACTTGAGGCCCCTTGCACATCTTTGGTGCCAGGTTTAGAGTGTTTTGACCAACTCAGTTTGGAGGAAGTTGACAGATTGCTCATATCTGTGCATCCAACCACATGCGTCCTTGATCCGTGACCCTCTTGGCTCATTAAAGGGGGCCGCGAGGGGTTTTGGGGTGCCCTGTGGAAGATTATCAACATGTCCCTCTCGGAGGGACAGTTCCCTGGGGCACTCAAGGAAGCGATGGTCCGCCCCCTCTTGAAAAAGCCATCTTTGGACCCGGCCGAATTGGCCAACTATCGGCTGGTGTCCAATTTGCCCTATTTGGGCAAACTCATCGAGAGGGCAGTGGCATTACAGCTACAGAGCTTTCTGGAGGATGCTTCTGCCCTCGATCCCTACCAGTCTGGCTTTCGCCCGGGTCATGAGATGGAGACAGTGCTGGTCACCCTGACTGACGATCTCCGTAGGCATCTGGATCGGGGTGGTGTGGCAGCACTGGTGTGGTTAGATCTGCCAGCTGCGTTTGACACGGTCGACCACCAGTTGTTGGCCCACCGCCTCGCCGACGCGGGCCCTTAGTGGAACCAACGGACACCACCTTGAGACATCCTCATGTCTTTTCAGATTCTTTAAGTTGGACTTTAAGTTGATTGAAGGGGAACATTGGGTGAATTATTTTTAAATTCATATATGTGCTTTATTCCGGCTCTGATCTGGATGGCCCAGGCTAGCCTGATCTTGTCAGATCTCAGAAGCTAAGCAGGGTTGACCCTGGTTAGTACTTGGATAAGCAATGGCAAACAACTTGATAGCACTTCCCACCACCACCACTTGACTCTGAGCCCCCACAGTGGCAGAAAAGAGAAAGTTTTTAAAAGATGTTAATGTGTGGGCCCATACCTCCTGCTTTGCTAGCCAGGGCTCCTCACTGCTGGCTGACTGGGAATTCCCTCAGATCCTCCAGTGCCCTGGGCTTTCTGGAAGAACTCTTGACCAACCATCCTGAGTTTTTCTGAGGGTTCTCTGAGTAGCTCAGAAAAAGCCTAAGGTCATTATTAGATGAGCTGGGAGTAGACTAGCCACAGCTGGTAGGAGGTGGAAATAAGGTTGCCAACTCCAGGTTTGAAAAATCATGGAGATTTGGAGGTGGCGCCTGAGTAGGGAGAGTTTGTGAAGGGGAGGGCCCTCAGTGGAGTATAATACCATTGATTTCACCCTGCAAAGTTGCCATTTTTTCCAGGGGAACTGAGCCAGCCTTGACTGAGAGGACGGGGTATAAATTTGATAATAAATAAATACATAAATACATAAATAAATAAATAAATCTCTGTTTTCTGGAGTTAAGTTGGAATTCTAAAAGATCTCCAGGTCCCACCTGGAGGTTTGCAATCCTAGATGGAAATAGGATAACTAAAAGTCTCATTTTGGGGGTCCTTGTTGGCTTTCGGAACCAACATTTGATTCAAAGTCCACTGGGATCTTAACCATGACCACATGCAAAGAAAAACCAAAGCATGCAATGGTGTTTGCTGAGGTATTGGCTCAGATGTTAAACGTTTTGTGATAATCCCTCCTGGTGGGGATGGAGTGGAAGAGGCTTCTAATCTCCATGCAGTGAACACGTTTTAACTTGCCTGTGTATAATATCTTTCCAAGTGGCCACACTTATAGTGGTAAGATTGAAAGGTTTTATGCACCTTGTACATTTTCATTCTAACTGGTTTTATCAGGAGACAGTTCTCTCATTAGCCATGTAGTCATCTAATCCTTTCATTGCTGGGTGCAATGCTAAGATGCTCCTCAGGCTATGATGATATTTTGAGGCCCAAAGCATTGCAGCTGAACGCCATGCTGTGCACAACTGGGGTCTTGCTAGATGAGCAGGCAATCTTATTTTAATTCAACAATTACTACATTTTTCTCCCTAACATTTAATACATGCCTGGCTAACCAAAGAGGTTTCTGCATTTGTAGGTGACTTTGGATTTGACTCCTTTTGTTGGGGTTGGAGAAGGAAGTGGGTAACTCTCCTGCATCTGTGCATCATTCGTTGTGTCCCAATGCACAAATGCAGCTGAGTTGCCTACCCTCAGATGAGGCTGCCTGCTGCATATTTGCAAGAGTAACTGTTCTGATCTGACCTTGTAGACCAGGAGAGGCACTTAGATCAATAAACGGCACAAGGAATGACTACTCTCTGGTTTTTTAAAAAATATTTTTCAGACTGGATTATGTGGGCAAGGAGAGCTAAAACCCGCCCTTCCCATGGCTCACAGTTTATTTCTGCTATATATATTTTTTGCCCCATCCCAGTTGTCTGGCTGGGAGAAAAAGGAAATGTAAATATACAAGAGCGGCAGAGCTACAGTGTGTGTGTGTGTGTGTGTTTTTGTGTGTGTGTGTGTGTGTGTGTGTGTGTGAGAGAGAGAGAGAGAGAGAGAGAGAGAGAGAGAGAGAGAGAGAGAGAGCACTTAGCTCCCATTGTGAAAGTGCTCTAAAGGTGTTTAAAAATCGAGACTCACCCCATGTTACGTCTGAATGGGGAGATTTGTGCATATAGACCACCCCACAGCTTCAGCATGTTTAAATATATTCAAGAGATCCTAGAGATCTGAGATGCTGAATAAGCAGCTCTCTTTCTCATGGAGGTATGGTCCTTCAACACCACAGATCTCTCAACACCTCCTCTGGGTGGGTGGGTGCGCTCACACATACAGAACCAGCCTGACTACAGAAGTGGATTAGGTAGTTGCATCGGGTGCCAGACTTCAAGAGGTGGCAAACTAGATAGAACTGAATTTATTTTCTCTCTCTCTCTCTCTCTCTCTGTATATGCAATTTAATTTTTATGCCCTGCTTTTCTCCCCAGTGGGGACCCAAAGCCGCTTACAAAATCATTTTTCTATCCTCTATTTTATCCTCACAACAACAATCCTGTGAAAGAGTGACTAGCCCACATTCTTCCAACAATGTTTCATCACCAGAGTGAAGATCTGAACCTGAGTCTCCCAGATCCTAGTCTGACTATGTAACCAGGACATCACACTTTCCCCCTGATCTCAAACAGCTCCAGGGAGCTGCTGCTTGCCCCATTAAAGAAGCTTATGGGTGAGTTACCTCTATGTTTCTCCAGTGGAGCAAGTACTGGCTACATGGGAGCCACTTTGAGTTGGGAAAACAGCAGCTCAGGGCTTATATACCCTGCCCCCCAATGTGCCATGATGCCAGTCTGAATCAAGCCCATGCACATTTCAATGGAGAACTCTCAGAGGACATTTGACTAACAGGTCTCAGGACAGACAGGGGGCAGACCCATAAACAGTGCAATGCATTCTTTGGCCTTAAGGTGAAACCCTATCGACCACTTGGTGATGCACTTGCTCCTTCATGGATGGTTGGACAGAGGTCCCTGCCACACGGCAGGGAAAACACCGGTCAAAGTGCGGCTAATTAGAGCCGCACCAAAATAGAAACGCTGCGGGCGGGATCCCATGGATCCCGTGGGGAGCTGTTGCTCCCCGGCACGATCAGATGCCAGGGAGGAAGAGACGAGTGGGAGGGGGAGGCTGCCAAACTGCGCATGTGTGAGCATGCGCAGTTCGGCCGGGGGCCGGGGATGCGCCGGCGGCAAGACACGTGATGCGGACCTACCAGATGAACCACCTAGGTAGGTGGTTCATGTTTGCTGCGGGGCTGTCGGGGGAAGGGCCGGATCGGGAACAGGCCTGCAACACTTCCCAGATGTTGCGGTGGGATCATGCCTGTTTGCTGCGCCCCCGATCTGGCCCACTCCCGATCCAAAACCCCTCGTGAGAACAGGGCCAGAGCTTTGCCCTTTGTGACTTCTCCCCAAATGTGGGGCCTATTGCACATTTTTTGCTAGACCCTCAAGTTGTGGTGAGCTGTTCTTAGTTATTTCCCAGTGGTCAGGTTTTGGGCTCCAGATTACGTCAGCCTTAATTTATATAACTTGTTTACTTCAAAACATTTCTCTGCATTCTGTTTACTTATCAGCTCCCCACATGTCAGCCTTCCTTCTTCCCACATCTAGCACCTTGATTATATAAAGGCATAATTTCACACACCTTAACGTAGAACACAGTTTGCCATGTTCTTGACACTGGAAACAACAGGTGTTCCTTAAAGGAGACTCTTCAGATTTTAAAAGGGTTTCGGGGACTTTCTTTGCGGTTTTCTTGCCACTTTGATCTGTTCTTTCATTACTATGCTCTACACTGTTGAGTTCATCTTTCCCTGAGAGCTCAATCAGTTTGTTCTTCCAACGTGTACAGGCTCCAATGCTACAAGCTGTTCTGGTTGGACAACATCCCTAATGCTGTCTGACATCAGCATGCTCAAGGTAATGTGTGTGTGTGTGTGTGAAATCAAGCACAGTGGCCTGTCCACAGCCAGAACTGAGCATGCTACCATACCCACACACTGTTTTGCACACACTGCCATATGGGGATGGAGCCTAGAGTTTGTGCATGTGTAGCTTCTGTGCTCACATTATGGTGAGTGTGTACAGGCTGGCAAGGGCCAGTGTTTTTGATCTGGCACTCAATTTGGTGAGCCAGTTTGGTGTAGTGGTTAAGTGCGCGGACTCTAATCTGGGAGAACTGGGTTTGATTCCCCACTCCTCCACTTGCACCTGGCTGGATGACCTTGGGCAAGCCATAGCTCTGATAAGAGCTGTTCTTGAAAAAGAGCAGTGCCAGTTTCTATCAAGAGCTCTCTCAGCCCCACCTACCTCACAGGGTGTCTGTTGTGGGGAGGGGAAGGGAAAGGAGTTTGTAAGCTGCTCTGAGACACCCTTGGGTAGTGAAAGGCGGGGTATAAATCCAATCTCTTCTTCTTCTTCTTTATGAGTGTAGCCTTGTACAGGCACATGCCATGGCTCAGTCCCTTTCCTTGCTACATCCCCCAAGGCCCCAACCAGAAACCAAACAGCAGAGCTCCAGAACAGCGGTCAGATGTAGGTTCTGTCCAATCTTGTCTTATGTAAATATCACTTCTGAAGGGTATTACTGTGGTCAGTTGGGGAAAAGAGCTTACACTGTCCAATATCCATCTTTGTAGTACATTTTTATCCTGCCCCTCTTCCAGTGAGCTTATTTTTTAATTTGTATCCTGCTTTTCTCCCTGATTGAGGACTGAAAGCAGCTTTTCACAGTGTTCCCTCCTCCTCCACTAATCCTCACAAACAACAACCTTGTGAAGGTAGGTTAGGCCCAAGGTCACCTGGTGAGCTTCCATGGTTGAGTGAGGGATTCGAACTTGATCATTCCAGATCCTAGACCAACACTCTAACCACTAGACCACACTATCTCAGGATGGCATACATGTTTCTCCCCTCCCCTATTTTATCATGTCAAGAATCTTGTGTGGTAGGATACAAGAGAGTATGGATTTAAACAGGGTCTCCTCAGTCCAGCTCTCTAACCACTACACATCACTGGCTGCTGAGGCGGTCTTCCATTCTCCTCCCAATCTAGCCCATTCAGCTGGGACAACTCAACAGACTATAGGTTTTCCCCACTGGAATGACTGCTTCTGGTTTATACAAGTCTCATACATTCACTTCAGGTTTAGCAATATTCTTGTGTTTCTTCAGACATCGGCAAATCTTATTTGACTAGAGACTACAGAAGGCCAAAAGCAGTGTGAAGATGTCCCACACAAAGTGAAGCCTCTCTTCCCACTGGATTTTAAAAAATTGCCTGTTTCCTGATATATTCTATCCTATTTGAAGACAATGCGTGTCTTTTTGTGCTATCTCCCTTGAAGATCCAAGCACATTCAGCTGCAGCAGAAGCCTCTAACCTTGTTGTGATCACTTTTGGAATTTTGAGAGTAGTGGATGCCACAACAAAATAGCTGCCAGGAGGCTGAGCCCAACCACAAAACATTGGGAGTTTCCACAAAATGTTAGGAAGTTTTAAGGCAAGCATTCTCCTAGAATGGATGATGCAGCTCTTCCAAATGGGTACTTCCTGAAGTGATAGATCCTGAACTCTTTTGAAGCTAGAGTTGTCAGCTTCCAGGTGGGACCTAGAGATATCCAAAAATTACAACTTATCTCCAGACTACAGTTAGTCAACCTTTATTAGAGCCCACAAGCCATACTGAAGCAGGACAAACAACATTCATTACCTAAAAACTATACCTCTGCAGATATTATTCAACCTACCACATCAGAAAAGAGAAGGGTTAGAGGTGATCAGAATAAATTATACACAAGACAATAGCTCAGCCTGCATTTTCATAGGAGATGGCAGAAACATAGCTACTTGTACAGTAATTTCTCCAGTTCCCTTGGAGAAAATGGCTGCTTTGGAGGATGGACTCTATGACATTATACCCCTCTCAGAGCGCACACACCCGGCTCCACCCCCAAATATCCAGGAATTTCCCATCCTGGAATTGGCAGCCATATGAAGCAGCTCCTACTCAAGTGGAGGAGAGCCAGGACTGGGTCTTTGTTTTGGGAAAGTGGGAGCCAGGAAATACACTGGTGGGTACACTGGGCATCTCTGGGCTACAGCATTTCTTCACCATCCTCTTGTTCTGTACATCTGTTGTAGAGTCCCTTTGTTCCACTCATCTTGTTTGGGATCACTTGAAACACCCAGAAGCTTGACCCTTGCCATGGTCTGTCTGGAGTATTCCTCTCTGCAATATCTCCTGAAGTTCGAGTGGGGAAATGTGTTCCAGGCTGAAAGGAAGAGAGCAAGTGAGCCCCTGTGATCCTGACTCAAGAATAAACAGGAAGAGCCTACTGCTGTATTTGTTCTGCACTCATTTATCCTTAATTCAGTGCCTTCAGTTCAAGTGTTCGCTTCCCTGCTCTGACATTCACACAGCTGTCATGCTGGTTGGGCAGAATCCATTTTGTGACTGGCCATAGACCTCCACTTGGCTGGGGACTTTTCCAGCCAACACACAGGCCTCATCTCTCTCTGTGTCCCTCCCACAGCGACGGTGGAATTCCCCCCCCCTTCCTGTCAGGAGAATAAAACAAAATTTATACGAAGAGAGCGAGGATGTATTTCAACGGTAGAAAAATAACACTATTTATTTCGGTAAGCATGTGATGGCATAAATATTTATGTGCTGTATTACAAGAGAGCCATTCAGCGGCAATTGGGGAGATGGTGTGCGTATCTCACAGCTTCCAGGGGGCTTATTTGCTAGGGTTTTATGGCTCTGCTGTTGTTGTTTTTTTTATAAAAAAGAATGAAAAAAGACATAGCCCAAGTATCAGTTAAGAGGCTTTTCTTTTCTGCTGTATTCTCCAGCGGCAGTTTCTGATCTTCCAGGAAAATCTGGCCAGGAGGAAGGAAAAGCTTTCAGTCCCTTGAACGTGAATATTTATTCTGATTGCTTTTTAATTATGATTATTGTGGCTCTGTCCCCCCCACATCCCAGGCTACTCTGAGTAACCTGGGGGGGGGGGATTTGAAAGGTATTGAGCTAGGGTTGCCAACTCTGGACAAATTGGAAAGTCCCTGGAGATTTGGGGGTGGATCATGTGGAGGATGGGTCGGATGGGTTGGGGGGGGGGACCTCAGCAGGATATAATGCCAGGGAGTCCACCCTTCCAGGCAGCCATTTTCTCCAGGGAACCTGATCTCTGTAGTCAATTGTAATTCCAGGAATATTGTGAAAGTTGTGGTGGCATGAGGTGTCACAATCTCATCAACCTGGGCACCTCACTTCCAGCTGATCAGAGCCACTCCTGGCTGAAGATGCCATTTTACTCACGTGTGCTGTTTCTCATTCAGAAAAGCTTATCCCATGTTAAGTGAGTTGCCATGAGATTCTTGGTAGTGTTTTTGTTGTAAAATAGTCAAAAGTGCTTAATACTCAGACTATCAATGGATCTTGCTCTATTGGAAAGAAGAGATTGCTTTGCTTTTAGAAACCTTTATTTCCAAGGGTAAAAGATACACGGGATTACTACAAATAAACATAACACTAACAGCTACATTTTCTAAGCTGCCTATAGTCAAACACTAGCACACAGATAATGGAGAATCTCTCCTTCTTCTTGACCCCTAGAAAAGGAAGTCACCTGAAACAAATGACCAATCTGTATCACAGTAGAAAGCTACTTTTCCCAGGCTAATTCCCCATTGGCTCAGTGCCAGGTATCCCTTCCAGGTAGGTCTAAACAAGAGCAATACTAGGCAAACAAGTTAACCCTATAATGACTGAATTGTCAGACCTTGTAAACACATACATTACCAACAGTTTTGACTTCCTAGCTGGACACTGGGAGGGAGGGCTCAGAGCTCAGGAGCTGAACATCTGCCAGGAGTGGGAAAGGAGGGGGGGGGAATGGCCCTGGAAATGAGCCATGCCCCATCTGGCCACCATGCCCCCCTCCAATGGAGGGCCAAAGAGACAACCGGGGAGAAATGAGGAATGACTGCCTTTCTCCTTGTGGGCCCAGCCAGGAAGGCAAAGGCAGGTGCTGTCATGCTCCTCTTCTCCAGACCTACTATGCTGCAGTGGCATAGGGTGAAGCCAGGTGCTGCTGTGCCCATACTCACAGTGCCTGGGCCATCCCAGGGTGAAGCTGGATGCCATACACCTCTTCGCTGGCCTGGGTGCAGAAGGGAGCCAGTGAGGATACATTGGGTGCTACTGGCATTGGGCAAAGCTGGGTGCTGCTGTTTCCATGCTCCCCTTCTGGGTGAGTGGTGCTGTTTTGCCATTTGCTGGAGGTACCCATAATCCTGCTCATCAGTCCCACTGGGGGTGTGGGCAAGGCTTGAGTTAAAGACCCAACAGGATTCTCCCTAGTAAAGAAAAAATCCAGTCCTCCCCTTTCATCTTCTTGGCATGCAAAAGGTCCTGGGTTCAGTCCCTGATGTTGTGGGTCAGCCAGAGTTCAGCAATAATAAGGACTCCTCAGGAGAAGAGGATCCCTGTGTAGCCACCCTTGAGTTAACAGAAGCTGACCAGCAGGAAAATGAGCTGCAGGCTTCTCAGGATTCAGATGCAGAGCCACTGACACCCTCCAGCCCTAATTCAGCAGGTGAACCTCAGTTGGCCATTCCCAGCCCACCAGTATCACCCATACTATTAGAGTGCCACAGACAGAAGCTAAGAACAGAGCTACAGACAAGACGGCAAAGGGCATGCTTCCTGGCCCAACACCAGCTGCTGGCTGATAACAAAGATGAGTAGTTGCAGGATTGCTTCTGAGCAGCTGGCTACAAGCATGATCCTTAGGTTTGGGGCTGGAAAAACCAGCCAAGAGAGACTGTTAGGTGTGGATGCAATGAGTATGACTGATGCTAAGCTACTGCCTTGCCTGATTTCTGGACCCCTGATCTTGGACTGAAGGCCTTGCCTGACTTCTGGACCCCTGACCTTGGACTGAATGACTCTGGCTTGCCTGACTTCTGGATCCCTGACCCAGGACTGAATGACCCTTCCTTGCCTGACTTCTGGCACCTGATACTTGGAGCCTGCAAGCCAGTACAGTTTGTGTCCACCCAAAATTAGCATTGACATGGAAGACACAGCTTCCTCCCTGGCAGACTTGGCTGCTCAGAACCAGGCACTCCAAATGCAGGTACAGCAGCTGACAAATGCCTTGGCTGGGTTCCAACAGCAGCAAAGGATTGCCACTGCTACGGTCCTTGCTACCATTCCTCCAGAGAAATGTCCAGTGAGCCCTCCAGAGAAGTCTGAGGGAAGCCAAGGAGAGTTCCCTGCATTCTTGGCACAATGCAAGCTATACATGGAGCTGCAGGGAAGGGATTTCCCCAATGATAAGCAAAAGTCTATTTCATAATAAGGCTGCCAAATGGTTGACACCCATGTTGCTTATGAACTCTCCACTGCCAAGTAATGTTGCTGGTTTTGTAGCACATATGAAGTCTGCCTTTGCAGACCCTCTGAAGGCTGAGAAGGCCAACTAGTGTATTTGGCACCTGTGTCGGGGGGGGGGCACTGTGGCAGACTACACCACAGAATTCCAGCTGTTGGCACAAGACCTAGAGTGAAATGAGGCTGTACTCCTGGACCAGTACCTGGAGGCGTTGTCAGAGGAAGGGCTGGATGAGGTGGCCTGAGTCGAGCATCCTGCAGGCCTCCAAGCCCTGATGTTGCTCTGCTTGCACATTGATGGTTGCCTGGATAGCCAGAAGCAAGCCCATGAGGAAGTATGCCCTTGACTGGGAAGCCCACAATTGGTTCCAGGTTCCATTTGCCCTCCACCAACAGGGACCATAGACGAAGGTGCAGGGCATTATACCAGCTGACCAGAGAGGAAAAAGCCTCAACTGCCAGTCTTAAACCCCTGGCTCCATGTGAGCAGCATCCTTGCCACTTGGGGCACACCTCTGAGTACCTCCTGATACCACCCCCCAGCATCTCCTGATCTCAGTAAAGCTCCAGCTACCAGAGGGGCACTGGTTGTTAGTGTACACAATGATCAACTCTGAAACCTCCTGTTCTTTTATGGATGCCAATTTTGCCAAGCAACATCAGGCACCAATATGTGCTAAAAGGATACCTATCCTGGTAGAAGAAGCCATAGATGGTTGGCTTTTATGTTTGGGCCCTGTAACTCAGGAAACTCAGCCTCTAGGTCTGCATATATAGAACCATCAAAACCAAAGCTCTGCTTTGACGTTGCCACCATGCTCGGTTTTCCAATAGTATCGGGGATGTCCTGGTATCAGTATCACCCACACCCTTAGAGTGCTGCAGACAGAGAATGAGAACAGAGCTACAGTCAAGAGGGCAAAGTGCTCGCCTCCTGGCCCAATGCCAGCTGCTTGCTGTTATCAAAGATGAGTAGTTGCAGGACTGCTTCTGAGCAGCTGGCTGCAAGCATAACCCTTAGGCATGGGACTATTAAAAATACCCAAGAGAGGCTGTTAAGCATGGTTGTAACAAGCATGATAGATGCTAAGCCACTGACTCTGGCTTGCCTGATGTCTGAACCCCTGATCCTGGACTGAACAACCCTGCCTTGCCTGACTTCTGGCACCTGATACTTGGACTGATTTCCCACAAGCGCTGCTCCGCGCTTGCTCTTCCCTTTTGCCCTGATGGTACATGTCAATTTCACACAAGCTGCTGCCACTGCATTTTGCCCCCTTCGCGTGATTTTCCCCACGTACTCAATCTTGTTTTTTTTTAGGATTAAGTAGACGTGGGGGAAATCACGCAAAGCTGCAGGGCAAAATGCGGGCCACGCAGCAGCTTGTGTGAAATTGACACGTACCATCGGGGCAAAAGGGAAGAGTGAGCATGGAGCAGCGCTTGTGGGAAATCTGGAGTCCTGGAGTCTTCAAGCCAGTACACTGGCATCTTCAGTTAAAAGAAACTGATAGTCATTGATATGGAAGACCTCTGCCTGAGGCTACCAGTTAGAGTAGACAATGCTGAGCTTGATAGAACCAGGGTGGTTTGAACCGTAGAATGCAGTTTTGTTTAGGAGCTGAGCCTCTGCTTCACATGCATAAGGTCTCCAGTTTAGTCCCCAGCATCTCAAGTTAAAGGATCTGGTCATAGATGAAGTGAAAGACCTCCACCTAAGATTCTGGAGTCAGAGTCAGAACTGTTCCCTAGTCAGAATAGATCCGATGGCTAGACCAAGGATCTGGCTCAGAATAAAGCATCTTCATATTTTATTTATTTATTTAGTTCAATTTTTTTCCTGCTATCCCCGCAAGTGGGGTCAGGGCGGATTACAATCATAAGAGAACAATATAATTTAAATAGTTAAAAACCATATTTCGGTTAAAACACAAACCAAACACAATCAGGGTGGATTCACCTCAACAACAATGATCAGTTTGGCCTGGTTCCATTTGGCCAGCATTGTCAGCAGGGGAGGCCGAGATAGATCTGGATGTCCACTGCCTCATCCGAAAGCTTGGTGGACACTCTTGCAGGCCCTATGGAATTGCACAAATCCCACAGGGCCCTAGTCTCAAGAGGGAGCTTGTTCCACCAGGTTGAGGCCAGCCAGGCATCCTTGGGGCTGGGGACAACCAGAAGATGTTGATCAACTGAGTGCAATGCTCTGTGAGGGATATATGGGGAGAGGCAGTCCCAAAGATATGCAGGTCCCTGGCAGCATAGGGCTTTGAAGGTTAACACCAAAACCTTGAACTGGATCCAGTACTCTATTGGCAGCCAGTCCAGTTGGCACAGCACTGACTGAACATGACCCCGTACAGGTGTTGCCATCAGACACATGCCGCAGCATTCTACACTAGCTGCAGTTTCTGGATCAGGGTCAAGGGTAGCCCTGCATAGAATGAGTTACAATAATCCAGTTTGGAAGTGACCATTGCGTGGATCACTGTAGCTAAGTCCTGGGAAGTGAGATATGGGACCAATTCCTTGACCAGCCGCAGATGGTAAAAGGCTGATTGAGCAATGGTAGCAACCTGGACCTCCACTGAAAGGGAGGTATCCAGGAGCACCCCCAAGTTCTTCACCTTCGGTGCCGGCTTCAGTGGTATCCTGCTGAGGGTTGGGAGCTGGATTCCCAATCCCAGATCCCCATGACTCAGGTACAGGAACACCATCTTCACTGGATTTAATTTCAATCAGCTCTGTTGAAGCCAACCAGTCACAGCCTGTAATGCCCTGTCCAGTACCTCTGGGGCAGAGTCCATCTGTTCATCTGCCCATCAACAGATAGAGCTGGGTGTCATCAGCATACTGATGACAACCCAGCCCATACCTCCAGACCAGCTATATGATCACAACCATATAGCTCTGGTCCCCAAATCTCCAAGCACAATGGCACTTTGTGTAGAGTACTGGTTAAAGTGTTGGTCTAGGTGTGGGAAGACCTGAAACCTCTGCTGTGCCATGAAGCTCACTGCATGATCTGGGGTCAATCATTTTCCCCTAGCCTAACTTACTTCAGAGGGCAGTTATGAGGGGAAAAGGAGGGAGGGAGAAATGAATTGAGCTCCATTAATAGAGAGCAAGTGCTAGAGAGGAAGAATTGCTCTCCCCTTAGAGGGCAGTTATGAGGAGGAAAGGAAGAAGGGAGAAATGAATATACCATACTGAGCCCCATAAACAGAAAGGAAGGGATAGCGAGAACGTATTGGTTGTTGAGCCAACCAATGCATAATCCTACCCCCAAATAAACCTCCTGAATTCTTCGCTGGCCTCTGTGAAAGCCAGTGTTGTGCAGAAGTGCAGTGAAGCTCCCAGTTCATTACATCAACAGGTAACTTTAGGCAAGGTGACGTTCTCGGATCCAGGCCCTTCATAGGGCTTTAGTATTGTAAGGGTTACTTCCAATGGATGTGAAGCACTTTGAGAAAGCTCTACATAATTGCTAAGTATTATAATGATCACTTTACTCATTTAGAAAAGACTAAAAAATCTCACTGTTTCCCTCTCTCATCCAGCTTTCATTTGCAGCCTTGCCTATGACTTCCAGGTGACCTCGTGCACATTCGAGCACAAGCCAAGGAAAGAAGCTGAAGAGCTCCTTGCCTGGAGAACCCGTCCACTTAATCAACCCAAATGGCTCCCCTTCCCTGGAAGCCCACTCCTTCCCACCGCTCTCTCATTACTGCACAGCAGGGAGCTCTTCTCACTCAGGATGGGAAAGAAATGTGCTCATTTTCATTTGACAGATGCTAGCAAGGAAGCTGAGGGGCTCGCTCCATTTTGCAGGTAGGTTGATGCAAAAAACTTTGTCCAGCATGGGTTTTATCATTTTAATTTGAAGGAAAGTAGCTTGAGGAAGAGTCAGTTTGGAGAAGAGAAGGGGCAGGAGAGAGGAATGTTTTCCTTTTCCTTCTCTGTTTCAAGTACGGTAGCTTTTGGCTACTTACCCTGTCCTGGCTTCTAAATATGAGCTTTCCCTGCCCAAATGTTCCTTATCCACAAGATGTACTGGACCTCCACTTAACAGGAGATAAGTTTGCCAACTCTGGGCAGGGACATATCTGGAAATCTGGGAGTGGAGCCTGGGGAGGGTGGAGTTTGGGGAAGCCATAGCTGTTTGGGGCAGTCAAATCATAGCTGACTTATGGCAACCCACTATGGTTTTCAAAGCCAGAGATGGTCAGAGGTGGTTTCATAGAATCATAGAGTTTGGAAGGGGCCATACAGAACATCTAGTTCAACCCCCTGCCCAATGCAGAACTAGCCTTAAGCATCTCTGAGAAATATTCGTCCAGCCTCTTCGTGAAAGCTGCCAGTGAAGGGGAGTTAACCGTCTCCCTACGCAGCTGATTCCACCTTTGAACCACTCTGACCATGAAAAAGGTTTTCCTAATATTCAGCCGATATCCTTCTGCGTGTAATTTAAAACCATTGCTTCGGGACCTATCCTCTGCTGCCAACTGGAACAGCTCCTTGCCCTCCTCCAAATGACAGCCTTTCAAATATTTAAAGAGAGCAATCATGTCCCCCCTCAGTCTCCTCTTCTTCAAACTAAACATTCCCAGGGCCCTTAGCCTTTCCTCGTAGGGCTCAGTCTCCAGTCCCCTGATCACCCACGTCGCTCTCTTCTGCACCCTCTTGATTTTGTCCACATCCTTTTTGAAGTGAGGCCTCCAGAACTGCACACAATACTTAAGACGAAGCAACAAGAACATCTTATAGGACGTTTATGAGATCCTATGAGATGGCAGTCAAAGCCACTAAGCACGAGTTTTATGCGGTTACGATTGCGTCGGCGAGCTTGTGCCCAGCCCAGTTGTTTAGAACGATTCGGTCTTTAACAGTTCTGCCACAGGGCAGACAAAACACTAGGGAATTGGATATTGGCTGTGAGGCATTTGCAAGCTATTTCACTAACAAAGTCTTGGTGCTCCGCCGCGACCTCCCCGCCACAGTTGAAACAGCGAGTGAACTTGAGGCCACTTGCACGCCTTCAATTCTGGGTTTAGATCATTTCAACCTGCTCAGCCTGGAGGAAGTTGACAGATTGCTTGTGACTGTACATCCAACCACATGCAGCCTTGATCCATGCCCTTCCTGGCTCATTAAAGCGGGCCATGAGGCGTTTCGAGGTGCTCTGAGGGAGATTATCAACAAATCCCTCTGTGAGGGACAGTTCCCAGGGGCACTCAAGGAAGCGATGGTCCGCCCGCTCCTGAAAAAAATCAACCCTGGACCCGGCCGAATTGACCAACTATCGGCCGGTTTGCAATTTGCCTTATTTGAGCAAATTAATTGAGAGGGCGGTGGCAATACAATTACATACTATGGGGATTGGTATATAGGCACTTGTAGCCTTGTACCTTTGTTTGACCTGTCCTGCCCAGGTGGGCCCCCACTGTTTTCTCTTCTTCATTGATGTCCCCATGTTGATCGTCCCCTTCCCCTTGCGGCTTCAGTTTAAAGCTCTCCTGATTAAGCTCTCCAGGTTCTTCTGAACGTTTTCTTCCCTGACCTTGAGAGGTGAAGTCCATCATGTGTTAGAAGGCCTTCTCTAAGAAAACTTATCCTGTGGCCCAGAACCCAAAGCAATCCTGCCGGCACCACCATCTCAGCCAATGATTCACTTCGAGTACAGTGTGTTCTCTTCGCACTCCTCTTCCTTTGACTGGAAGGATAGAAGAGAATACCACCTGTGCCCCCAATGCCTTCAGCTGCCTTCCAAGAGCTTCATAGTCCTCTTTAATTTTCATGATAGTATTCACAGCCGTGTCATTTGTCCCCACATGAACAAGTACAAACGGGTACTGATCAGTAGGTCTTACCAGTTTTTGCAGTCAGTCTGTAATATTCTGAATTCTGGCCTCAGGTAAGCAACACATCTCTTGGAGTAGGGGATCCAGCCTGGACACATTACGTTCCATACCCCTGAGCAAAGAGTCCCTGACGACCACCACTTTCCGTTTCCTTCCACTTCCACGAAGCACCATGCCCCCTTCACCCCCTTTTCCAGGTCTTTGTGGCTCTCCTTCCACTCTAATCTCCGTCACCCTCTCAAGCACCTCAAAACAATTCTTGAGCTCCAATGGACCAGAGCGTCATCTTAGTCAATGTCTTTGGGTTAGTACTGTAGAACTGAGAGGAGGCTCAGAAGGGAGATTGACTCTTCCTTCTTCTCCTTGACTTTCTTCTTCATATTCTTGCAGAGTTCCCAGGCTCTTGTCAATAAAATCCTCCCCTTCCTTGATTTCCTGAAGGGTGGTGATCCTCTCCTGCAGGCTCTGAATGTTCTCCTCCAAAAGCCCGACTAGCTTACACTTCTGGCAAGTGAAGTCCATCTTCTTCTCCGGGAGGAAAACAAACATGGCACACTCCATGCAGGTGACTGGAAAGGGGCCTTCAGTCAACATCATTGCCATCCAAGTGTTGCCAATACACTAAAGGCACTCAAGTTCTTTGACTTATGTGGCTAACCAATAAACCACACAGTGAAAACAATTTTCCAGGCAGTAAAGGGTAGTAAAAAGTATTTTATCCAATAAAGGAACACCTACAGCTTAATTCAGCCTGGTGTTCAACTAGCAGATGCAAGGAGCAGACTTATATACTCTTTTCTGTTCCTTCTCACTTTAGATATACATATAAAGGTATCTTAAAGCATTTTAAAAACTTATTTTCTCTTGCAAGTATACAGAATATAAAAGACATTGTCACACTGACATTCTAAATCATTAAACTCTTTACATAAGTTTTTTTAGTGTTTCAAAACACTTTATATCATTTAAGCTCTTCTAAATGCTAAATTCTATACATTTATTATTCATTTTGGTTTTTCAGAACATTTTACAGTTTTCTGGTGATTTTATGAAGCTTCTTCTAATATAAATTGAAGTTTATACTATATAAAACACATAGTTTGGTTGGGCCTGTAGGAGACACTATTTTACAATACAAATAATTGACCATCTTTAATTGTTGCCAAAAGTCATGACTTCATACGCACCTGTGTTCTTCCTAATTGTCAGATGTACATGATTTAATGACCCCTGCTTTGGCCAAACTTCAGTATTTGGATCACTCCCTTAGCTTCAAAGACTTGATTAATTATCTTGTTTTCCCCAAACTTTTCTATTAGCCCTTTGAATTTGGCTCTAAGCACAATTCCTTCTTCAGGCAGGCATTTTCCTTTGTTTTATAGTAACAGAACTTCAAATTGTTTAAGCTTTAGCTTCTTTACAAAACATCTTATACATTAACTGGTCTTAAACATAACATGAAGTTCTAAAACACACACACAGGGATTTCTTCTGTTACAATACATAATAACTGTCCTTTTGACTTAGGTATGGCTCTTTTCTTTGAAGTAAGAGAGAGAACAATTGGCAGTACAAGCTTTCCCAATTAGCACTACCTATTAAAGATGCAAACAGAGTAATCCCTTCTTTAGAAGAATACAATACACATATATAGAGAGATATTGCTTACAGCATTTGATAATATACAAACATGATCTGGATTTCTCTCATTTAACTATATTGAGAGTTGCTTAGAGCAAAAAAGCTTCTTTAACCTTTTCATCTAACTAGCTGGCTTATTCCCAGGTCATCCTGACCTAAGCCAAACACTTGCAGTTCAAAGGCAGGTCTCATAGCTATAAATCTTTCTGTTGAAAGGGTTACTCCTTTTTTTCCTTTAAAGCAAAAGCTAAAAACATGCCAATTAAAAAAAGATTTATAGTTGCAGCACTTTGGGACTCTAAAGCAAGGTGTTATTTCTCCAGGAGAGACCCAGAGAGTTTTATTCCAAAGATTTCCTTTAAAGCAGGCAATAATAAATTTAAAAAATCCTCCTACACAGGTATATTCCAAGAGTACTCTGAGCAGAGTTTCAGGGCCCTCAGGCAGATCCTCAGACTAGGCTCGTGCCTCTGGTGAGGAGGAGCCTTTTGTTTCAAAAGGTCACTTCCTGCCAAGCACAGCAGAGCTCAGCAAAGTAGGGGGTGGGGCTTGTAATCAACAGCAACTTACTCAGTCTCCAGCAGCCCCCAAAACATAGCTCCAAACAGAACTTATACAGAACCACTCTCTAGCAGGCTCCAAAGAACCCACTCACCCTCAGCTTCTCACACAGCAGCTAAGAAAGGCAAAAGGCAGAAGGACAAAAAACCCTTACCTTCTAACAGCACCTCACCATGTGCTCTCCACTCCTTGCCTCAGGCCAGCTGACTCAATGGTTTGCTGTTGCCTGCCTCTGTGTCATGATCCTGCACTTCCTTGGTGGTCTCCCATCTAAATACTGACCAAACTTGCCCCTGCTTAGCTTACAAGATTGGGGTAGCCTGGGCTATTCAGGTCAGGGGCATGATGCCATTGAGTCCACCCTCCAAAGAAGCCATTTTCTCCAGAGAAACTGATCACTGTAGTCTGGAGATGAACTGTATTTCTGGGACATAAGTAGGCCCCACCTGGAGGTTGGCAACTTTTTGGAAAGTTCTAAGCAGGTTGTTATCCAGAGGACTGCTGGAAGCCAGGCACAAGCTGAGCTCACAGGCCTATGTGGTACTAACAGTGCTGCAGATTTCATTTGGCTCAGAGATGGGCTGCGGCACAGTGGGTGATGGTTCACCCATGGGCAGGCCTGTACTTGTTCTCATGGATGCCATGTAGGGTTGTGAACTGCCCTAGAGAAAAAAATCCTATTCCTTTAATAGAGACATAATAGGATGTTACTTCCCAGGTGATGTGGTTTACCTCCATGCCATAGAAAGCTTCACCTGCACGATTCCACACATCAGTCCTCTCTTAAAGCCACAGGGCCTTTTTTCTCCAGGCCTATTGGTATCCCTCCCTACCATGATCGCCCAGGTTCAAGTCCTGCAGACACTGTGGCACCACCAGCAGGGAGGACTCTACAGCATCATATCCCTGGAAGGAAATGTTGGCTTCAGAGGGTGGACTCTACAGCATCATATCCCTGGGCGGAAATGTTGGCTTCAGAGGGTGGACTCTACAGCATCATATCCCTGGAAGGAAATGTTGGCTTCAGAGGGTGGACTCTACAGCATCATATCCCTGGAAGGAAATGTTGGCTTCAGAGGGTGGACTTTACAGCATTAAATCCCTGCCAGGCTTCCTCACCAAACTCTTCCCATCCCAAGGCTCTGGCTTCAGATATCCAGGAATTTCCCAACCTGGAGCTGGCAACCCTAGCCACCGAGTCTACTTGACTGCACTTGCTCCAGGGCTGTTTTAAGGTCCTGACCCATTCCTGCTCAGTTTATAATTCATGTATTTATACTGGCACACTGCTAGGGTTGACAGCTCTGAGTTGGGAAATTCCTGGAGATTTAGGGAGTGGAGAGTTTGAGGAGGACAGGGTATAGGGGAGGGAGGGACCTCAGCAG
>NW_015164182.1:1637432-1661694 GCF_001447785.1 Gekko japonicus
CCTGCTCAGTTTATAATTCATGTATTTATACTGGCACACTGCTAGGGTTGACAGCTCTGAGTTGGGAAATTCCTGGAGATTTAGGGAGTGGAGAGTTTGAGGAGGACAGGGTATAGGGGAGGGAGGGACCTCAGCAGGATATAATGCCATAGAGTCCACCTTCCAAAGCAGCCATTTTCTCCAGAGGAACTGATCTCTGTAACCTGGTGACCAGTTGTAATACCAGATCTCCATCCACCACCTGGAGACTGGCAACTTTACATCCCACCATTCTATTCACAGTGAGCTCAAGCAGCCTTAACAAAACAAAAAAAATCAACATTGCATCAACACAAAATAGAAATCTGTCTTCTGCTTCTGGTAATCAATGCTGTCAAGGGAATGTAGCCAGGATCAGGCCCTCCCACTGCTGTGGCCATTGGTCCTCTGCTCTTTCTGCCAGCAGTAGAAGATGGCAAATGATTCACTGGGGATCTTTTCCACTCCCCCCCCTTTCCCCAGCCCACCTTGCAATGCCATCTGGTAGCTAGCCTAGCAATTAGCCACCAATTTTTTTCCCCTTTCAAGGAGCAGAGGTGGGACAGGAGTGGGCTCTGATGCCAGGGATCCATATGCTCAGTGGGACACAGCATCCTTGAGCATCAACATTCACAGGGCTAAGATCGATCCAACATATTTCACAGCAGGGTACTGTTGATTCAAAGCTAGGGAATCAGGCACGCCAGCCTCTGAAGGAGGCACGGTGGGCACTTTGGCATCAGAGAGAAAGCCTTCCTTGCAGCAAGTGGGCAGATGAATGGAAGGAGCCTGTGGGGGGGGGAGATGATGCAGTCTTATGCTGAGTCAGCTCATTCTAGCCTGGAACAGTCACCTCTGATTGCCAGCGGCTCTCTTCTGGCAGAGACCTTCCCTGTCCTGGCTGCCCAAGACAAAAAGGAGACACTGGGGACTGGACCTGGGACTTTCTGCTGGTGATGCATGTCCTCAGGTTGCCAGCTCCAGCCTGGGAAATTCCCAATTGGCAACTATAGCATGTCCCTATGACATAATGCATATCACAGCCCTTGCGAGGCATAATAGCATTTAACACTTCAAAAGCCCTTTTTTACAACTACCCTGTAAGGAAGATCATTGTTTTATTATTTCTCTGTTATTATTCCTGTGCTGCAAAGTGGGCCAAAAAAGAACACGAGGCTTAAATTCCTGGCATTGAAAACAGAAACCTGGTGGCACCTTGAACACAAACTTTCAAGAGTCAGATCTCACTTCCTCGGATGCAGATTTATGGTTTGAACCAGGCTTTTGCTTATTCAGTCTCTTTGTCAAAACACTCTGCCCATGCCCTGGGTGCCAGAAAGTGACAAAAATCTTATGAACGGTCGGGGACCTGCATATCTTTGGGACCGTGTACTCTGGTATGTCCCTGGGAGAGTGTTATGCTCTGCTGAGTGCAATTTGCTGGTGATCTCTGGCCCTAAAGATATCTGGCTGCCCTTGACCAGAGCCTGGGCTTTCTCAGACCTGGCTCTGACCTGGTGGAAATCTCTGCCAACTTCCATCAAGGCCCTGAAGGACTTAATGCAATTCTGCAGGGCCTGTAGGCTTGCCAAGTCCCCCAGGGGGGCGGGGAAACCCCTGCCCCAGAGGCCCGTTCCCCGCGCGCGCTCCAGATGCCGGACGGGAGTCCCCCGCTCCGGAGGAATTTACACTTGGCAACCCTAAGGGCCTGTAAGGCAGAGATGTTCCTCCAGGCTTTTGGTTGAGAACAATGGTTTCCCATCAGAGCTGGCACCCTCTTAACTTCCATTCTGCCTGCTTCGGCCTCCTCCTTCACCTGCCCACATGATAGAAGAATAGCCCAGAGTAGGTTTTGGATTAAATTATGGATGACATCTGAAGACAAATTAAAATCGATTGTTGATTTTAATATGTAATTTTGTATTGTTTTAAACCTGCTGTCAATCTCCCAGAGCCTTGTCTACTCAGGGATTGGGTGATCCAGAAATTTAATGGATGATGACGATGACGATGATGATGACGAAGATAGATATTTAATTTGGTATGGGAAAGTAGCTTGGGGAAGGGAATGTGTGAGGTATTGGGAAGATTTACACATTTTAGGTAGCAGTGTATGCTTTACTGACTGTTGGATGTAACAGATTGCTAAAATGTAAATATGGTTTTATATTGTAAAGTGATTAGCAAACTGTGCATCTTAGGCGCAGTCTTAAGGGGGAGTGTCGTGATACACTTGTAATAGTAAGACTGGCCTTAGATGAGTTTGATCTGAGGTGTCAGTACAGTGACAGTCAGCATGTGACTGTGGTGGGCATGTGACTGCAGCAAGGCTGGCCAGAACTGGATTGAGGCAATGCAACCTGGCTCTGAAGGTATTGCTGAGGGTTGCATCAGCCATGAGCTGATTGGTCAGCAGATGTATAAATGTACAGCTTGTATAGCACTCTACCCCTTCTCCATGTATCAGTTGCTGCGGAGCATATTGGCACTCAGGACTGTAATTAGGTGGTGGCTTGGTGTAAATAAATCACTGTGGTTGCACCAAAGTACCTGTCTCCAGCGTTTGTGGGTTCTCTATCTCCCTTGGGCACTAACGTGCCAGCCAGCATTCCGCGCGGACCGCGACACAGGGTTGCCAGCTCCAGGTTAGGAAATTCCTGGTGATTTGGGGGTGGAGTGTAAGAGTTTGGGGAGTGGCCTCAGCAAGGTATAGTGCCATAGACTCTACCCTTCAAAGCAGCTGTTTTCTCCAGGGGGAATGATCTCTGTAGTCTGGCGATCAGTTGTAACTCCAGGAGATCTCCAGGCTCCTCCTAGAGTCTGACAACCCTAGTGTAGCTTTGCCCCTAAAGGAACATTAATTTCTGGAACATGTTGTTAAAATAGAAGAATTATTTGGGGTGTCTGTTAATTGGAAGTCCTTTTAAAGGGGTTTTACAGCAAGGATCCCTCCAGGGCCTATATGAGCTACTGAGGTTCTGGAGGCAAAATCTCTCTGGCCACACTTCCCTACCTAGGTGCAGGTGAGGTTATAGCAGCAGGACATGTCTGAAGAAGGATGGCATCTCCAAGCACAGACCTTGCCTTCTGCATGAGCTCTCCAGCCCGGGCTTTTGATGTGTGTGCCACCTTTCTGGTAGTTCTGCCAGATTTGCTAGAGAAGAACTCTGCCAGGCTGTAAGCAGTCATGCTCCATGGCTCCAAAGCCCCTTGTATTTGTGGCCGCAGCTAGTGGCAGCGAGGTACAGGTGGGGGAGTGCTTTCTATCTCAAAACATTAACCTTTCTTTATTGGGGTTCCTGGATTCTGCTCCCCCTCCCATGGAATTCTCTTCTCTGCTCCCATGGTTGTAATGAGAAGCAAGAACTGATCTTTTAAAGGGTTATCCTTGGCCAGGAGCAGCTGCCTGGCATGAGCTGAAGGCTTAATTAGCCCAGCCCTGGGGGGGGATTGCTGACCCTTGATGTCTTATTGAGTGGGAGTATCTTAAGACCCATTGGCAGTGGGGAGTGTAAGGGGGGGGGGTCCATGGAGGAAGCGTTTGAAGCCGTGCATGGAGAAGCAGATATTGCCAAGTTGCTGTCCATCTAGGTGGAGAGAATTCCTGATCAGAATGTTGAACAAGTAAGGCCTACAGAGGCATGCTGGGTAATATTAATGAGAAAGGTCTCTTGACAAGGGCAGAAGAAGAGGTGAGAATTTGGTGTGTGGGGATGGAAGAAACAGACAGGGGAAGCTGCAGGAAGAGGGAGCAAGAGAGAAATTAATTAAAGTGAGGACAGAAGCTAACCTGGGCCCTTTTCATTCCTAGGCCGACAGAGAGAAGAGTTGGCAAAATTTCATATAATGTGCCGGTCAAGGCTCTGATTGTGGGGAGGTCCTTCTAGGGATGCTCCAATATCCCCCTGTTCAGCTCACTTACTGCTTGCCAGTCACTGAAAGGGAGCCAATTTTCCAAAGGATTCCTGGTCTATTCAATTATCCATTTGTGTCTGTTTAGCAGGGTGCTCCTTAATAGTTCATTATAGCGCAACTGACTTGTTGCCCATGTGTGTCTTGCACATAGCCTAATGGAGTTCTATTCCCCCTCCCCTGTGCCACTGCTCTGCTTAGCAGGAAATTACATAAATAATTTAAATAAATCATATAAATGGGTTTAAAAAAAACAAAAAACCTACCACCCAGTGTTCATCTAAGTAGCCATTAACAATATGAATTGTGGCCTATCTGTTTGGAATGGCAGCAGCTTTGCCCATGCACAATTTTGAAAAAAACCCCAATAAAAGCCTGTTTGGAAGGCATTCCAGTTGTTCAGTGCTGAACTGAACATGTACTCTTCTGCTCATACCTGATTGCCAAAGTCAAACAAGGTAAAGCTGATTGTCGAACATATTTGACTTGAAATTCTTGACATCTGTAATTCCTACACAGGTGAAACATGGAATTGAAAAGGAAACCAGAATGTCTGAAGTGGTACAATACAGGATATTTCAACCTACTGTTTGGCCCTGAAATTAGAAGACTGTGGTGGAAAGTGCCATCAAGTCACAGACGTAGGGTTGCCAAGTCAAAAAAGCCACTTACCGGGGGACTCCCGGTCCGCGGCTGGAGTTTTCCCTCGGATGACCGTGGCCCCACCCCCAGCTTGCCCGGCGTCATAACGTCACTTCCTGGTGACGCGCACGCCAGGGTGGGATTCCCCCCGGGGCCCGATCCGCCGCTGGTGGGGAACGGGCCTCTGGGGTGGGGGTTTCCCCGCCCCCTGGGGGGACTTGGGAAGCCTACGCAGATGACTTACAGGGACTCCATAGGGTTCTCAAGGCAACAGACAAACAGAGGTGGTATGCCCTTGCCTGCTTCTGCAGCACAAACCTGGACTTCTTTGGTGGTCTCCCATCCAAATACTAACCAGGGCCAATGCTGCTTAGCTTTTGAATTACGATGAGATGAAGCTATCCTGGAACATCCGGACATCTAGGACCTAGGCCATCCTCGTCAGGGAGGACTGTGTGTGTTAAGTGCCATCTCCAAAACATCCTATTGTTAACAGTCTTGCTCAGGTCTTGCAAACTGAGAGCCATGGTTCCCTTTATTGAATCAATCCATCTCATGTTGGGTCTTCCTCTAATCCTGCTGCCTTCAGCCTTTCCTCGCATTATTGTGTCTTCCAGCGACTCTCGTCTTTTCATACTGTGACCAAAGTATGAGAGCATCAGTTTGGTTCTAAAAAGATTTCAGGCTTGATTTGAACCCTCTTATTTGCTTTTTGGCAGTCCATGGTATCCACAAAACTCTTCTCCAACACTACATTTCAAATGATTCAACTTTCTGCCGTTTCCTAAATCAGAGCATGTACAATTGCCACTGACATTTCATCTTAATAAAGAATACCTTCTCAGGCTAAACTTCAGTAGGATTTTGAAGGGAAATCTGAAGTAGGGTTGCCAGCTCCTGCTTGGGAAATACCTGGAGATTTGGGGGTGGAGCCTAGGGAGGGCAGGGATTGGGAAGGGGAGGAACCTCAGCATGGTACAAGCTATATATATATATATATATATATATAAAACAGATTCCATACACCGTTGAGTCTCTACTGTCTGAGTCCCTCCCCCTTGATACTTTAATAAGATGTTGCACTTCTTGAGTGCCATCAAGTTTCTTTTAAGCGAAAATCCCAACTCAATTTGGAGATTTCTGCTTAGGCAAAAAACATCTTTCAGAACTTTAAAGAAGCAAAAACCATATCAGAAAGCCTAGTGAAATTCCAATCCTGCTGGTGGTGGTGGTGATGGGAGGGAGGGTTTGACCTATCTCAGGTCACTTCCTTTTCCCCATGGAGTGACCATTCCTGACTCACAGCTCCAGAAATAAGGCTGCGGTCCAATGCAAATGAACTGCTTCCTTGCAGAGGAAATTGAGGCCAGATTCCACAGAGGCAAAAGAGTCTGCTTTTCCCCATTCAGGCTTCACCATTCCCTCTTGGATCTGAGTTTCAAGACTGGAGGAAGCAAGAAAGGTTATCCAAAGGTTCCGCACTGGCTTCTCTCCTCTCGACACTGGTTTCCCCTTCTGTGGATTCAGAAAACAGCTTGCCTTTGAAATTCAAATGATCTTACTCCTTTTTCTCCCCAGCTCACTCCCGAAATATCTCTTTTTATGCAACAGTAATTAACAAATGAACCTAACGTCTGTGAACGCAAATTAATTCACAGCCAGGGATGACCTTTGAAGCTCTTGCCTGTCTGCGTGAATCAGGGTGTTTATGGCTTTCTGATTTCTTCTTCCACTCTGTTTTTATAGAGAAGACTTCTTTATGGCCCCTTCTTAAAATCTGGGCTGCCAAAACTGCCAAAGAACCTACTTTTAATTCTTCGGGGGTGGGGGACTTTGGCTGCCATCACACACACTGAATAATCCACTTTCACTCTGTACATTGGTCTCCAGACCACAATAATAAACTAAACTAAACTAATCCACTTTCAGTGCACTTTCCAACTGGATTTTTCATAGAATCATAGAGTTGGAAGGGGCCATACAGACCATCTAGTCCAACCCCCTGCCCAATGCAGGACCAGCCTAAAGCATCTGTAACAAATATTCATCCAGCCTCTTCTTGCAAGCTGCCAGTGAAGGGGAGCTGGTTTTTCCTGATATCCAGCGGATACCTTTCTGCATGTAATTTAAACCCCTTTGCTTCGGGTCCTATCCTCTGGTGCCAACTGGAACAGCTCCTTGCCCTCCTCCAAATGACAGCCTTTCAAACGTTTAAAGAGAGCAGTCATGTCCCCCCTCAGTCTTTCCTCGTAGGGCTCCGTCTCCAGACCCCTGATCATCCTCGTTGCTCTCTTCTGCACCCTCTTGATTTTGCCCACATCCTTTTTGAAGTGAGGCCTCCAGAACTGCACACAGTACTCCAGGTGCAGCCTGACCAAGGCAGTATACAGAGGGGCTATGAACTCCTGCGATTTCAATGCTATGGCCCTTTTAATACAACCCAAGACTGAATTTGCCTTTTTTGCCACCGCATCACACTGACTGCTCATATTTAGTTTACAGTCCACTCTTACCCCAAGATCTCTTTCGCATACACTACTCCCCAGAAACGTATCCCCCATCCAGTATTTGTGCTTGACATTTTTGTGGCCCAGATGTAATACTGTGCATTTATCTTTGTTGAATTGCATCCTGTTTGCAACTGCCCACTTCTCCAGAGTATTCAGGTCTTGTTGAATTTTAACTGTATGGTCGTCTTATGGCCATTCAGGGGTGACTCTCCAGTCAGTATGGCGTTGGCCCAGGGTATCTGCATGTGGTTTTGAGCTGCATCTTTTTCAGTTCCAGTGTGGGCTTGGTAAAACAGCAGAGCAAATGCTAGATGCAGATTGGGCCATTGATTTGGAGCTGGAGCACCTTCCCTTGAGATGAAGCAGTAATGTGCCAGGAGAATGGAAGGGCAATTTTCAAAGGGGACCCTACTAGGGTTGCCAGCCTCCAGGTGAGGTCTGGGGATCTCCTGGAGTTAAAACTGATTTGCAGACTACAGAGATCATTTCTCCTGCAAAAGGAATGGTTGCTTTGGAGGGTAGACTGCATGGCATTATACTAAGGTTGCCAGGTCTGGATTGGAAAATACCTGGAGACTTTGTGGGTGGATCCGGGAGAGGGTGGGGAAGGACCTAAGCATGGTACAAAGCAGCCATTTTCTCCAGGAGAGCTGATTACTGTCAGCTGGAGATCAGCCGTAAAAGCGGAATATCTCCAGGCCCCACCTGGAGGCTCACAACCCTACATTATACTAGGGTTGCCCGCTCCAGAGTGGGAAATACCTGGAGATTTTGGGGATGGAGCCTGAGGAGGGCAGGGTTTGGGGAGGGGAGGGACTTCAGTGTAGTGTAGTGCCATAGAATCTATCTCCCAAGACTGTTGTTGGGCGGCCAGTCTGACTCCAAAATGGAAGATCTGGACCAGGTGTTATAAGACGTGGCTGATTGGCTTAGACTGAGCCAGCTGAAGCTGAAGCTGACAAAGACGGAGGTCCTGTGTCTGAGCCGGGACGGTCCGAGGGTAGGGATCCCACTCCCAACCTTCGATGGGACTCCTTTGGTGCCAGCGCCGGAGGTTAGGAGTTTGGGAATGTTCCTAGATGCCTCCTTAACAATGGAGGCCCAGGTAGCCGCCACTGCCAAATCGGCCTCTTATCATCTTTGGCTGATCAGGCAGCTGGTTCCCTTCCTTAAACGCAATGACTTAGTAGCAATGATTCATGCTCCTCACCGTCCTCACCTCAAGATTGGACTACTGTAATGCTCTCTACATGGGGCTGCCCTTGTCTCAAATCCGGAAGCTGCAGCTGGTGCAAAATGCTATGGCCAGGCTATTGATGGGACTCCCTACTTGGGAACACATCCAGCCTGTGCTAAAGGCATTGCACTGGCTGCTGATAGCATACCGGATTCATTTCAAGATGCTGGTTCTTACCTTTAAAGCCCTTTATGGTCAGGGATCGACATACCTGAGGGACCGCCTTTCCCCACATGTTCCCCAGAGAACACTGTGATCAGGGGCCCAGAACTGACTGGCCCCCTTAAGTCTCAAGGAGGCTAGGTTGGCAACAACCAGGGCCAGGGCTTTCTCAGTGGTGGCTCCACTCTGGTGGAATGAGCTCCTAGAGGAGATAAGGGTCCTGCAGGGTCTTTTGTAGTTCCGCAGGGCCTGTAAAACGGAGCTCTTCCACCAGGCTTTTGGAGCCGCCACCACTGTTAACCACCACTGCTAACAACTGAGAGCTGATGGTGAGAGAGCCAGTTTGGTGTAGTGGTTAAGTGCACGGACTCTAATCTGGGAGAACTGGGTTTGATTCTCCACTCCTCCACTTGCCTCTGCTGGATGACCTTGGGCAAGCCGTAGTTCTGGCACAGCTGTTCTTGAAAAAGAGCAATTTCTGTCAGAGCTCTCTCAGCCCCACGTACCTCACAGGGTGTCTGTTGTGGGGAAGGGAAGGGAAAGGAGTTTGTAAACTGCTCTGAGACTCCTTTGGGTAGTGAAGGGTGGGGTAGAACAATCTCCTCCTCCTCCCCCTCTTCTTCCTCTTCCCCCCCCCCCCCCCCCCCCGGAACTTTTAATAACAGCTTGATTCAGCCACCAGAAGGATAATTAAAAGAAGACCAAAGAACTGACTGTGAAAAGAATGAACTGAATAATTACAGCCATCTGGAATTAATATCACTAGCACTTTATTATGTTGTACAGTTAATTATTTTAGAATTGTTTTAATCTAAATTTATATTCATCTTTTATTGTAAACTATGTATTGATTTTATGTAAGCCGCCCTAAGCTGTCCTTGGCTTGGGAAGGCAGGGTAGAAATCCAATAAATAAATAAATTGAATAAGCATGATTGTCACCTGTCTGGCATTCACAAACCTTGGGGGGAAAAATATTTGTATCAATATCGATACTGGTTCACTGAAGAAGTTTAACTAAACACGTGCATTTATACCCAGGATCCTCATGTTATTCCTCTTTCAGATGGTTTTTCTTTCCATGTTGATTCATATTGTAATTATTTTTTTAATATTATATTTGGATATTTTTGTACACTTTAGTATATAAAAATAATTGCACACAATATATACATTAGGTATAATTAGAATTTTATTTTATTTAGCGTCTTATTACAGTGCCTTTGTTGTTACTTCTTGTTCCTTACACACTGTAATCCGTTTTATGCTGGTAGCCTCCTGGCGGGACCTGAGGATCTCCTGGAATTACAGCTGACCTCCAGACTATAGACGTCATTTTAGGAGGGTGTGTTCTATGGCATTGGACCCCACTGAAATCCCTGCCCTCCCCAGGCTCTGCCCCCAAATCTCCAGGAATTCCCCAACCTGGAGTTGCCAGTCCTGCCTTCCCCCCACCACCACCATTGGGCGGTGCTGGGGTGGGGCTGGCAACCCTGCTTCTCATTGGAGCCTGTATGCTGGCCAGGGATACAGCTTCGCTTGTTCACTTTCAAAAGCATCTGGCAAGATGCTGGTTTTAGTGGCCTCTTGGTTTGATTCAGATCTTAAACATTGTTTAATATTTCATCTGGATTTGGGGAAATGTGTGTGTGCATGTTTGTGTCAGTCCCAGGCATCCTTCCAGAATCTGCCTTCTGCTTTGAAAGCTGCTTTGGGGAGACCTGTGTAGCAGTGGGCAGAGGTGAGAACATGGAACATCAGTCCAAATGTTGTCAAAGGCTGCACCAGCCTTTTGAAGTAGCATATGGTATGGGATGAGTAGCCTAAAGACTGAGGTTATTGGGGTTTTGCAGCCCTAGACAATGTTTGAGTGGCAAAAAGAACTGAAGGACTAGTAAAGGTAAAGGTTTCCCTTCTTTGAAAGCCAGTCAAATCCGACTCTAGGGATGCGGTGGTCATCTCCGTTTCCAAGCCAAAGAGCCAGCGCTGTCCAGAGACGATTCTGTGGTCATGCGGCCGGCATGACTAGACGCCAAGGTGCACAGAACGCTGTTACCTTCCCACCGAAGCGGTACCTATTTATCTACTTGCAATTTCTTGCTTTCGAACTGCTAGGTTGGCAGGAGCTGGGACCAGAGACAGCAACTCACTCCGTCTTGTGGCACTCGGGTCCCGAACTGCTGAACTACTGACCTTCCGGTCTGCAGTTCAGCATCTTAACCACTCAAGTCACTGCAGCCCCTTACTGAAGGACTGGTGGGACCCAAATATTGTGTGTTCAGCAAACTAGAGTCCAGGAGCCACATTGGGTTTTCATCCAGACCACAAATCGCATAACTGGTTGTAGGGCGCTTCTGCCTAATGGACTGCAGCTGGAGTAGCCAACTCCATGTTGGGAAATCCTTGGGGATTTGGGGATGGGGCCTAGGGTGGGCTAGCTTCTTTGGGTATAATTCCACAGAGTCCACCCTCCAAAGTAGGGTTGCCAGCTCTGGGTTGGGAAACACCTGGAGATTTGGGAGTGAAGCCAGGGGAGGGACTCCAAGGGGGTATAATGCCATAGAGTCCACCTTCCAAAGTAGCCATCTTCTCCAGGGGAACTGATCCTTTTTATTGGAGATCGGTTGTAATTCCAGAAGATCACCATGCCCCACCTGGAGGTTGGCAACCATACTCCAACACCCCTTTTCTCCAGGGGCACTGGTATTTGGAGTTTGGAGATCACCTGTAATTCCAGGAGAACTCCGGGCACCACCTGGAGGTTGGCAGCCCTAGATAGTGGGCTGGTGCTGCTGAAAAACCATTAAACAGTTTGAGGGCCAAATGCCATTAAGTGCCATTTTGGGAGGCAGAGAGTAAGAGAGGGCTATCTCTGGATTGGCTGCGGTGGCTCAGAGGTAAAGACGCTGAAGCTGCAGACTGGAAGGTCGGCTTGGCAGTTTGAGACCCGAGTGCTGCGTGACGGAGTGAGCTCCCATCTCTGGCCCCAGCTCCTGCCAACCTAGCAGTTTGAAAGCAAGAAATTGCAAGTAGATAAATAGGTACCACTTCAGTGGAAAGGTAACAGTGTTCCGTGCACCTAGGCATTTAGTCATACCGGCCACATGACCACGGTTCTTCGGCTTGGAAACGGAAATGAGCACTGCTCCCTAGAGTTGGATTCGACTAGCTTTCGAGCAAGGGAAACCTTTACCTTTATACAGGGCCGGTTCACCCACTAGGTGAACTAGGCATTCGCCTAGAGCACCGGGCCCTGGATGGGGCGCCGAACTGCGCCTCCTCCCTGCCAAAAGCCCGTGCGCCATTGCGCTCCCAGCAGGGTGGTGTGGGGCGCGAAAGGGGCCGACGAAGGCGGGTTGCGCCTTTCCTCGCTCCTTCCAGCTTCATCGCGTGGACGCCCCCCCCGGAAGCAGCCTGCCCAATGATTGTTGCAGCCCGCGGGGGTAGGCTGTGCTCCGGCCCCGCCTCCCCGCCCAGGCCCTGCACCTAAGGCAGCAGGGCGAGAGGAGGGATCGAGAAAGGAGGAGAAGGTGGGGCTGTGGCATCGTTGACTGGGGGTTTGGATGGGGATGCCCACTTCCTTCCTCTGCCTCGCTGTGATGAAATCCCTCTGCCCTTCTGCCTCTTCCCGCCCCCCCCCGCCCTCAAAAAAAAGAAAGCCGCCGGCCTGGTGAGGTTGAAGCGCTGCCCGGTGGAGCTCCATGCAGTGAGGGGGCACAGCCGAGGTGGGCCAGAGGGAGAGGCAAGCGGGGCCCCTGGGAGGTTTCGGGCCATTGGGGCTGGTGTGCAGGCACCCGCCCTGCTCAAGGCGGCCACGACTCACTTTCCAGGTGCCAGAGGCAGGAAGGCTGGTTGCCGTGCTCCAGAGGATGGCAGCAGAAGGTGAGTCCAGGCAGCGGGGAGGCCAGCTGGGGGGGGGGGCAGGAGAGAAGTTGGATTTCCCTCTCTCCAGGCCCTGCCTGGAGGTTGGCAACCCCATCATTGGGCACACGCGGAGGGGCAGAAGGTAGTCCTGCCTAGGGCCCAAAAAACCCCCAGGCCGGCCCTGCCTTTATATCTGGATCACCACCTGCTTTTTCTGTTTCCAGCCCTCAAGCCAAAAGCTTTATGCCCTCCGGGTCTAGTTCAATTCCCTGCCTAAAAGTGAGAGATTATTGACTCCCCCCAGCCCCTCTTTCCCAATCAACTGATCTCTCAAGCACAGAGTAAGGAGTTTACAGAACCAACACACCAGGAGTGTAGCTGATTTCAAAGAAGAGAGCCAAATCACTTCAGGACAGCCAGGGACAACCTGCAGGCTTGATCTGACTGCCCCAAAAGTGAGTGTGCTTTCTGAAATAGCCCCTCCACAGACAGAATGCACTCAGGATGACAACATTTACACAGAAAACACACAGGGACTTTTTGCTTCTTTCCTTATCTATGAAATTGTGAGCAATTTTTTTTAAAATTAAATTTGGTAAAGCTCTAGGAGAGGGGGCATTGTTCAGAAGATGGAGGAGAAGGCAAAGAGTTGGAATTATTCCCCGCCCTTTACTTGGAGTCTCAAAGCGATTTACAATCTCCTTCCCTTCCTCTCCCCACAACAGACACCCTGTGAGGTAGGTGGGGCTAAGAGAGCTGAGAGAACTGCTCTTGCGCAGCTCGCATCCCCGGGAGGTCTGGGAGATGCAACTGCTCAGCGTGCCGCCATCCACTGGACGAGCAGGAAGGAGGGGGTACGCAGGCTCGTTGCCCCCCAAGAGTGAAGGGCTTCCAGCCATGGGGCTTTTGAGAGGTTGCCTCTTTGCCAGCATGATGCTGGGGAATTGAGGCACCTCTTCGCCCCGATGGTCCCTCCTGCGAGTGTCCATATAGAACCTAGTGACGCTGACCGGGGCAAGCGCTGGGGATCGAGCAGTCGAATTAGAGATTAAGTGAGGTTGGAAGACCAATATGAACGTGAGTCAGAATAAAGCGTCTTTGACAATTTAAAAAGAAAGCTCCCCACCCTACGGACCAAGAAGTTAAACAAGCGGGGGGAGGGGCCCCTCCCATGCGCATGAACTTTTAAGCGAAAAAAACGGGGTGGAACGAAAGTGTTGGAATCTGTTGAGAAAACCTTACCAAGGCGTGTATAAGCATTTGAGCGCACATTCAGAGACTTTAGAAACTGCAGCGAAAGTAAACAATTGATAAAAGATGGCGGGGAAGAGGACTGAGAAGGAGAAACTTTTAAAAGCGAAAGGGGAGAGTCCAAAACTGGAAGGAACCACCGAGTTGGCTAAAATGTTGGCAGAATCTCTGCACCCCCTGCTGGAACAGATGACTAACGTCAAGGAACAGTTGTCTACAATGACCAAATGTATCACCACCCAGCAAGCACAAGTGAATGAGACCCTTAAAATTACAGAGCAAACAGCTGAGAAGGTGAAAGAACTTGACGCCAGTACTCAAAAGGTGAAGAAAAAGGTACAAAAATTGGAAAAGAAGTAAGTCTCCACAGAAGAACAACTTTTACAGCTGCAAATGGAAAAGGCAAACTTGGTTCTCTGATTCCAGGGTGTCCCAGAATCTAAAGGAGAGAATCTAAAGCAAATGCTGAGCGAAGCATTAGCACCAGTGACAGATTTGACGGCGGAGTACCTGATGAGCGAAATGGATGTGGTCATATTCCGTATATATAAAAAAGAATAATCTGCCTGGGGAAATAGTAATGAGATTCTCAAAGAGACATGTGAGGGATACTATCCTGAGAGCGATGACGGGGACAACCTTGAAAATCAGAGACAGCACCATCACGATCCTTAAAGACATCCCATTTGAAATAAGACAAAGGAGAAGGAAATACAAAGATTTAATCCTTTTTCTTCAAACAAACGCAATCAGCTATCGGTGGCTGTATCCAGAGGGCGTAATCTTCAAACTTCAAGATAAAAAGGAAAAGATTGACTCTGTTTCCAAAGCACAGGACTTTTTGAAAATCCAGTTGGGTGAGCAAGAGAAAGGCGATAAAGAGGACAGTAAGTCCAGTGGCAAGCTGGACTCGGGGTTTTCTGGAGAGGACTCTCTGTTAGAGAACGGAGCAGCAGCTCCTAAAAGTCCTTATAAATTGTGAAGAAAACAGGAGAAGAAATGAAGGCTGAAGGAGTCTGTATTGTGCCTTTGAAAAGGGTTGATTGTAACGAGATGCTCTGGGGTTTTTCTTTTTAACAGTTAATTTAAGATTCAAAAGTTGTAATAGCAGACCTGACTAAGTTCAAAAAATTGTTAGCGAGTTTAGAACTGACTTTGTACTTAAGAGAATTTGAGGATCTCCTCTCTTGGGATTTTAGATAGAAGTGGGTTTTCTTTTCTGTATCCCTAATTGTAGTCCCTCATTTTCGTTGTAGATTTGTAGTCTTTAGAAAAATGTAATAAAAAAATCCCCTTCGGGGGGTCAAAAAAAAAAAGAATTGCTCTTGAGAGAACACCTCTGAGAGCACTGTGACTGACCCAAGGTCACCCAGCTGGCTGCATGTGGAAGGGTGGGGAATCAAACCCAGTTCTCCAGATTAGAGTCTGCCACTCTTAACCACTGCACCAAACTGGCTCTACACCAAACTGAGCATCTGCTTGGCATGCAGGTGATATAAAATACCTCTGCCTGAAACCTTGGAAAGCCACTGTCAGTCTGAGTAGACAGTGTAGACAGTGCTGACATTGATGGACCAGTAAAAGACAGCTTCATGTGTGTGTTCATGAGGGTGCCTTGGAGGCTTGGTTTAGTTACCCCCAAAGTAAATATGCACAGATTGTGGCTGCCATATACATTCTCTACAAATTCACCTTCGATATGGTGACTATGCAGCACCGACATTCTGCAGAACAAAACGTGAGCATCTCCTCAGCGAGGTGCTGCCACAGATTGCCTCCGCCGCAGCTCCTTGAGTGTCGCGGCTCTGCCTCCTTTCCCTGAACTTTGTTTAACCTCTTTTAGTAACACCTAAATGGCTTGTAATGGATAGAGAGTGGCCGGTTAATGAGTTACAGATTAATGAAGTGCAAGTGAACGAACTGCAGAACTAATGGATTACAAAGGCAAGAGCATTCATCCGCCCTCCCAAAATAAAGTTCATTGATACAAACCAAATGTCTCGTGAAAGAGCTCTCAAGGGAGGGGTTCTGTCCAGTATTTGTCAATAAAAGGATCACTGTCAGCCCCTGGAGGGATGCAGGACTCAAACAAAGGCCCTTTGAGATTGTTACAGACCAGGAACATAAGGTCTGTAAATATCTTGTATTCATCATAGCCATTATTCTAGACCAGTTGCCCTGGACTTGATAGGGTGCCAGTGGGTCTCAGATAGGGATGCTTGAACATAGTGTTGCCAGGACAAGGCTGCCAACTGGCCGAAGACTCACCCAGGCAGCGGGGGCCCTTACTGGTGAAATAATGACATCTCTGGCAGTGCTTTGATGTGTGACCAGAAGTGACATCAGCACCTTGCTAGGAGCACTCTAGCATCTGGGGTAACATCAGAACGTTGAGACATTGTCTGTCACCTTCCCCCATTTTCTCCTTTATTTTTCTCCCTCCTCCACCCTGCTGAATGACAGTAGGAGGGCTTTCTGGGGGGAGGGGATACCCCCGCATCTGGGGGGAACTTGGGAAGCCAATTCTAACACCTGCAAGTTTTGCTCACATCCTGTTTATATGGCGTACACACAGAGCCAATTTTCCAATGGCGTGCTTGTTGACCCGTTTGTGGCTGTTCATCAGGCTACTTCACCTTATTCCTTCGTAGCAGTATAGCACCAACAACTGTCTTTTCACAAATGCACTTTCTCACACAGCCCAAAAGGGCTCTAGTCCCCCTTACTCATTTCAGTGCCCCAATTACAGTTGTCAGGAAAGTCAGGAAATGGATCAATCAGTCACAAATTATATGAACTGGTAATGAATAAAAGCATCTACTGTTGGCAGCATTTTCATGCATGTGTGGTGAAATTGTCTGGCAGGCACTTAAGTCATTTGGTGCCGAAATGAACAAACCCGGTTGATTGGCTCACACCCTTCAGAGCTGAATGCAGTAAGTCTGATCATCACACACATTCATGGTGAAATTCACAACACCCCTGGTCTTGAACCCAAGTATCCTGCTCTCTGCCACCAGAAGAGAAAACTCCTGGCTTGCTCTGTTTCATTTGAGCTTCACCAAAGCAAACACTCAGGTACTGCAGTTACTGACTCAGCTGTTGTCAGGTGACACAGAGGGCCAATCACATTCCACCTGGCTGCATAAACACCTTCAGCTCTGGCCAATCTGAGCGGTCTGCCTCTTCTTGAGTTAAGGTCAAACTGTTTTCTGGTGAAAATCAGCATTCTGCTGAAGTAGGCATTTATTATTCCTTGCCCATATAAGGGGATAGTTGCTGTTCATGTTCCAGTCATAAGGGGGCAGAAGTGAGCTTGGTTGGTTTGGGAGGGAAAAGTAAGCCAAGTCAATGGAAAATTCCACTCTGGTGATGTAAAATGTGACGTGTAACCTTGTTGCAGTATAAAAGCCTGGAGCCTGCGTTGCTCTGGGTTCAGTCTGTTTAAAGCGTGCTTCGCTGACTGAACCGGCGCCAATAAAGTTCTTCTCCTCCTGTTGAACTGGTGGTCTGTGCTTGGGCTTAGGCCCCTTTCTCCGTGCTACACTGCCTGCTAGACATGGCTACTCTGCTTATGCCCAAGAGACCCCATTCCTTGGTTTGATGGCTGAAGGGATTCATTCTAAGACTCCTGAGTCCGTGGTTTGTTTTACAGCCAGGCTCAGTTCTAGGTGGGAGGAGGGCTTCAGGTGAACTGGGGGGAATTGACTAGACCAGGCCAAAACATAGAATAGAATCATAGAATCACACAGAGTTGGAAGGGGCAGGATCAGCCTAGAGCATCCCTGACAAGTGTTTGTCCAGCCATTGCTTAAAGACTGCAAGTGAGGGGGAGCTCACCACCTCCCTAGGCAGCTGTTTCCACTGTTGCACAACTCTTCCTGTAAAAGGTTCTCCCAATATCTAATCGGTACCTTCCCACCCTTAATTTAAACCCATAATTGCGAGTCCTATCCTCTGCTGCCAAAATGAACAGCTCCCTGCCCTCCTCTAAGTGACAGCCCTTCAGACACTGAAAGAGAGCAATCATGTCCCCCCACAACCTCCTCTTCTCCAGACTGAACATTCCCAAGTCCTCATAGGGCTTGGTCTCCAGGCCCCTGATCTTCCTCCTCACTCTCCTCTGCACCTGCTCCATTCTGTCCACATCCTTTTTGAAGTGAGGCCTCCAGAACTGCACACAATACTCCAGGTGTGGCCTGACCAATGCAGTGTATGGGTGTTGGCTTATTGAGCTAGGGGCCAGTAATCTTTCGGTTTTGGTGCCTGCTTGGGTTTACAAAAATCAAAGTATGAATGTGTGTGTGTTGAGAGGCATCAAGAAGCCCTTAATACATGTTTGCCCACCACCAACAGCCTGAAATCCTCATCTTCCTTCGTTCCTTCAACACCCCTCACTGTCTTCTACACTATTACAGTGCACAAGTGCCAACCCTTGGTATGTGTGGGTTTATGCTTTACTGGGTCCCCCAGCAGGAGTCTGCCCTGAATGCAAATCCATTACCATGCTAGGTATATTTATGTCACTTTGGAAATAAAATAGGTTCCCCCTATTGCCCATATAGGATGGGACTGTGGGATTAGAGGCCTGTATTATAAATTTCTATCTGGCCTGGAGAAACAACGCTTGGTCCCTTTCTGTACTTGAAGCTTTATAGTATTTTCCTAAGCTACCAAGACAGGACTGAGCACCAAGGAACCTGGATTCTAAATTTTGACAGTGACAAGGAGAATAGATGAGGTTGGGTGGAGAAACATGGCTAACAAAGGATGAATGGGAGCGATTATTTAGCCCCCCCCCTCGCTTTTGTTACATTTAGGGGCAAAGAAGATGGTTATTTCTGGTGCTTATCACAAAGGTAGAGAGGTACTCACTGACTCTAGATTGAGAAGGAATAATGACTCCATGTAAGCAGATGGTGTTTTGGGATTTTGAGCAAGAAAAGAATGATTGAACATCTGGAATTGCTTCCGTGATTCCGCCAAACAGTCAATTGAAGAGTGAACCTTTGGATGCTGTTGAATGAGAAAACAAATTTCTTTCAGCTGCTGGTTGGGTCAGAGGAGAGAGACAGACGAACTCACATGGTAAACACTTAATTACCTGTTGGCTTTAGCAAGATACACTACATTGCTTCGGATTGCCTTGCCAGATCAATACGGATATTAAATTATCCACCAAGAGTAACAGGGCCCAGTTATGTCTGCTGCTTAGAACCAACCTCTGCACAAGTATAGGAGGGGGTGCAATGGGACTGGGATGAGGGAGAGGGTTTAGTGTCTTTGGAAAGTTAATTGCACAAAATCATTAACAGTTAGCTCCTCGACAGGTTTCCTGAGGTCTTCTCAGCATTCAGAATCCATTCGCGAGCTTCGAAGCCATCTCTCTGTTTGTTATCAGCCCTCCCTGTGGCGGGGAAAAGCAACCCGCTCCAAAATCAGATTTAATTTGAAAAGTTAATTGTGTTCCTGCAGGGCTTAACCTTATGCTTTAATTTTTAAGTGATCCTTTAAGAAGCTATTTTTCAAAAGCGGAACTCCTGTTTCCTACAACAAACTAGAAGACGGTTATTTATTGTCGGAGGAAGTGCCCACAAAGATGTAAAAAGAACTGGCCCTTTCTCCTTAATCCATAAGCAAGGTTGCTAATAATGGGCAAGCCATCAAAACATAAAGAGACACTTCTGGGCTGAGCTTAGAGTTATCAGCTTCAGGTTTAGAAATACTGGGAGATTTGAGGGTGGAGCCTTGGAGAGTGGGGTGTCAGGTGGGAAGGGTATAATGGTATGCAGTCCACCTTCCAAAGCAACCATTATCTCCAAAAGTGGAATAAATAAGCAATCTATGTAGTCTGGAGATCGAATATAATTCCAGGAGATCTCCAGTCCCCATCTGTAGGTTGGCGACCCTAGATAGGCTGGGCCAGGCCAAGCCAGTTTTTGTTATAGAGCCAGCCAGGACAGGAAACTTGTTAGGGTTAGATCGCCGCTAACGAAGATCTGGAGAGTGATTTCAGCAAAAGTGAACAGCTTTATTGAAGGTTCGAACAAGTGCTTGAATAAGTCATAACCAGAACAGTTTAACATTGGGAGCTAGGCTCCTTTTAAACATTCCTGGGCTAATGTAGCCACACCTCTGTACAATAAACAACCAATGAGGTTGTGCGGATAACGTCCAATTAGAGTCTTTCCCTCGCAGGGAACTGGTGCAGTCCTGATTGGTCGCTGTTGTGAAGCGACCAATAGCATGTCGGTTCGGAGGAGCCTTACTCCGGCTTGAGCTTAACATGGGGAGTCAATACAGCGATTCATGTAAGCCTTTTCAATATACTACAGTTAGGATAGGGAACGGTAATAGTTGCTGCTGCTGAGATCAAGGTATGTCTGTATTACTCATCCAAGATGATGTCAAATAGGGACGAGGGGATTTTCTCTGTTCTGTTCTTGCTCTCCATGTAGGGATGCCAGCCTCCAGGTGGACTCTGGAGATGCCCCAGACTTACAACCAATCTCCATACTACAGAGAACAGTTCCCCTGTAGAAACTGGTTGCTTTGGAGGGGGGTGTCTATGGCATTATACTCTACAGAGGTTTTGCCTCTGTTCAAGCTTCACCCTCCCCAGGCCCCACCCCCCTCCCCCAGTAGGAGAAGTACAGTTTACAGTTTATTACGGGTCTATATGACCGAAGTCTTGACCAAAAGAGAATGCAAAAAGGGTAAAATAGGTACATAAAATTGACATAAAATATGACAAAGTACATAGTCACAATCAGTAAACATATAAAACCCAGGCATAGCCCACAGAATAAAAAAGACCTAACTACACTTGGGGCGGAGCCAACTAACTAAAATCCTCCGAAAATTGAAAATCAGTGTAGGTGTTTGCAAAGATGATAAAATTTTCAATGTTTCTTGAGAGAATCAACCTTAGCCAGGAACCGCGCCACGTTAGCTGTTATCAGTCCATCGGCATTTGAATCAGATAACAATACTGAAAGCACCCAGATTGCGAGGGAAGAGTCATCTTCGTAAGAATAGGAATGATATATATCCCTCTATCTTGAGTCCAATGGGGACAGCGAAACATCAGATGGTCTAAAGTTTCAATTTCGCCAGAGTTGCACAGACAGAGGCGATCTGAGTAAGGTAAGCCTCCAAATCTGCCCAGCGTTACCAGTGTTGGAAATGCATTTAAGCGGGCCAGCATAAAGGCACGGAGGTGGGATGGAATTGGTAGCGATGAATGAAAGTCAGGAAATCTCTCTGGAGGGGGCAACCCCAGAGCCAAAGGAGAACAGGTGCGTCTGGTCCTGGCCACGGTGCTAGCCCAATCCAACTGTTTGAGTTTCTTCAAGGTTTCCTCGAGCTGGGAGGGCAACAGCTCTTCAGTAGGTGAGGAAATCGGAACTCCCAATGTCTTGAATTTACCCACAAGAAGGGACAACCAAGGGTTGGGTGACTTATCCTTTAAGATGAGATGAAGAAAGCCGGTCTGGGGGTGATGACTTGGGTCAGATAACTTAAATCTCAACTTGAATGCCCTTTTCCAAGCCCGAGCTTCAAGTGAAGATTGAGCCAGTTCCATACGAAGGACAGTCCCAGCAACACACCGTGGAGTTCCGGTAATTCTCCTAAGGAAGGTGTTTAACTGGGAATCCAATTTCTCGTCCACGCCAGCAATCCAGATTTCTGCGCCATATAGAATTTGGGAGACCACCTTCGCATTATACACCTCAGTGGCAGGGGGGATCCCCTTAGCCCCCTTTATACGGAAGAATCTTTCAACCAGTGCCGTGGCAAGTCTAGATGACTTTTTGACGTACGTCAAGTGAGCGGACCAGGATAGATTATAACTGAAGACAATACCAAGATATTGGAAAGAGGAAACCCATTCTAGTTGACCATCCCCAACTTTAAAATGAAGAGGAGCTCTTCTTCTCATAGCAGAGAAGCGAAGAACCTTGGACTTTGCATAATTCACGATAAGCTCTTCTTGTTTGCAATAGTCCAGAAAAGCATTGACAATAGACCTCAGTCCAACTTCAGATGTTGCCAATAAAACAGCATCGTCAGCATAAAGTAAAAGTGGTATAGGAAGACCGGCTAGATATGGAGAATGTTTGGCTCTTTTTTTGAGAAACGGCACCAAATCATTAATTGAACAGGGAGGGGGCCAGCAAACATCCCTGTCTAACTCCCTTCTGCACTGGAAAGGAGTCTGTCCTGATTCCTGAAGAATTCACCCGGACAGAGGCAGATGTATTAGAATAAAGAGCCATAATCAATCCCAGTAGTCTGCGGTCAATATTGGTGTTCAGTAACTTTCCCCACAATCTGCAACGAGAGATAGAGTCAAAAGCAGCCCTCAAATCCATGAAGGCCGCATAGAGACAACCTCTTGGGCACAAGGAATACTTGCCAGCAAGATGGAGAAGCGTCAGACAATGGTCTATAGTTGCAACACCCTGTCGGAAGCCACACTGTTCAGGGAAAAGGAACCTCTCTTGATCGAGCCAGTTCTGGAGTCTCTCCTGGAGGAGTGCAGAGTAAATCTTCCCAGGGATGGCAATATGGCTAATCGGTCTATAATTACCCGGGTCGTTGGCATCCCCACTTTTGTGGATAGGTACCACAGTAGCTGTCTTCCAAATACCGGGGATATTAGCTAATAGGTTGATGTCTGAAAACAGATGAGCCAAACGATGCGCCCACCATTCAGGGTTCACCAAAAATAGTTCTAAAGGTATAAAATCCGGGCCCACCGCTTTGCCACACTTCATCCGATTAAGACGTTGTAGTACTGACTCTGGAGAGACCCGCTCCAAATCCGGGGCAGAGATCAAAACCTCCTTGATTTCCTTCTCATCAACAGGGCATTCTGAGGATTGATACAAAGCTGCAAAATGCACCCTCCATCTGGCTGGAGAGATTGTCGCCACGATGTCAGCCTGACGTCCTGGTCTGACAAGCCTCCAAAAGGCCTTCACATCCTTGGACTCCAGGATGGTAGCAAGAGATTCCCGATCTTGGGTGGCCATGGCTTCCTTTTTCATTTGGATTAAGTCCTTAAAGACTTTTTAAAGAGAAAAAAATTCAGTCCAGTCCTCAGATCTCCTGGTAAGCCTATAACGCCGTAATTTTACTCGAATGACCTTCTTGGCCAACCTACATTCGGCATCAAACCAATGATTTGAATAACTTCCCGGCATCCTCCGCTGGTCCACTGAGGCCCACTTAACTAAAGAACAGCTATCCACAAAAAAGTTAAGAAGGTCAAGGTAAAGTGTAGATTGCAGCTGGGAAGGATTTATCAAAGAGGGAAGCTTAGGGAAGTTGCCAAAGTCCAGGCAATCTTGAATTTCAGCCACCTGCAAGACGTCCACTGGGGGTTTCCTCCGAACACATCTAATCCACTGTATAGCATCACCACTGGACTTTGTCACAGCTGCCTCACCTATATGGCCAGTGGGAATGTTTAAAGAAAGAAACAGTGGAAGATGATCACCCCCTAGGTAATCTCTAACGACAAACTCTTGCACCAAGGGGAAAAATTCTTGAGATATCAAAAGAAAGTCAATAACACTAGAACCCCTTGAGGTATAACATGTAAAATCGCCTAGTGTACCCAGGGAAACTACACCATTTAGAAAAACCAAATTCTGCATGAGCGCCATTATGGCTAGCCATTTGCCAGCTAGATTAACCTTTGAGTCCTTGGAGACACGATAAAACCAAGGAGGAGGCAAAGCTAAGTCATCTAGGTCACCCAGCAAGGACAACAATTGGTCATCAGAGGCACCGATCCTGGCATTCAAATCCCCTCCCATGAGCATCATGGAGGCAGGATAAGTCCTCTGAAGCTTCTCAACCATTCCTTCCAACTCACTCCTGTGCTTTTCAACCTCTTCCTCTAGTAAAAGCGGGGGGATATAATTATTCACCAAAAGTAAGGTACGATCAAAGGAAGTAAGTTTCAATAACATCACCATCCGATAAGGTGAAGACATCAGAAGAGAACACATAGTCACTGGCAAGTTGTTGGAGATCAAGCACGCCACACCGGCCCTGAGACGTCCAGGGCCAGAACCCTTAATTGCAGAGGAAGAAAAGGCCTGAAAACCAGCCACAGTTAAGGCCCCAGTGGACCAGGTTTCCTGTAGCATAACAATGTGATATTTCCGAAATAACTCAACAATAGAACAATCGTGGCTCTTTGCCTTCCACCCATTCACATTCCAAGAGAGAATCCGAAGCTTCTGAATGCTGAATTGTCAATCTGTCTTGGATTTAGCCCCGGCTCTCTCTACTTGGTCTGACATAAGGGTTGGTTGTGAAGGGAGGATTGTTATCTCCTCTACTCCCGAATCACAGAGAATACAGCCATTTACAGGGGGCAAAGTCGGATTCTGCAGATGACGGAACCTCCGCTCGGCATCATCTATGAATGAGAGAGACTGCTGCAAAGTAGCTTCTTGGGGAATATTTTCCCCGGTTGATTGCTCCCTCGTATCAAATCCCGTTGTCAATGGAGAGCCACCCCAAGAATGGACCATGGCTGTGCACACCGATTTATGGGAAGTAGGTCCTCCAGAGTTAGCCTCAGTGTCGTGCAGGGCCTCATTTGCTATAGATGGCAAATTAGCAGAGCTGTGCACTTGTGGATGGAT
>NW_015164182.1:1661997-1663349 GCF_001447785.1 Gekko japonicus
AAAAATTGCAATCAGACTTCCTAGTAAGGGGCTCCTCTGCGCTCAGACCATGTACAGGATTTCTTCCTGGTCTTTCGTGGCTGAAATTAGTTGCATCATGGCCAGCAAATTGAATCTGCTCCCCTAATTCTATAATCTTAGACTCCATTCCTCTAACAAGAGAGATCAAAAACTGCAGTGTCTCACCCACTAGTAAACATTGCTTAGCAAAAAGGGCTCCACCCACCCTTCCACTATCTCCCTTAAAATCAACCCCAAAGAGTAGTGACGAGTCCATTTGTGTTGACTTATCTACTCCTAAACAGGGGCACTGGGTAGAGACAAAAGGGGGGTCTGATGAATCATTCACTGCCTGCAGGAAACTCCTTGTCCCAGAGGAGGGAGGCTCAGCCTGGTTGTTAATGTCCTGTGCCAATAACTTGTCATAGTGTGTGGCAATAAGCCACCTGTCCAAAGATTCTGTCCGGTTAATTGCGTATTTCTTTTTATGAGGTAGGGAAACCACTAGGTTCCCCACAACCCTAGACCTCTTTCCCATACTAAAAACCTTAGCAAAGTTACTGGCAGAGTACAACTAAATCATAAATGGTATATTTCTTTTCACAATGTGGCCGGACGGTCCAGCTGGTGCTGCTAATTAGGCACAATGAGTAAGAGAAGACAACGCGGACACGCCCAGAGAAGCAAGAGATACCGTCCTTCTGTTTCAAACTTCCCAGCAAACAAACAGCAGCAGCAAAAATCTTCTTTCCTTCAGCAAGTAGATTATTAAAATAACCTTACCAGGGACTTGTAGCTAAAAGGTTAGGTCCGTCCGTGATAAGGGCAATTGTCTGATACAACTGCAAACTGCAGGCTGTTAACGAGCTCGAATCCTTCCTTGCTCACTCCCACCTTTACTCCAAAGCTAAACAGCAGTTTCCAGCCTCACAAATTCTTGCAAGTTCCATCAAGGTCCAAGAAAGAGGCGGAGAGTAAAGACAGTTCTCTTGTTGAGCCAAATAACAAAGAATAATAAGGAAATGAAACCCAAAAAAAAGAAACTTGCCCGGAGCAGAAAAAACACACGTCCGAGCCGCAGTAGGAGAAGTGCAGGCAGGGGGCACCAACCACTTTCCCCAGCGGGGAACAGTACCTGAAACAAGGACTAAGTATCCATTCCCTACTCACCACTTCTCTCCTCCACTTGCACTCTCAGATATCTGAAGAAGTGAGTTGTGACTCACAAAAACTCATCTCGAAAGAAACATTATCCATCTTTAAGTTGCCACGGACCTTTTGTGTTATTTTGCTATGACAGACTATCATGGCTACCACTTTTCAATCTAAATAGTCCCTGTCTTGCGTTGCAA
>NW_015164182.1:1663401-1704424 GCF_001447785.1 Gekko japonicus
GGCAGTAGACTCTGCAGTGTGGACAGGAGTATGGAATGAAGCCAGCAAGGAGGCTTGGGTGAGTTTTGGATCACATCAGCTATGTCAGTTGGAGGCAGGAATCCCATCATTCTGCCCTTCCAGGGGGCACAAGTGTGGTGTGGTGCGGTCGAGGACCATTTGTCTAGTGAACAGGATTGCGGGGGGGGGGGCAGTAGAAGGGGGAACCTTCTGTAGCACGTTCTGCCTTCCACCCGAATCCCGAACCATATTTGTGTGTTTATTTCCTCAGGGAAACTGTCACTCTTATATTATTAGGAAATAAATTAAACAGCTGTTCCCTCTTAACATTTCCCTCAAACAAGCCATGATTTTATAAAGCTCACTCATTTCATCCCCCCCCCAGTAGTTCCCTTTTGAAATGGAAAAGTCCTGACATATTTAGTCTTTAGCAAACAAAGTCTTCAATACCAATGTCCCTAATAGTTCTGGCTTACTTTGGAAAGGGGTTTTTTTAGAGGGGGAGGGATACTGCTTTAAATTCTTGAGTCAGCCAGGGTGTCTGAAGAAGAGAAGTTGTGTGGAAGAATTATGTGGGCATGAAAAACACACTAGTAGGCACCACGGCACCCAACAACATCACATTGGAAATCACTGGCTTAGAGCAGCATGATTTGAGTCCAGAAGCATCTTAAAGACCACCAAGATTTCCAAGGCATAAGCTCTCAAGAGTCAAAGCTTCCTCCATCCAACAGCTTTGACTCTTGAAAGCTTATGCCCTGGGAATCTTGGTGGTCTTTAAAGTGCTACTGGGCTAAAAACTTCCTTTTCTACAGGAGGAGGAGGAGGAGAGAGAATCTGAAGAAGTGAGCAGTGACTCACAAAAGGTCATACCCTAACACAAATTTTGTTAGTCTGTGGCCCCGGTCACATGGAAGGTTTTGGCCCGGGAGAGGGACGGATCGGGGGCGCAGCAAACGGGCGCGATCTCGCCGCAACATCTGGGAAGCGGCGCACACCCGTCCCCGATTCAGCCCTTCAGGCCGAAAATCCGCTGTTGAAAAGTACGCAGACGGAGAGTGATTTCAGCAAAAGCATTCTTTATTCAATCAGGAACAAGATGACTTTGGCCGGCTCGCAGGCTGGCTTATATTCCCTCAGAACCCACCACCCAAAACACACCCTCACTTCCCGATAGGTTATTTACAATGGCCAAGAGTCCCATTGGCTTCTCGGCCAGGAACATAGCCCTCTGATTGGGGCGGGCTAGGATCCACCTGGTCCATTGTCTCTAGGAGCAAAGTTTGAGGTTTGTCTCTGGACAAGTCTGGACATGTCCGGACTTGTCAGGACTTGATACACTACTCCCCTCCCCCCTTGGTCTGCAATGCACGCACAGACAAAGTCCTTCAGGTGGGCTGGTAACTTCCTGGTGCGGGTAGAGCGGCGAGGTTCCGGGACTGCTGCTGCTTCTACCCCGGGAGCCCTTGGAGGCGAATTGGCTGGAAGAGGTGCTGGGGGTGGTGGTGCCGGCATCCCCAGCATGGGGACGATTGCGGCGAGGCGACTCCATGGGGAGGCAAGCGCCGTAGATGGCGGAGTGGGGCAGTGCTGCTCTCAGGGTCAGCGGCGCGATGCTCGGAGCTTGGGAGCGATGCGGTGAGCGGCGCTTCTCGGAGATGCTCGATGCTGGGGCGATAGCAAATTCAGCGCAGTGGCTCACAGCGATGTCCAGAACGTGGTCTCTGTTCAGAGGGAGATGAATCTCATCCTCGTCGCCAGTGAAAAGTACGCAGACGGAGAGTGATTTCAGCAAAGCGTACTTTATTCAATCAGGAACAAGACAACCCACCACCCAAAACACACCCCCACTTCTCGATAGGTTATTTACAGTGGCCGAGAGTCCCATTGGCTTCTCGGCCAGGAACCTAGCCCTATGATTGGGGTGGGCTAGGATCCACCTGGTCCATTGTTTCTAGAAGCAAAGTTTGAGGTTTGTCTCTGGACAAGTCTGGACATGTCCGGACTTGTCAGGACTTGATACACTACAGCTGTAAAAATAAACCCACCTACAGAGTAGAACTTACCGGAAACACCGCATCAAGCGCGGCTGTCGGAGCGCTGGAGCGCCCGTCTTCCGGAGCAATCGAGGCTCCCAGCTGAACTGCGCATGCGCACACATGTGCAGCTGGTGGCCTCGCGCTCCCTTCCGTGGCTTTCTCCCCGGCATCTGATCGTGCCGGGGAGCAACTGCGTGGCGGCTCACGGGATCTGTGTGATCCCGCCGCCGCGTGTCTCTTTTGGTGCGGCTTTCAAAAGCCTCACTTTGCCTGCCTCAATTTCCCCCCGTGTGGCAGGGGCCTGTAAGGAGCTAATGGACTCTTACTGTTTTCTACTGCTCTTCTACTGTAGACCAACACGGCTAGTGTGACCCAAAACTATTGCACTTGGACCGCGTGGACAACTGGATCCAGACCCCCACTTGATAGTAAAGCTCCCTAGGTGACCTGAAGTCAGCCACTCTCTGGTCCTGTTCACACTAGGCGATTTGGGCCGGGAGCGGGACAGTTCGGGGCCGGATCAAACCGGCGCGATCACACCACAACATCTGGGAAGCGTCTTGCTTCCGTGGCCGAACTGTCCCTTCCCCGCACAAATCCGCCACAAACTGAACCACCTACCCTAGGTGGTTCAAATGGACGCGGCGCGGCAACCGGGGCGTTTGATCGCCAGCGCGTCCTTGCGCTGGCACAACCCCGGCCCGGATCCAAACTGCACATGCTCCGACTTGCGCAGTTCGGCTGGCTAGGCGTCTGACCTGTGTTTTCTCCCCGGCGTTTGATCGCACCGGGGAGAAGAGGCGCCATGGCCAGGGGATCCGTGGGATCCCGCCGCGGCATCTCAACATTGGTGCGGCTTTTAAAAGCCGCGCCTTAAGAGGCTTTTCCCCTGCCGTGTGGCAGGGGCCTCTGTCAGCCTAACCTACCTTTGAGGAGTTGTTGTGAAGTTAAAAGAGAGGAGGGAAGAACTAGGTATTCCCTGAGCTGCTTGGAGAAAGGATGGGATAGAAATATAAGAAACGTTTATTTTTAATTGACCTCTGATCTAATGTTGTTGTTACCCTGGGTCTTGAGGTTTGGAACCCCCTGCCTACCAATGGAGGTGCCTTTTTTCCCTCCTCCCTGGGGATAGTTTTGGGAGGGTAGCCATGTTGGTCTGCAGTAGAAGAGCTAGATTCAAGTCCAGTAGCACTTTAGAGACCAACAAGATTTTGGGGGTATAAGCTTTCATGAGACAAAGAAGAAGAAGAAGAGATTGGATTTATACCCTGCCCTTCACTACCCAAAGGTGTCTCAGAGTGGCTTACAAACTCCTTTCCCTTCCCCCTCCCCACAACAGACACCTTGTGAGGTAGGTGGGGCTAAGAGAGCTCTGACAGAAACTGCTCTTTTCTCATCAAAGTGTGTGAGAACACTCTCTGAAGACAAGAGTTCCTTAACAGCAGAAAATGCTGCAGCCTCTGTCTGGCCCCAGGCCCATGGACGAGTCCAGGAGCCAATGCAGGAGCTCTGCAACTGACACCTTGTGTGGTAAAAAGGCACGGTAAAAATGCAGAAGGCCTAAGAAGGACTGAAGGTCCTTCTTGGACTGGGGCTCTGGCATGCTGCGGATGGTCCGTACCTTGGCTGGAGTTGTATGGATGCCCTCTGCATCCATGAGGAAACCCCATGTCAAGGGCTGGGGTGCAGGTAGAGGGAAATCCAAGTTCAGTCTGGGGTCTTAAGCCAAAAGGAGCGGAGCAGGAACTGAAAGAGAGAAAGTCCAAAGCACAAACCAGGAGCAAGGTTGTTCAAAGCCAGAGTCAGAAAGCTGGGGGAGAGGAGCAGGAACCAAGTCTGGAAACAGGAGGCGTATTGGAGGCGAGGCGTCACAAACTTGACTAGTTGCTTTCACAAAGAACCCAGCCTAGAGCCAGAAGCTAAATAGCCCTCTGCTGTCTGTCAAAACTCAGTGCTAACCAACTGTCTGCTCAGCAAACAAGCTACACGCCACCTGGTCCCCAAGTCCTGGCAGAGTCAGTCTCTTAAGCAAGCAACTCACAGGGGCGAGTCAGGAGGGCTTTCCACTTGTAGCTGCTCCTCATCAGCTGTTGCCAAGCCAGGTGCTAATGTGGGCAGCAATGGCAAACTGTCAATCTCTGAAGCTTCAGAGGGGCCAGCTGTGGGTTCTGCTAAAGCCAGCAGCACCCCCTCTTCAGCGCCCATGACACCCTGGAACTTGACACTGGGAACACCAAACTGGCACTTTTCCTTCTTTACCTTTTGCTCTGCATTCTGCAGTTGGTGGAGGATGGCCTGGAGACGCTCAGCGAGTTCTACCTCAGAGGCCCCAGCAATAAGGACGTCACCAAAATATAGGATGATGCCCGGGAGTCCATGGAGCAGACCTTCCATTAAGCTCTGGAAGATCCTGGAGGTGATGTTGACGCTGAACTGCAGGTGCTTGACCTTGAATGCACCCCTGTGCATGATGATCATCTGGGCATCGACGGTGGCTGGCATCATCTACAGGTAGCTGCTGGTATGCCTGGGCCAGGTCAAGCTTGGCGAAGACAGTTCCGCCATTCAGCAAAGCGAGGAGGTCGCTCACGACGGGTACTGGGTAGGTGTGCAGCTGCAGAGCCTTGTTGACTGTGTATTTGTAGTCTGCACAGATTCTGACTGCTCCATTTGGCTTGAGTGGGGTGACGATCAATGTTTCCCATCGTGCATGGGGGACTGGCTCCAAGACTCCCTGGGCACTGAACCAGTCCAGCTCCTCATTGATCTTTGGCTTGAGGGCAAAGGGGACCCAGCGAGCCTTCATGCAGATGGGCGCCACTGCCAGGTTGAAGCTGAAGGAGATGGGCGGGCCTGTATACTTTCCCAGGGATCTGTCGAAGATGGCAGGAAACTCTTCACAGATGGTCGCTATGTCTACTTGGCTGGTGCAGTGGACACCCATCACATGGATGCCCAACGGTTTGAACCAGTCCAGGCCGAACAAGCTCAGTTGGTGGCCTTGTGCTACCACCAATTGCAGGGGCCACTAAAGTTCTTGTAGGTGACCTGGAATGTGCCAATGCTCAAGACTGGCACTCCGTGGCCCCAGAAGTCCTTGAGGATCAACTTGAATAGCTCAAGGCATCACCCATTCGACTTAAGGCAGATGCGTTGGAATGTGCTAGTGGAGATGATGGACAGTGCAGACTTGGTGTTAACTTCCGTTTCGCAGGGCATGTTCTGGACCTTGACCTTGGCCATGATCTTGGTGCATGTTGAGGGTTGCAACGTCAGGACAGGAATGCTGTTGGTCTTGATAGGCATGGAGGCAGGGAGTGAAAGGGTGTGGCACTCTTCATGGCAGATGGAGGCCTTCCTTGTTGCTTGCGGCGACCTGCATCTCGACCATGGTGATGCATCTCTGGGCTGAGCAGAGTGCAAGGCACATGTGATGTGCCCTGATTTTCCATTCTCTGAATCCCACCTTTGTTGCCAGTGTTAAATAGTGGGTTCACGAGACTATCATGGTTTCAACATAGCTCTTTATTGGAACATTTTAAGATCAACACATGTGGTGACCCACAACTATATACAAAAACCCGTCCCAAACACACCCACAAAGTACAATAAACCAATAGGAACGTAGTAGCTAGGAGCCTTTATTTGCATGGCATCACTTACACTTCTGTTACCTGATTGGCCTGCTCTGCAAGGGCGGCCAATCTGAATGTGGCTGCAAGGAACTTCTCTAACAATGCTTGTTCATTTGAAGCTCTCACTACACAACAGGATCAGTCACCTAAGTTATCCAAGCAAGGGCAACTGAAATGAGGAAATGGAAGCCATTTGCTGGCCCTGCCAAAAATGTTTACATAAATCTGTGAGGAGTTCTGGCAAAACCCGATTGCTTAAGCACGGGCTTAACACTCCAACTGAAATGGATAGGACTTTAAAGTGCTTAATTGCCTATTGTGAAGATCTACCTTGCCTAATAAGAAGAATAATAATGGGTAATAATTAATAGCGGCTGCTTCCTCACTTTCTCAGTTGAATCATCAAAAGCAAGCGGAAAGAAAAAAAGAGAATTGCCAAGCCTGCGAACATCAAAAAACGAGTGTGAGTCAGACAATTTCCATTGTTTCAAAGATAATAGCCTTCAGTATTTGATAGGGTGCTGTGATTTGTGGTTTGTGTACCGGTTTCTTCAAGGCATCTTTTACAATTCTTTGACACTAATCCATTTACAGAAAGCACTACTGGGATAATTTTGACTTCAGATAATTTATATGTAGATATTTTAATTTCCTTTGCCAATCCCACGTAGTTTTATAAATTCTTCCTGCTTTTCAGCTTTTATACTGTTACTCATCAGCTGTTCCCATGACACCTATTGACAATTCTTGTTCTCCGATATGCGCTTCAGGGGCCTGATCCTGGGGGATATATAGCATGTGCCACCCCAGTTCAAATTAGGGGGGGGCATGTGGGAACACAGGTCTTCACAACTTGCCTTTGGTGCCAAAAGTCAACCCTGGAGCATGTATTATTCTGAGGGATGCTGAGAATGTACAGAGTGCCTTTCCCTTCCTACTGGAGAAACATAATTTGCCCCCTCTGGGATTCTGCTGCAAACAGACCCCTGGGTGGACCTGGAAATGCTTGGTTTAAAAAATGTAGTTCACTCCAGATGCAGATATTAGCTTGGATCTAGTGGAAAGCATAAATGGACTTAGTACAATTTGGCTTGTGCAGGATTTTGTACAACACCTAGCACTTTCCTCCCTCTACATTATAGTGCCCAGAAATCGATTGCACAAGATCTTGTATAAGAGGAAACACAAGTGGGACTATAATATGTTTGGCTTAGAACAAGTGGCTAAGTTAATTTCCACTTGTGTAAGAGCTCTAGCACAAATGGAAATTTTGCACCAGATCCCACCCATAGTCTCAAGACACAATGCATGTGTCATTCAAGCAGGGCTATTTTGGGGCAGGAACGCACAGGAACGGAGTTCCAGCTGGCTTCAGAGTTGGCCACACCCACTACAGCCAAAACCTCTGCATGCGTGGCTACAGAGGGAAGGCCTAGAGAGCGACCACCCCTGGTGACTCCAAGGCAGGCAGGCCAGGGGGCCCCTGGAAGGATTGGGGAGGCATTTAAATGCTTGTGCTACACCAGAGTGCCAATAGGCCTTTGAGAACCTCAAGGGGTTGTTTACCTCGGAGCCCATTTTAAATCATCCTGATGAAAATAAACCTTTTATAATCCAAGTCAACACCTTGGATGTGGCAATGGGAGGAGCAATCCTGCAATGGGGGGAGGATGGAAAGTTCCACCTCCTAGCACATGTGTCCAAGACTTTCTCCCCCACGGAGTGCCATTGGGCTATTTGGGACAAAGAGGTGGCTGCTACCAAACTGGCCCTTACAACCTGGAGGCACTGGCTGGAGGGGACGAGGGTGCCATTTTAGGTATGGACAGGCCATTGGAACATCAAACAACACTGCTGAGCAGAGTTTTTCTCTAAATTTCAGTTCAACCTCCAACACCTCACCAGGAAAGCGAACTCTCTGGCTGACACTCTGTCTCACCTCCCACAACATGACAACCAGCCAGAGGAAGTCGTAGACTCGATGTTCACACCCACCCAGCTGGGGGGGGGGGGTTTGACACGCAGCCATTGAGGTCGAACCCTGGATTTGCACGTTTAAAACACTTTTTCAGATTGGGACATGGAGGACCCCTCAGCAGAGTGGAAGGGGGATGGGTGTTGGTATCGGGGTGGGCAGGTGTTCATACCCAGGAGCTTGAGAGGGGAAATCCTGACTGTGGCACATGAAAATAAACTGGCGGGGCATTTCAGTTACCTGAAAACCCTGCACCTCCTTCAAAGACAATTCTGGTGGCCGCGCATGAGGGCAGGCGTTTCTCAATACGTGGGTTCCTGCCATACTTGCCTGATGGGTAAACAGAGACCAGGAAAGGCCCCGGGGACTTTACAACCCCTGGAAATGCCAGAGAGACCATGGGCAGTTATTTCAATGGACTTTATAACTGACTTACCACCCAGTAAAGGCAAAACAGTGATTTGGGTGGTGGTCAACACATTCTCCAAGCAGGCACAGTTTATTCCTTGCAAACAACTGCCCTCGGCTAAAGCATTAGCCAAGCTTTGCATGCACCACATCGTGAGGCTCCACTCCGTTCCTCGCAAGATCATTTCAGACAGGGGGTCGCAGTTCCTCACTAAATTTTGGAAGGAGCTGCTGCAGGTGTTGGGGGTAGAACAAGGTCTAAGCAGTTCCTATCACTCAGAGATGGAAGGGAAAATGAAGAGGGTGAAACAAGTGGTTGAACAGTTCCTCTGGTGCTTCAGCAATTACCAGCAGATCAACCTCCTCCCTTATGCGGAATACAGTTATAATAACTCAGTACATAGTACCACTGGTCTCTCCCCCTTTAAGACTGTGCATGAGTACCTCCCCACAGTAACCACCCAAGAACCGAAACTGGGAGATTTACATTCATGGTGGGGGGACTTGAAGGAGCAATGGTCCACAATCCATGAGACTCTGAAAAAGGTGAAAGAGGACTACAAAAAAAAAAAATGCAGATAAAGGGAAAACTCCTGAATGGGATTTGCAGCCTGGAGACTTGGTGTACCTTTCGACAAAGAATTTGAAAGGGATCCAACCGGAGAGGAAATTGGGGTGGAAGTATATTGGCCCATTCAAGGTGGTGAGGGATCTGAACAAAGTGGCTGTGGAACTTGAGCCACCCAAGAATCTGAGTTTTTGGCAGGAAGGCAGACTATCAGAAAGTCAGTCAGTCTGTGAGAAGGCTGAAACCAGTCAGACTTTTGGTTGGAGTCTGCAGGAGGCAGAGGTCATGTGGGGAGACATGCTGATCTAACCTTCTCCAATGAAATGAAGGAATGTGCCTACCCTGCAGTATGCCACTTGGGTATGCTAGGGATGGGTCAGGACTCCCTGAGGAGGAGAACAGGGGCAAAATGGTCAGTTGCCAACTCTTCAGGGGAGCCCTGAAGATTGCCAGGAAGCCCCAAGGTGGGTTCCTGGTAAGACCGGAGGGAGGTTAGGAGGCTGTCCCACCTAACCAGAGCCCAAGACAGGGACAGTGGTGGCAACAATACCTGGAGTCAGTGGAGAAGAACTGCCCCGTCAGGTGCCAGGTCAGGCAAAGGAGGGGTGGGTAGGGTGGGGCCTGCCAGCTGACACAAGCCCGTTCCGCCACACAACTCATACCCATCCACTACCACATCCCAGTCATGAGAATCATCCCACCAAGTCTCAGTGATTCCAATTATATCATAGCCCTCTGTTTGCAAGAGACTCTCCAGCTCTTCCTTCTTATTACCCATACTACGGGCATTGGTATATAGGCACTTGTAGCCTCGTACCTTTGTTTGACCTGTCCTACCCAGGTGGGCCCCCACTATTTTCTCTTCATCATTGAAGTCCCCATGTTGATCGTCCCCTTCCCATTGTGGCTTCAGTTTAAAGTTCTCCTGATGAAGCTCTCCAGGTTCTTTCCGAACTGACCTTGAGAGGTGAAGTCCATCATGTGCTAGACGGCCTTCTCTAAGAAAACTTATCCTGTGGTCCCAGAACCCAAAGCGCTCCTGCCAGTACCCCCATCTCAGCCAACGATTCACCTCGAGTATGGTGTGTTCTCTTCGGACTCCTCTTCCTTTGACTGGAAGGATAGAAGAGAATACCACCTGTGCCCCCAATGCCTTCAGCTGCCTTCCAAGAGCTTCATAGTCATCTTTAATTTTCATGATGGTATTCGTAGCGTTTCATTCGTCCCCACATGAACAAGCACAAACGGGTACTGATCAGTAGGTCTTATCAGTTTTGGCAGTCGGTCTGTAATATTCTGAATTCTGGCCTCAGGTAAGCAACACATCTCTTGGAGTAGGGGATCCAGCCTGGACACATTACATTCCATACCCCTGAGCAGAGAGTCCCTGACAACCACCACTTTCCGTTTCCTTCCACTTCCATGAAGCATCATGCCCCCTTCACCCCCTTTTCCAGGTCTTTGTGGCTCTCCTTCCACTCTCATCTCCATCACCCTCTCAAGCACCTCAAAACAATTCTTGAGCTCCAATGGACCAGAGCGTCATCTTAGTCAATGTCTTTGGGTTAGTACTGTAGAACTGAGAGGAGGCTCAGAAGGAAGATTGACTCTTCCTTCTTCTCCTTAACTTTCTTCTTCATATTCTTGCAGAGTTCCCAGGCTCTTGTCAATAAAATCCTCCCCTTCCTTGATTTCCTGAAGGGTGATGATCCTCTCCTGCAGGCTCTGAATGTTCTCCTCCAAAAGCCTGACCAGCTTACACTTCTGACAAGTGAAGTCCATCTTCTCCTCTGGGAGGAAAACAAACATGGCACACTCCATGCAGGTGACTGGAAAGGGGCCTTCAGTCAACATCATTGCCATTCAAGTATATTCCAAGAGTACTCTGAGCAGAGTTTTGGAGCCCTCAGGTAGATCCTCAGGCTAAGAGCCACAGGCCAAGAGCCCTTTTGCTCTCGCCCTTTGGCTTGTGCCTCTGGCGGGGAGGAGCCTTTTGTTTCAAAAGGTCACTTCCTGCCAAGCACAGCAGACCTCAGCACATCCTGATGTTCAACTTTATCCAGTCTGCACAGTTCAGCTATGATCTGGCAAGGGACTCTGCAGATTCAAACTTGTTCTGTGCATGTTTCTCTTTCCTTGCTTGCTCGACTGACGTGGGTAGATATTTACCATCTTGCCATTGTCACTGGGAAGGTGTTCCATCAGTACAGAGAAGGCCTCATAAGAAACGGCATTCCAGGAAGCCATGATAGTGCCTACCGAAAAGGCCAGGAAAGAATCACAGATCTTGAAAAAGGGTTGGAGCATTTTCTTTTCTTTTTTTTTGTAAAGATTTTATTAGCTCCCCTAAAAAGGGGAGGTATTTCGCTTAAAAGAAAAAAATGGGAAGGGTAGACAGCGGGAGAGAGAAAAAGCTGAGTGATATATAAACTGGTAAATTAAACTGTTAGTAATGTCCAATTAATCTTCTTGGGCTTCTTCTGTGTGTTGTCAAACTTCTTTTCTTAGTTCAGTCACATATAATTCTCTGTTAGTATATTAGTAATGTTCCCTTGAATTTCTGTTAATGTTCTCTTGAGTTCCCTTGAATTTCTGTTAATAAAAAAAAGAAAAATCTCTTCTGGACACAGTCAGAACCGCATCTTTGCCTGCTGGGCACTTTTACTATCGCTGACGTGTAGGGGCTTCCTCTGTTGTCTTCTACTTCCGGCTTGTTAAATCCTCCTTCGGGTTGCTGTTAACTCACTCAGTTCATGCACTATAAATCCTCTTCCTTTCATGCCTTGGAGGTCCCCAACTTTGAGAATGGTATTAATTTCATTTCGCTTTTATTTCCGCTCCCAAACTCTCTATTGGGTCCTCCTCGAAACTGTTGACGTATATAAGCGCTTGCCAGGCACTCCTCGCTGTCACAGTTCAAACTTTTCCATTTTACAAAACTCCCATCGGATTCACAACCATAAACAGTCCAAAACACTAAACAGCCGGCTCTCACACACAAGCAAACGCCCAGACGGAAGTCCCTCCCTTCTCTCCGCTCGTTTTTGCCCAGCTCCGACATCTTTTCTTTTTTGTTTACTTTTAGAAAGTTCTTAAATTGTGCTCCAGAGAGACAAAACTTTCTCTCGCTTTATTTCAAATACATCAAGGGAAAACATCACTGTTCGCTCAGTCCATTCCCCCCCTCCTTTTCTTTTTCGCTTATGCAGTTAGAGGGTTAACCTCCTCGCCTTTTTCGCTGGGTGGGGGGGGAAGCGGTTTTAGATCTTTTTCTTTGCATTTTGACAACTCACAGTTAGGCCGATCTTTTCTTTTTCAACTTTTTCGGATGATCGCTTTATCACTCGGTGACGTCTGGTGGCTCCGCTAAACCCCGTAAAACGGGATCGCTCACGCAGCAAGGTCCAAAGGGGCAGGGCATGGCGGGCGCCTCGTCTCCAACCTCTCGGCTGAGAGCGAGACTCCCCCCTCGAGCGCCCTAAAGCGCCCCGGATCCGAGCTCCTCACATCCTGAGGGGCTCGTTCGGGTCTCCGCTCGCGCGGATTCCCTCCTCCACCGCGGGCGGGCGAGACGCCCCTCGGGAGCGACCCAAGGATGCGTCTGCCTTTCGCGGGAGCCAGACCGGAAGCCAGGGTTGGAGCATTTTCAACAGTATGCAACCAATAGCGGCAATCTGCAAAAACTTCAGTGAGTTGTGTTGCACAGTTGCTGGATTGCACATTTCCTGATTCTGAGGCATCCCAGGCACCCACCCATACTAGGGTTGCCAAGTGTTACCTTCCTCCACAGCGGGGGACTCCCGGGCCGATCATAGAGTTTTCCCTCAGATGACTGTGGCCCCACCCCCAGCGTGCCCGGCGGTGTCACGTCACTTCCTGGTGACGTGCACGTCAGGGCGGAGTTCCCCCCGGGGCCTGATCCGGGGGCGGCGGGGAACGGGCCTCTGGGGCGGGGGTTTCCCCGCCCCCCAGGGGGACTTGGCAAACCTAACCCATACTATGGGGCATATATATGACAGGATGAAAGGATGAAATGGATGAAAGGATGAAATGGCTAGCACACTAAAAGTCTGTGGCTACTGGCTGGATCTTCCCACAAGAGTGTAACTATAAGGAATCACCTGGGGAGCAGAAGAGAAAGTATGGCTGCTGGAAGGCAGGCCTGCAGCTCCAGTGGGGCATTTTGGGGCCTGCCCCCCCCCGACTTCCTGACATGACAGAATGAAAGGATGAAATGGATGCCCCTTCCCCAAGTGGGGCTTGTTCGAAGTGGCTTCTCTGCCTGTCAGCAGCCTCGCCGGCTCGATCCTGGGCTGGTGGTTGGGGCGTGGGTACTGTGCTGGCAGGGGGCCACACTTGCCTTGGCTGGCTGGCAGCTTTCTGAGTGGGCAAGTGCAATGGCATGCTCCTCCACCCCCTTGCCTTACCACCTCCTTGCATTTCCTACCCGGCCCTTGTAAAAGGGAGAGCAACAGGCGGTTGGTGCACTGCATACTGGTACAGGAGGCTGGGCTTGTGGCCACCCGACCAGGAGGAAGAAGAAAAAGTGGCTGCCACAGAAGAGGAGACACTGCCTGCTTACTGGATTTCAGCTGCCCTCCATCTCCGGGGAACGTGTCCGCCCTGCTTGCCTGCTAGCAGAGTGCTGGGCAAGACAGCCATAGGAGGATCTGACACCAGCCAGCCAGGGGTATATTGAGAAACTTCCCTTTGAAATTAGTAAATGAGTGCGTCGGCGGGGGTGGGGTGGGTTCCAAGCTGGGGAAGCTTTAACTTTAATGTAATCGACTTGGTGTCCCCTAAGAAACTTAAATGCCCCCCCCCCAAGGAAATCCTGGCTACAGGCCTGCTGGAAGGTGAGGTGGCTGTGAAAGAATGCTGAGTCCCTCAAGCCCCTTTCTGGGAGTAGAAAAGGGGGCAAAAATGAGCAAAAGTGGAAGCCAAAGAGTGGAGAGCCAGAGTGTCCCTGCAGGATTTCTTGAGAGACATGTTGGTTCTGGAAAGTTTGTATTTATGTTATCCCATGTCTTGATCTTGATCTTGGGGTAAGGTTCCCAGTGCTGCCTCAAGCAAATTCTGGGAGATTTGGGAGTGGTGCCTATGGATAGTAGAGTTTGGGAGGATGTGCTATCACTTCTGGGTGATACTCTAGGCTGCCTCCCCTAGTCTCTATGGCCTTTGCCATAGAGACAAGGGGGAATTCCTAGAGGATCATTACATAGGGACATTTTTTCCAGCTTCTCAGTTCTTTGGGGAAGGAAACTGGAGTGGGAGGTGAGTAATTCCCCACCCTGGGCAGACAAATGAAATGCACAGTGAGGAAGGACCTGGAACCTGCCCTCTTGAAACCATCTCTCTCCCTTTGATGTTTCCCATAATCAAGAAGAGATACAGCAATTGATAGGATTAACAGCTGGTGATGTGAAATTTCTTCAACGTGTCCTAGGAGGTTCTGCCCATATTGTAAATCCGGAAGTAGGCATTGATTTTTTTTGGCAAGAGGCTTCAGATGTATGCAGATGATGGGATCTCTGTTAGCACAGAACATTTGCTGGCATCGGGGGGGGGGGGAGTGACAGGTGAAACCTGTTGGATGTAATTTTGTAAGAGGCTCAATAATTTCGCAGCTAATGAGATAACAAAGATCATAAAGCTGCACTGAAGAATTATACATGTTCCCTTTTGCACAAAACTTGAAATTGATTTGCTCCCCAAATTCTCCTCTAGCAATCTGGCAAGTATTAGATATTCAGCATCAATATTGAACATCTGATGGCATTCAATCTGATGTTTGGCAGTGTTTGATGGCTGCCATGCTTGGGGGTCCTGTGACAGCTAGCAGGCTGTTTTTTGCAACCAATGGCATGCACTGGAACAGACAGGTTGCAGGCAGCATGAGTTCAAAGCAAACTCTCCACAAAAAATCTGTCTAATACCATTCATTAAGACCCACCAAAACAACACAATACAGTATGTGACCTTCAGAATCCCTGCCTAAAAGGCTTCTACTCAGCAACCTTCAGTTCCCTGGTCTGACCAGGTGTCCTAGTGGTGCAAGTGAGTTAGGAGATGGTGCCTCCCCAGACTATGGTGCCTGACAGCAGCAGTACACTCGCCACCTAGGAACAGTATTTATTTTGGAAGCATTTAATGTCTCTTTTATTTGTAAGGGCTTTGGCTAACCAAGCTTTAAGTTCTTAAGCATTATATTATATATTTTTCAGTCAATTTTTATTTGCATATTCTCTGCATGCTTTTCTATCACAGAAGTCCAGACAAAACAAATAAAAGCATACACTCAAACACCCAACACAAATGCAAAGCATTTGTTCTGCAGCCACAAATTGCAACCTGCATCACCTATCCTGGACTGCTCTCTAGCACAATCCAAGCTGCACCTCCCAAGATCACCTGAAAACTACCACAGCCTAGATGTTTTTCTCTCCAGGAGGCCCAGCCATTAACTGGCAATTTAAATGTAGAAGGGTCCTCCAATGACAAGCACAGGTGGTGATTTTGCTCCTAGGTCATGCAATGGGAACAGGAGGCAGTCTGCAGATGTTAATCTGAGCTGTGAGGCAGAATTCAGTGGAAATTTACCCCTGTGTGGTTAGAGGGCTTCCAAAGGCTTTAATTTTGGGATAAGGAAAGATGATTGATGGATCCTCAATGAGTGTGGAGCAACAGGAGGTGAGGATAGGATTGCCAACTTCTAAGTGGGACCTGGAGATCTCCTAGAAGGCTGCAGAGATCACTTCCCCTGGAGAAAATGACTTTGGGGGGTAGATCTATGTCATTTCACTCCCCCTGAGGTCCCTCCCCTCCCCCAAACCCCACCTTCCCCAGGCTCCACCCCCAAAATCTCCAGGAATTTCTAAGTCTGGAGTTGGCAACCATGGCCTGGAATGAAAGGATGGATATAAGGGAGGACCTTGGCTAAACTCCACCCCTTAATCAAAATGACCTCGCTCTCCTATGTAGTTCAGCGCTGCAGCTGGTGGATGGAAACCAGCTAGTGGAAAGGAATGGGACTTCTCCTGCTTGCTTTGCTGACCCCAGTCTCCTTCCAGCCTCACTTAGGGAGGTTGTAAATTTTGCAGAAAGCCTCCTTAACAATCAAAAACTTGCTGTGTTTGACTGTGATGATCAGACATGAGCCAATCACTGAATCTGTTCTGTTCAGTGACAAATGCCTTAAACACCTGATTAACAAGTTTGCATCTTCCCTCCAACCTAAGCTATCCATGAGCAAAAAGGATCCCAGTCCAAAACATTGCTAAGGACAATTCAGACCTAACAATAGGATTTTTTAAAAAAAAAGACACACAGCAATTAAAATTGGTTTATATGATCTGTGTCTATTTAAACAGTTGCCTGTCGAGTGGAACTGTAGTGTAGAAAGGACCGGGGAAGTGGAATGATTGGGTTGTTTGAGAAGTGCATGTAGAAAAATATGAATACAGTGTACTGCTCTGTTTGGAAGGAATATGGTGAAGACAACGGCTAAACAGCTGCTAATGGGTCAGTGAACAGATGAACAGTCTATTAAAGAATCAGTTCCCTGCTTTCTAGGATATGAACCAGGTGTCTTGGGAGGCTGAAGACACAGGGTGCTGCAGAGCGGAACCACATTCCTCTTCTCCAGCATCTGGGGCATCTCAGTGGCACTCCACTTTGAGGAATGGGCGTTGCTTGCCTGTAAGCTGCTAACATCTGTACTAAAATTAGGTGCTGTGGTCAAGTATATGCATTCTTTTGAGACATTCACATTTTGGTTTCAGTATCCAGTTTGGAGGTGATATATATAAAAAATGAAAACTTATGTTTAGATAAAAATGCTTGTAGCAATAACATATAGCAACTTTCTAAATCCATTGTTTTACATTGTATTCCCTTCCCCATGACCCAAATTTCCAATGTCCACAAACTGAGAACACTGCAAAATTTACATTTGACTTTCATGTATTCAAATTTTTGTAAGGAAATTTGAGTTACATAGGCCCCGGTCACACGGGCCAGATATTGCAGGGGGGGAGGCATGGCTGTTTGCCCCAGAGCAAACTACCACACGGCAGCCGGATCAAACATCCCGCCCGATGTCCCGCCGACGTCCCGTGGTTGGGGGGAGGTGCCGATCATACCTCACTCCTGCGGCGTGGCAAAGAAGCAGCGCCGCAGGGGTTCTGGTGTTTTTTTTTTAAACCCAAGTGTTCGCATGTGCCGTTGGGTGCTTGTGTGCACCCGTGGACACTTGACCAAAAAACCCCACATTTTCGCGACAGGACATGGGCGGGCGCCGGATGCCATGAGCTAACACCGGAAACGTGATCTGACGCCCACCCTTGCCCCGCGGTTTCCGGAAACTAGTACCTCGGAGGTACTAGTTTTTTACAGCGCATCTTCAGAGTGAAGCCTCGGGTGAGCCACGGGAGCTCTACGCTTTCTAGATGTGGCGGTGAGAGTGCGCCCGGAAAATCTACCTATCTTCCGTCTCTCTAGCGTGCCTAATGCTCCGTGTGACCGGGGCCATACATACGTAATTGCCATTAAGTCACAGGTGACTTATGGTGACCCCAGCAAGGGGTTTTCAAGGCAAGTGAGAAGCAGAGATGGTTTGCCATTGCCCTCCTCTGCGCAGCCTTCCTTGGTTGTCTCTCATACAAGTACTGACTCTGCTTAGTTTCTAGGATCTGACAAAATTGTGCTATAACATGTCATATTCCCTCCCAAATTTGTTAGCTAAATTATTTCATTTATTTATACCTCAATGAGGACCCAAAGCAGTTTGCAACATCTTTCTCCCATCCTCAATTATCCTCACAACAACAACCCTGTGATGTAGTTAAGGTTGAGAGAGACTGGCTCATGGTCACCCAGTGATATTCCATGGCAGAGTGGGGATTTGAACCTGGGACTCCCAGTTTTTAGACTGACATGACTGCTATACTATATTGATTCTCATTTTGCCTGAGAAGTTTCCCCTGCAAATTCTTCTGGCCTCCAACTTGATGCCTGCTTCCTCCTCAAATCCATCCTCTCACTGCTCATCTTTATGCTTGTGACAAGAAGGCTCTGGTAGACTCCTGTTAGGGGAGGGGAGAGAATTCCTAAATCTTGGCTCCCCGTGGATACAATTTATTACTGCAGATCTCATAAAGCTTCTCTCCTGAATTTCCTCCCAACTGGAAATCTCTGGCAGAGGAGGGGGGGTTGTTTAGAGTGCTGAAGTTCTATCTCCATAATTGGACTACGTCGCCTGTAGTTACCATGGCACCTAAGACAAAGCAAGCATAGCTATAGATCATGGAAGCACTCGGTGGTATAAACCCCTCAGTTTGGAGGAGCATTGGCTCTAAAAGCATATCCCAGCCAAGAGACCTGTTAAGATTATGAACAGAGGGAAACCAGAGTCTGGAATAAGAGCCTTGAGCAGGACATGTCCCTCCATTATGAACCTGCAAATTATTCCTCTTCTCCATTTCATTTTCTAATCCTGAATTTCCTTTAAGAAGCATACATGGATGTCCCAGGTGTTCTATTATCACAACAACTCTGTGAGGTAGGCTAATTTGAGGCCAAGTCAACTGAAAACTAGCATCTATATATCTAATTCCGAAGTCGCCCCCTGGTGTGCGGATACTTATTTCCGCACATCGGGGGGACCTGGAGGGGAGGGAGAGTTTTGTGCACATGTGGGACAGTCCCCAGGTGTGCACAAAAATCTGAAACCTTTAAAAAACTACCGGGGGGATATTTAAATCCCCCCAAAACTGACAGAGCGTTTCCTGCACATGCTCAGGGAACACTCTGCAGCCAGCCTAGCCGCCGCCGCTTCGGAGCCAGGCGGGCAGGCGGGGGTCAGCAAGGCCCAGGTGGCTGCAGCTGCTCGGGCCTTGCATCAGAGCCGGGTGGGTAGAGTCTGAATAAGGTAGTATTCTTTATTGCCATGCAGTTCTTTTGCAAAGCGAGAAAGAAGGCATTGTGTTTGATTCCACCACCTGTTATAGCCATGTTAGGTGGTTAGGGGGGGGGGAGGAGACGGGGGAACCAGCAGGACGGGGGGTACTTACCTCCTCCTCCTGCTTCCTTCTGAAGCTCCCTCCCCCCTCCCCCCTCCCGCGAGTATCGCGGGTCCGCCCCTTGTAACATCTAAATCCAGCTTCCATGATCGATCCTTTCTGCCACAGAGAATCTAGATCCACCTTACCTTTCCTCTCCAGCACCAGTTTTTCCACGCTTTGGCCTCAGTGGTGAATTGTGACCCACAATTGGGGTCTGAACTAAACAAGTATCTCTTGCTGGTTTATTTTTAAGGATGTGATTCAAACATGGAAGATAGCGACATGTGTCCAGGGTTTTTTTTCTGAGGGAACATGCCAGAACAGAGTTCTGGAACCTCTTAGAAAAAATGCTTTAAAAATATTTAAAAGTTCAGGAGTTTTCAGTATACAAATTGAAAACTTAATTTCCCTCTTGAGAGTTCCAGCCCCTCTTCTTCTTGTTTTTAAGCCCTGCATGAGTCAGACCATTGGTGTTTCGGAACGGGAATGGGTGAAGATCTATTGTGTTTTGGGCTGTTTTTCTGATCAAAATAACTTTTTACTAATTCAGCACCAAAAGCCACATAATATTTTGTATTAAAACCAAGCAACCCCCCCCCCAAACGCCAGAATACCCCTGAATTCTCCAGAACCCTTCATCAGGATGGACGTTAAAAGTAGACAAACAAATGGGAAAGAAAATGCGTACCTACTACACATGATATTTTCTTATACTGAATCAGACCCTTGGCCCATCAGGGTCAGAATTGTCTTCTGTGAGTGGCAGCAGCTCTGCAGGGTCTTTCCCATCTCCTGCCAGCTCCTTTCCACTGGAGATGTCATGGGTTGAACCTGGGACCTGCTGCATGCCAAGCAGAGGCTCTTCCACTGAGCCATAGTCCCTTCCCTAAACAAAAACAAAAACTTTCAGACTGAAAAGTACTGAGACGATGCATCGTTGAGTGATTTCAGCTCATACTTTACTTAGTGATTCCAAGACTTGAGATACAAGGGCAAGCCTGAGGCTGCTTATATGCACATACAGAAACACACCCATACACCCATGATAGGCTTATTTACATTAACCTCCGTCAATAGGTTCCCTGGAGGATTCAGGTTAGCCAATTGGCTGTTTCTAGGATCTTTAGTCCCTATAGTTTCTGGGAGCGAAGCTCTGGTTGTTCTGAAGACCGTGTGCTTGGTTCGACCACGTGCGCGGTCTCTGTCGAAACACAACACAGACCATGGCATGGCTTTTCTTAGCTGATAGGGAAGTGTCAAATGTGAATGCTTTACATGCTTGAGACTGATTGTGTTGTTTATGGTGGTGTTTTGAATGGTTATTTTTATCTTTATTATATATGGGTGTTGCATGTGTAAACTGCCTTGTGTCTATGAGGAATGAATACTGACTATACACTCATCCTTTTAGTATATATCTACACCAATCGATAGGTAGATATTCTGATGGAAAGTGCCATCAAGTTGCAAGCAACTTATGGTGACCCCTTGGGGTTTTCAAGGCATGAGAAACAGAAGTAGTTTTGCCATAGTGAACCCGGACTTCCTTGGTGGTCTCCTATCCAAATACTAATCAGAGTTGACCCTGCTTTGCTTCCTAGATGTGATGGGATGAGGCTAGCCTAGGCCAACCAGGTCCAGGGGTATTAAATAGCAGTTAATGAGAGGGAAGGCAGGGAGAAAGGAGAGTTTCTTTGGGGGTAGAAATTTTTCTCCTTCCCTAACAGACTTGCTACATGTAGCCCATTTGCTTTGCCCCCTCAGCTCAGCCCTGCCCCTTCACAATCTTCATAGCTCACCTGGAAACAAGGTCTTGCTCATGCAGTGTAAGCAGAATCTTGGCAACAGCTAGCTTCTGCATCAAGGATGACATCAGCATAGGAAACAGGATTCCGGTTCCAGGTTCATCGAGAACGGTCGCAGGCATCTCCTACTCTGCGCCAGCTACACTCCCACAGTTTTCTAGGGGCTTCCACCACCCTTAGAGGTACTCTCTTGGAGGGAGAGACCGAAAGCAGAACTCTTGCCTACAAACTCCAAGGAAGAATGGCAACTTTCTGGACCATTTGAGGCTGAGTCTATGAGGAAAATTGACGAGGGAAGCTCGACTAGAGAAGACACAAGACAATCCCCCAGGACCGACGGAGTCTTTCAACTACCGAAGAAGGAAGAAAAACTCCAACAAAGCTAAGTGTTGATTAAAAAAACGTATACTTTGAAGGGATAGCTTATTAATCTATAGGGTCACTAATAGAGAAAATACCCTAAGAAGTACAAAATGAAAGTAAAGAGGGGAAGGTTTCCCCTTTAAGACAGCCATTAGCAGGATGAGTAAACAGAACTAGAAGAAAGAGTTAAAAGGGTAATGAAACAGAAAGAGGGAAATTGCTTTAAAAAACCAGAAACTGGCAATATTACAGCTTTTTCTCTTCTCCTTTGATGACTTACCTTTCAGATGGAGTTGTACGGAATCGCCAGAAAATAGACCATAAAAGAGGGGAAATGCAGAGTCACGGTGACACGAGGACACGGAGAGAGAGGGCATGACTGAGTGATGGAAGAGAGAGTGGATGTGGATGGAAGAGAAAGGAGGGGTGACGGAACAAAGCACAAGAGGAGAGGGAAAATAGAAGACACTATTTGAAAACAGTAAGAAAACGGAAGTGGAGTGGAGAGAAACAACATAGAGTTATAGAAGAGGACTTTTGTGAAATGAACATAGAGAAAGACTGTAAAATATAGCTAAAATAAGCAAAACAAGTAATTTACTGGTCTAGAAACTTAGTAATTAAATTAGAGACAATTTTGCAAAGGAAGAAGAGTCAATACCATAGCTAAGAAAGATTTAAAAATTAACTATTTAGTAACCAAATAATATTGGCAGGATATCTAAATGGTGACTGGTGGTGCAGGTATCAGGAAAGCATCACTAACATCTCCAGGACAGTCAAGTTCACAAACACAACTCAAACTCAACACTACGAATGCACCTCAAATGTCAACTAAAGACTTATCCAGGAATGTATGGCTCAAACCATCAAAACAATAGTAGAAGCAACAGTACCTGAACTAATTAGGAAAGAAGTAGAACCCATTCAAATTAAACTGGGAGAAATTATTTAAAAAGAAATTGAACTGTTACAAACAAAAATAGAAGATATAGCACAACAGATTACAACAGAAACTGAGGACATAAAGAAACAGATAATTGAAAATAAACAAGAGATAATGAAAATTGCATTAGTCCACAATAATACAGAGGACAGATTACATGAAGTAGATCAGGAGGTACAAAATTAAGCCAAAAACAGATAAAATGGAGGAGTCATTGATGGCCTTAGAAATGGAAAAGGCATCCTTAGTTATACGGTGCCAAAATATACCTGAAACAATAGATAAAAGTTTGAAAGAAGATATAGTGCAAAGTCTAACAGAACAATTGAACATAGGAACACCTGAGGAACTGGAACAAGAAATAGATGAAATTTATAGGAAAAATTCATTTTACGCAAGAAGAAACAAAACACCTAGGGAGGTACACATTAAATTTAACAGAAGACACATGAGAGACAAAATTCTTAGAGCATCAAATGATACAAAAGTGAAGATGCAAGATAAAGAGATAAAAATACTAAATGATGTCCCTTGGAGAGTTAGGTAAAAAAGACAGAGCTATTTGGTACTAACTAATTTGTTACAAACAAACAAAATTACATACAGGTGGTTATTCCCAGAAGGCATCTTATTTAATTATGATGGAGGAAGACATAAAATTGACTCGATATTTACAGTTAGAGACTTTTTGGAAAGGTACAGCAAAAATTTAGACTGGCAAGGAGAAGAAGAGGAGGAGAGTGAATTAGAGGAAGAAATTAACGATCCAAAAGCAAAAGATGCAGATAAGAAAGGAAAGTACAAAGGGAAAAAAAGAATGAACTTTACACCGTCACAAATATTAACAAGATATCAATATAGAGTAAAGACAAATAGAAATATAAACAAAGATGGAGACAAGAAGTGAGCTCAAGATATTATTGGTTAACATTAATGGACAACAGCCCACAAAAAGAAAAAAGGATATACCACCAAATAAATAAGCTTAAACCAGATATAGTGTGCAAACAAGAGACCCACATTAAGAAAGAAGATTATAAGTATTTAATTTTTTAAAAAAACAGGCAAGGTCTTTTTTGCATCTGATCCAAAAAAGAAAAAAGGTGTAGCCATATATGTTAAAGAATATCTATGCCCAAAATTTGTGTATACATTAAATGATGGAAGAATTGTGGATTATGGTGGCAAGACAAAACAAAATAACATTAATTGTTAATATCTATGCTCCCAACCAAAACCAGGATATCTTCTTTAAATCACTCCAAGAAATATTAGCAACTAAAACTTTTGATGAAATCTGTATTGTAGGGGACTTCAATGCAGTATATGACCCAGAGATAGACAGGAGGAAACAGAGTACAAGTAAAGGTAAAAGATCCAGAAATAGTTTACCAAATACTTTCCTAGAACTAGTAGAAGAACAAAATATAATAGATGCATGGAGAGTTAGAAATTATAATAAGAGAGATTTTAGATATTATTCGGCCAGACATAATTCGTGGTCACGATTAGATATGGCATGGATCTCTACAATGTTGTTTAACGATATAATTGAAATGGAGATACTACCCAATACATTTGCAGACCACAGTCCAATAACATTAACATTACGGGAATGACCTAAAAAGAGGCGATGGTCTATGAATAAAAATTTATTGTGAGATGAGCAATTTGTCAAAAAAACCAATATAGAAATTCAAGATTTTTTCAAAATGAACATACAACCAGAAACTTCAATACATACAGTCTGGGAGACATTTAAAGCCTTCATAAGGGAATGGTTCATTAATCAAGATGCATGGAGAAAAAAAACAAAAGAAAATGCAATATACGAGTCTGGAAAAGCAAATTAAAAAGGAAGAAGATAAAATGAAGAGAGATAAGGATCCTGCAGAAATAAATGTGAAGTTAAAGCTATTACAACATCAATTAAACTTAATATTGACACAAGAAATTGCAAAAAAATGTAGAATATATCAAACAGTTCTATTTTGAAAATGCAAACAAACCTTCTCATTGGCTGGCATACTAAAGAAAAGAGAGGGAAAAGAAGATAATTAAAGTATTAAGAAATGAAAAAGGAGAGAAAAAATTAATCTTCAAGATATAAAAAGTATAATAGAAAACTTTTACAAAAAATTATATGAACAAGATACACAAAATACACAAGAAATAAAAGAATTTCTCCACAAATGGAACATGAAAAAAATTGATGAAAAGCAAAAAACAATATTAAATGATAAAATTACAATATGTGAGTTAACAGAAGCAACAAAGAAACAAAAGAAAAACAAAACGCCAGGTCCAGATGGGCTACCTACTGAACTATATCAAATCTTTGAAGATCAAATATCGTTACCTCTAAAAGAAGTACTACAAAATATAACAGAAACACAAAGACTTCCGAACATGTGGAATCAAGCGTTGATCACAGTAATTCATAAACTAAACTCAGATGAAAAAGAAATAAAAATATATAGACCCATTTCTTTGCTGAACACAGACTACAAAATATTTGCAACAATTATGGCTACTAGAATGGAAAGAGTACTGGTGCAAATTATACACCAAGACCAGGCAGGATTTCTCCCAAAAAGACAAATTAAAAATAACATCGACATCCGAAACTTCCTTAATATACTGGAATATTATGAACTACATCTGGAAAAACAAATGGTATTATTTATTTATTTATTATTTATTTATTTTATTTCATTTGTACCCCACCCTCCCCGCACGTGGGCTCAGGGCGGCTTACATAGGCACAAAGTGCAGTAAAGATAAAACAGGTTAAAACAATTAAGACTAAAATTCACATCAAACAGCTTTTGACAATGTAAGTTGGGATTTCCTACTACAAAAATTAGAGCGGTGGGACTGCGGCGTAAAATTCTATTCAAATATCAAAGCAATATACACGGAACAATGGGCTAATGTAATAGTTAATGGAGATATGACTCAAAACATTAAGATACAAAAAGTTACGAGACAAGGCTGCCCATTATCTCCATTACTATTTATATTTACACTAGAAACACTGAATAATTTAGTTTGTGATAATTAACAGATAAAAGGACTAAAGATAAAAGAAAATGAATATAAATTACAAGCATTTGCAGACGATTTGGTATTCATACTAGAAGAACCAATCACCTCTATACCTCACCTGATAGAAACAATACTAGTATATGGACAAATTGCAGGATTAAAAATCAATTATAAAAAAACAAATATTATAATTAAAAACAAGATACAGAATGAAAAGGATCAAATACAAAGAAATTCCATGACGGAAATAGTCAAAAAAGTGAAATACTTAGGTATCATAGTTACTAATAATACATTAGTAGTAGATAATTATGTAAAATTATTGAAGGATATTAAAAGAGATTTTCAGATTCGGAAATAATTGAATTTGTCATTCATGGGTAAAATAGCTATGCTAAAAATGAATATCCTTCCCAGATTCCTCTTCTTAGCACAAAATTTACCAATTTTAAGAAATAAAAACTTCTTTAGAGACCTGGACAAAATATGTAAGCAGTTCATATGGCAAAACAAGACAGCAGAAATCCAGTGGAAACTATTACAGGATAAAAAAGAAAGAGGGGGACTGGGAGTACCAAATTGGAACCTGTACTATAAATCAGCAGCTATGACTTGGATTAAAGACTGGCTGACATTAGAAAACAGAAGACTTTTAAATTTGGAAGGACATAATTTAGTAATGGGATGGCACGCATACATATGGTATGGAAAAGAAAAAAATACATAATAACTTTCAGCAACATACCATACGTGGAGCCTTAATAAAAGTCTGTCAGATCCCACAGCCAACAACTGACTACATGCTTATCAGAAAGGTTATACTTTACTGAAGAGCTATAGATGCACTAACAAAGGCACTGTTAAGAATGGTGTCGCCCCTACAAGCATAATGGGATATAGGGTATTCGTATGCACCCCCCCTTCCTTAGGCCAATTAGCCACATTCCTGCACGCGGGAGAAGGAGCCCCAGGCCATTAGAGCCAAAGCTGAGAACCAAAAGCGCTCCCACGGTTCCCTAGAATCCTAGACACTACAGAGCACCTGCAAGGCAATAGATAAGCAAGCATTACAGAAGCCAAGAAGGAATGCAGCGGACTCGGCAAGCAAGCACCCTACCCCCAACCCTTATGGCAGCATAGCTGACAAAATCTGGAAAAAAATAAAAGAATGTCACTATGACAAAATATCTAAATGGATCTCGCCGATGGAAGCCCTTATAAAACCTACACTACTCACAAAAGACAACATAGAAAAATATGAAACATTATTAGATAGAAATAACACCTTGAAAACTCAGGAAGAATTATGCTTACAAAACATAAAATTAAGCTGGTGGGAAAATATGCAACTAACCACCAGATATAACAAGGATAAGAAAACTGGTTTTCAAGATATACAAACAGATTTAGAAAAAAATTGGTTGTCCTCAAATGACAAGATGATACAAAAATTGTATAACTTTCTTCTTTATGATTATCTACAGGATGAGGCAGTAAAAATTCCAATGATCTCCTGGATGCAGGATTTTGGTGATAATATTAATATAGACAACTGATCCAAAATATGGAAAACAATAAAATTCACCCGAGCAATACCTTACAAGGAAAACATATACAAAATGTTCTTTAGGTGGCACTGGTCACCAGATAAAATAGCTAAATGTTATACTAATGTCTCAAAAAACTGTTGGAAGTGCAAACATAGTGTTGGCACTTTCTACCACATATGGTGGAGGTGCAATATAACACAAAGCTATCGGCATAAAGTACATAAATTAATATATGAAATTATGGATATAGATTTACCATATGTAGTAGAAATATTCTTGTTAAATATGTTATCAGACAAATATAAAAGAACAGATCAATTTGTAATGACGTTTATGTTACCATCGGCTCGCATTATCTTTGCGAAATATTGGAAACTAGAAAAGACACCTTCAAAGGAAGAATTAATTTATAGACTGTTGGACACATCAGAAATGGATAAGCTAACTCTAACACTACAAGGAAAAGATGATAATATATTTAAAGAAAGATGGTATAGATTTTATATGTGGTTAGAAAGTAAACATTGTAATAGACTCGCAATATGGTAATTAAGTTAATGTAGCCGATACATCTATTTATGACGATGTGAAAAACTATAAATAAAATCTTATTTTTTTTAAAGGATGACATTAGCATTCTACCTTGTGGAAATGTTAAGAAGCAGGCAAGCCAGAGATCCCTAACAAACACCTCCTTTTGTTTTAGGGCTTAGAAATGTGAAAAGTGTTACTTTGGACGCTCTGCCCCCCCTTCATGACTATCTCCTTTCTGCTTGGCACCACACTCACTTTGCACCTGTTTTTTGGCCCTCTTGGTCACCCACTTTTACTTCTGCACCTGGAACCCCCACCCCTTATTGCAATAACCTCCCTCCTCTCCACCTACTAGTTACTCTTCAAAGCCTGCTGTCTTCTGCAAGCTCTTCCTGGAGCCTCCCCAGCTCCAGTGTGCAACTTTACGACTTCAGAAGCTGTTTTCTATGTGTGCAGCAAAGTGTATGGGAGAATTAATTAGTCACTAACAGGCCACCTGCCTGCCTATTAGCAATAGGCAGTTCTGGTGCTTAAAGGGAGCCAGGTAATGAATAATGATTATTTCTATTATGGGGAAATGGTAGGCCCAGAGGACCGAAAGAAAGTGGCTTCTGCAGAGATAGACAATAACAGAAGCCGGGATCTGGCTTTGTGGATTGGGCTGTTTGCAAAGATTGTTTTCTTCCTCTATGACTCTCCCAAGGCCCCTATGAACTTTAATGAGGCAATCTGTCCTGGGCTTGTCGGCCAAGGACAAGCAAGGCTACTGTATCGTCCTAGTGTGGAAAGGTGGAGAGCAAGTGTTTGTGGAGCCTAAGAAGCAGACCTGCATCCTCCTATCTACAGCTGAAGCGTGAAATTGACAAAACCCTATAGAATGATGCTACTGAACAGCCCTGCTCCTCCTATGAGGGGCAGCCAATGAAACAAGGCTGGGGAACTGGGGTTGTGGATAGCATAAAGTGTCAGATTAGGATCTGGGAGAACCAGGTTAAAATTCCTACTGTGCCGTGGAAGCTCTCTGAATGACCTTGAGCCAAGCTCTGTCTGCCTCACCTACCTTACAGGGTTGTTGTTATGAGGATAAAACAGAGGGAGACCAATGAACACTGCCTTGAGCTCCACAGAGGATACGTGAGATACAGCCACAACCAAATGGTTAAAGTCCGGTAGCATCTTGGTGACCAACAAGATTTTGGGGGTTTACGCTTTTGAGTCACAGCTCCCTTTGAATCTCAAAAGATGATGCTTCCAAAATCTTGTTGGTCTCTTAAGGTGCTACTGGACTTGAATCTAGCTGTTCTACCGCAGAACAACATGGCTACCCTCTGGAATTGTTCTTTCCCCCCCCAGCTTCATTGGCAAGAAGACACGGAATGGTGGGTGAACACAATTGGATGGTGCCATTTGAGCCTTAGAATGGAAGACGAAGCCTGAATCCCCTGTATTAGGGTTGCCAACTTCCAGGTGGGGCCAGGGGATTACCCAGTTACAACTGATCTCCAGACAACAAAGACTCCTGTTCCCTTTGAGAAAATGGCTGCTTTGGAGGGTGGACTCAGTGGTATTATACACACTGATCTCCCTCTGCTCCCCTACCGAAACACTGCTCATCCCAGGCTCCACCCTCAAATCTCCAGAAATTTCCCAACCTAGAATTGGCAACCATGTACCCTGTTCAGTCCCCAAATCTATTGAGCAGTCTTAAGTTTCTGACAGTGTCTGAGTCTAAGCAACTTCACAAGGTTGTTGTGATGATGAAATGACAGGCGATTATGCACGCTCCTCCAAGATCCTTGGGAGAAAGTCGGGATGCAAATATGGCCGATAAATAATAAATATATGAAAAGCTACAAATTAAGCAGAAGAGCTGCATAATATCTGCATAAAAGCTCCTAGTTTGCATATTATTTTCCCTCCAACTTTTTGGGTTGTAATTTTCTGGTTTCTCTGTTCATGGAGAGGCAGGCAAGGAAGTCACTGAAGCCCCATGTTCAACCTGTCAAAAATGTTATTCAGCTTATTCTTGGGCTTCTGTGACTTAAACAGGCCTGCACATTTCCAAACATATAAGCACAGCCACAGGGGCTGGAAACTTGGATTTTATTTTTAAAAAGAGATGATCAGAAAGATCATTCAGTGCTCAATACCTGCTTCCTTTATTTCTAAGCATTTGCCAAATTGCAGCATACACATGTTAGTGTACCACAGTTCAAGAGCAGGTACGCTGCCCAAATGACTTTGCTTCTGGAGTTAAAAATGGACTTATGTGACTTGTGTAAGCAATTCTGACAATTTTGGTAGGCCCTTGGGCAAAATTCATACCAAGCCTTGCTGGTTCAGCTCCTCCTCTTCTTACAATCGTCCCCCATGAAGAATTCCCGGTATAAGTTTCCTTTCATTTATCTGAAAAAGCAGGGGTCGTTTCGTAGAAAAAGAGCTAGGGGAACTCATTAGCATAACTCATTAGCATATGCCACACCCCCTGACATCACCGGAAGTGTGCCATAAGGCCACGCCCCCTGACATCACCGGAAGTGTGTCATAAGGCCACACACCCCACCCCCAACCGTCCCGGCCGCCGCCGGCCTTGCAGCTCCACTGCCGAGCCCCATGAGGGGCCCGGCGGTGGACCTGCAAGGCCGGCGGGAGTGCAAGGAAGCCCCGCGAAGGCCCTCCCTGGCTCCAGGCAGGCAGGGGTGGGGAGAGGCAGGGAGGAAGCAACTTACCTCCCTCTTCTCCTGCCTCCTCCTGGCTGAATGAGGGCCAGAAGCAGGGCGGCTGGAAGCAGGGGGCGGGGCTTCATCATGTGCCCCACCCCCCGTACCTCACGCGGGGGAACTGTGATCCCCCGTGATCCCCCCCGAAATGACCTCTGTGAAAAAGTGAGTTGTGATGAATGAAAACTTCCATTGCTAGTATCTGGGAGACCCAGGTTTGAATCCCCACTTGTGCCATAAAAGCTTACTGGGTGACCTTGACCTAGTCACACACTCCAGCCTAACTGACCTCATAGGGTTGTATGAAGCTAAAATGGAGGAGAGGAGAATGATGTAAGCTGTTTTAGGTTCCAATGGGGGAGAAAGGCAGGGTATGAATGAATTACATAAATAAATATTGAAATAAATGGTGTCAATCTTTAAGGTGCCCTGAACTAGGGATGGGCACGAACCACAAAAATGCGGTTTGGTTTGAACTGTGGCTCATGGGTGAACCACGAACCTAACCATGAACCCCATGAATCCAGTTGGCTCGCATACAAACTGGCTTTGTGAGGTTTGTGCCCAAAACAGCTGATCTGCGAGGGCAGCCTCCTCTATGCCCAAAACAGCTGAGCTGCAGGAGGAGGCTGCCCCTGTAGCTCAGCTGTTTCTGATCTAAACAACCGAGCCGCAATTTGCTCTGCATAGCTCAGCTGTTTTAAAGGGCTTTCTTGGGCAATGCTGGCTGCCAAGAAAGCCCCTTCAAACAGCCAGGCTGCGGGTGCAGGCGCAGCTGTTTTGAGCCCAAAACAGCTGAGCCGTGGGAGCAAGCTGCCTTGCAGCTCAGCTTTTTCTGATCTTTTGGTGGCTCTCATTCATGGGGATGTTTTGGCAGCTTTTGTGGGGAGGAGAAAGCAGGGGTTTAAGCTCCCCACAAATTCATGAACCTCTATGAACTGCCTTAAAAGTTTGTGGAGGTTCGTGGCTGGGCTGCAGTTCGCAAACTTCAATTCATGAACCATGAACTGGCCAAAATTCATCATGAACAAAGGTTTGTGAGCCGGTTCATGCTCATCCCTACCCTGGACTTTGTTTTTATTCTGCTAGGCCAAATATTTATGTATTTATTGTTTATTTATTCAATTTATATCCCACTCTCCCCACCGAGGCAGGCTCAGGGCAGCTTACATAAAAATTTAAGACAGCTAAAACAATACATTTATAAAAAACAATAATAAAGTGCTAGTGTGCAATGTTATATAGTGATGGCGAGACAAATAATGAATCGTCTTAATAGCAGATCAATCCTGATGGGGTACAATCGGCATTGATGTTAAAACTATCTTGTTCCCTTTGTGCCAGCAATGCACAAGCTGCGATGGTAATACCAGGGCACAGGGTGGAAGAGCTCCGTCTTGCAGGCCCTGTGGAACTGTAAAAGATCCCACAGGGCCCTGGTCTTCTTGGAGCTCATACCACCAGTGTGGAGCTGCCACCGAAAAGGCCCGGGCCCTGGTCATAGCCAGCCTGGTATCTTTGGGACCTGGGGCAGACGATTTTGAGACCATGAACACAGTGCTGTCTGGGGAATGTGTGGGGAAAGGTGGTCCTTCAGGTATGTAGGCCCCTGACCATAGAGGGCTTTAAAGGTAAGAACCAGCACCTTGAAGCAAAATAGGCAGCCAGTGCAGTGCTTTTAGCACAGGGTGGATATGCTCCTGCATGGGAAGGCCCAAAAGCAGCCTGGCTGCAGCATTCTGCACCAGCTGAAGCTTCCGGATTTGGGTCAAGGGCAGCCCCATGTCCAGAGCATTACAGTAGTCTAATCTCGAGGTGACCGTTGTAGGGATCTCTGTTGCCAAGTCATTGCGTTCGAGGAAGGGAACCAGCTGCCTAATCAGCTGAAGATATTAAAAGGCTGACTGAGAAGTGGTTGCTACTTGGGCCATCGTTAGGGAGGCATCCAAGAGCACTCCCAGATTCCTAACTTCTGGTACTGGCACCAACAGCACCCGATTGAAGGTTGGGAGTGGGATCCCTAACCCCAAGCCACCCCGAAGTAGGCTCAGGACCTCCATCTTCATTGGATTCGATTTCAGTCGGCTCAGTCTAAGCCAACCAATCATGGCTTGTAGTGCCAGGTCCAGATCTTCCGGACTGGAGTCAGACTGGCTGCCCAACAACAGATAGAGCTGGGTGTCATCTGCATACTTGTGATAGCCCAGCCCATGCCTCTGGGCAATCTGGGCAAGGGGGTACGTGTAGATGTTAAATAACATCGGGGAGAGTACTGCCCCTTGGGGCACTCCGCAAACCAGCGGGTCCCTTCGGGACAGCTGTCCCCCCCAGTGCCACCCTTTTCCCCTGACCCTGAAGGAAAGAGGAAAGCCATTGTAAGGCAGGCCCCTGAATCCCATTGTCAGCGAGGCAGTAGATCAGCAGCTGATGGTCAACCAACAGCAGCAGCACTGCCGAACTGCCCCAATCCAGATGCCTCCAGAGGTTGTTCATGAGGGCAGCCAGTGCCGTCTCTGTCCTATCGCCTGGGCAAAATCCAGATTGGAAGAGATCTAGTGTGGAAATGTCATCCATAAAACTCTCCAGCTGAGTTGCCACCACCCTCTTGATTAGCTTGCCCAGATAGGGCAGATTGGAAACCAACCAGTAGTTAACCAATTCGGCCGGATCCAGAGATTTTTTTTTAGGAGAGGGTTACCACCACTTCCTTAAGTGCCCTAGGGAACAGTCCCTCAGAGAGAGACTTGTTGATAATCTCCCTTAGGACACCTCGTTACCGTTGTGACCAGCTTTAATTAGCCACGACAGGCACTGATCAAGGCTGCAAGTGGTAGGGCACACAGATGAGAGTAATTTGTTGACTTCCTCTAGGCTGAGTGGACTGAAATAATCCAAAACCTGACCAGAACCTGCCACACAAAATACATGGAGCTGTTTCATCCCAGAGCAACAGGGCTGGCTACCTCTCCAGCAAGAATGCACAGCTTGTGTTCTCTCATGCAATCTCCTTCACAATCTCTGGGGTGGGATGAGAGGGGGAGCATCAATTGCTTCCAATGGAAAAGTTTGTTGCGAAATTCTGAGAGTTGGCAACTTGGTCCTTTGCCTGCATCTTGGGGGAACAGCTTTGTCCTACAAGGCTCGGCGGTTCTGATGCAGAGTGCGCAACCTCCTGGGTCTTGTCTGTACACAAGCGTGCATCAGTAGCAAAACATCCTGGCTGTTGGGTAATGAGCTGTTAATTAGCAAACACAGATGCAGCAGGAGCCAGAGAGCAGAAAGCGAGAGATCCAATGTGATGGAAACAAACAAACAAGCAAACAAACAAACAAACAGCCCTCTTTCGATTATGGACAGCTAGGATTCTTAGTGCCCACCCCGTAGCTCCTTTGAGATGTGCACAGCACTGACTACTCTTGTAAAGGCCACTTCTTTTTCCAGTGGAGATGGCCTTTGGCTCTCTTTTACCCCTGATGCAGGGAGCCCTCATTGCAGGTAAGCATGCCACTGACTCAGCAACTTGATGTAGCTTGCAATCCTAGGTTCACTTTGTGGTGGATAGTGCTGGCAAGTCCCAGAGGGGTTTCAAGACAAGAAAAGAATAGACGTGGTTTGCCATCGCCTCGCTCAGTGAAGGGTCCCTGGACTTCCTTGGTGGACTCCAGGGCCGGCCTGTCACAGACAATTTTTAGGCAGTGGCCTAGAGTGGCCCCTTAAGAGGGGGTGCCCCCCGGCCTGCCACCCCTCCCTTCCCTCACCTAAACAGGGTAGTAAATCGCAGGCCTCCGCCCACCTTTCTGGGAGGGCGACCCGCTTGCCCAAGGGGAGCCAAAGGTGCCGTGGGGAGCAGCCTGGAGCCAGCTCTGCCTGTGGCTGCCGGTGGGGGCACTTCGCTTCGCAATCCCAGGCCACCCTCTCGCCCCTGCGCCACCGGCCAGCCAGGTGGGGGGGGGACTCCTGGCGCACCTGCCTTTGCCGCCCAGCCGCCTTCTTCCTCTGGGCAGCATCCAGGCCACTACAAACCGTGGTGGACAGCCGGGAGGGCAACAGTACCAGTGACCAGTCCGGTGAAGGGCTGGGGTTTCTCCACAACCTCCAGAGCAAGAGAGGGTGTGTGTAGGGGACAGAGGAATAGTGTTTTAAATCGTATTTCTTTTCTGCCAGGTTGTGTTAATGTGCTTGTGTTTATTTTCTGCACTTTACTTGTACATAGTTAAAATAAACCTTTTTTGAGTCAAATAAGACCTGGTGTGCCTTGACCACTTAGTCCTCCCCGCTCAGCACATTACCAGAGGCAAAGGGAGGCTAGGGAACGCAAACGGGCCCGAATCTGAGGGGTTGCCAACTCTCCAGGGGGGCGCCCAAAGTGTGTGGTACCAACTTCCCAAGGGTGGGGGAATCAGCCAGAGGGGTCTCACTGTCTCTCTAGGAAGGCAGTATCAAGTCAGTGAGTGGTGGCAGCGTGTAATGAAGGGAAATAGCCCCACCAGGCAGGGTGGGAAGGCAAAAATGGGCCTGCAAGCCACAGAACAGCTGCTTAGTCTCCCAGGGCCAAGGGCAGGTCCCCGTTTCGCCACAGGGTCTGTGGCCCAGAGCCACCCCTCTCCCTCCTCTCTCTCAAGAGAGAAGGGAGAGGGGTGGCTGTGGGTGTTGGGGCTTGGGGGCAGGGCTTCTCCCGCCGACCATCTGGCCAGGGGTGGGTAGAACCCCCCCAAAAAGCGGGGTACACCTGCCAAACCAGAGGGGGGGTTTGGCAACCCTATGGGGAAGCAATCCATGCTTGGGGAAGGTGGCCCAGAGAGTTGGGAATCCTCTGGGTGGCCCAGAGAGTCAGGGGGCCTGGGGGCTGGATGGTAGTTGGGGGGCCTTGGCAGGAAGTCAGGGGGCCAGGCCCCGAAATGACCCACTGTAGCTACAGGCCTGGGATAAACAAAAGAAATACACAACACGTAATTATCTTATTAATTTTTTTTACTTCCTTTATACCAGGCCTTTGGATTTGAAATATTCTAATATTCATAATTTGCCAACAGTCAACAGAAAGCAGACATTTCTTACTAAAAAGAAGGCAAAGTAGCTTTAAAAAGGTTTGCCCCTGCCCCTTGCTCAGGGTTTGGCAACAGGTACTAGGTGGCTCAAGTGGTTAAGACGCTGAACTGCAGGCTGTGGAAGGTCAGTAGTTCAGCGGTTCAAGACCCGGGTGCCGCAAGACAGGGTGAGCTCCTGTCTCTAGCTCCAGCTCCTGCCAACCTAGCAGTTCGAAAGCAAGAAATTGCAAGTAGATAAATAGGGACCACTTCGGTGGGAAGGTAACAGCGTTCCGTGCGCCTTGGTGTTTAGTCATGCCGGCCACATGACCACGGAAACGTCTTCGGACAGCGCTGGCTCTTCGGCTTTGAAACGGAGATGAGCACCGCAACCCTAGAGTCGGATTCGACTGGCTTTCGAGCAAGGGAACCTTTACCTTTACCTTTTTACTAGGCTGGCAGAGTTTTAATGATCAGGAAGTAGTCAGAGTACAGCAGAGAATAATCAAGCGGCAGTATACACCTTTTGGTTGGAACTTGGAAACAGCCAGTGTGAATATACTTGTTAGGGCTGCTGCAGCTCCGGGTCGGGAAATTCCTGGATATTTGGGGATGGAGCCTGGGCAAGGCAGGGTTGGGGGAGGGGCCTCAGCAGGGTATAATGCCATAGAGTCCCCCCTCCAAAGTAGCCATTTCCTGCAGAGGAATTGAGCGCTGTTGTCACTCACAAGCTTTGGTCTCCCCTCTCTTTGGCAAAGCCATGGTAACACCAAGCCGGGGATGCTCTGACCCCTGTCTCCACCACCCTTGGTGCCAACCTTTCTGGGTAAAATGTTGCATTTTAATTTCTCAGGTAGTCCAGCTGGCTTTCTATGGGAGCTAATGAAAGTGCATTATCTAATTCAGATGCAGGGATATCTAGGGTTCCTAAGTACTTACCATTGAGCAAACTTCAGAGGACGGCGGAAGACAGGAAGGCCTGGCGTGATCTGGTCCATGGGGTCGCGAAGAGTCAGACTTGACTGTGCGACTGAACAACAACAAAAGTACTTACCGCGATCTGGCGGGGAAACATGCTCCCCAGCCGGACCATTCCTCCCTGTAACGCAGCATGCCGTCGCCAGAAAGTGACACTGGGCGACACTCTGGCAATGGGGCTAAAAACTCGATGGTACCATCGAGTTTCCAGCCCCATTGCCAGAGCGTTGCCCGGCGTCACTTCCTGGCGACAGCAATGTCCCCACGGGAATGATCCTGTGAAGATGTCTGTGTCCCCCGCCGAATCACGGTAAGTACTTGGGAAGACGGGATATCTGATATATTGCATTATTTGGTGAATTCCAAAGTGTTCCAGATCTGAATTGCATAGCCTCTTCAGGCACAGAGGGGAAATTTCTGGAGGTTTGGGGGTGGTGCCTTGGAGGGCACAGTTTGAGGAGGAGCAGAAGGAGCTCAGTAGGGATATAATGCCATAATGTGTCCCCTCCTAAGCTGCCATTTTCTTCAGGGGAGCTGATCTCTGTAGTCTGGAGATCTGTTATCATTCCAGGAGAATTCCAGGCCCCACCTGAAGGCTGGCAAGTCTAGACAGCAGTCCCTGTTATTGGCCAGCACCATGAAGCCTCCAGATTAGCCAGGCCTGGTATAAATATGAAGCCGTCAACATTCTACCATTGTCTCCTGCTCCAATCAGGACAGAAAATCCCCATTCCAAATCTGGATTTGGGTATGGCCTCCCATAGCCACAGCCTGACCCTGAAAACTCCTGTCTTCATGAATGTAGGCCAAAACAGCATTATATTTAGACCATGGTCCCATGTTGGTCAGTCTTAACCTTCGCTGATTGGTGGCCCCAAACCATCTAGTGGTTAAGAGTGGCAGGACTCTGATCTGGAGAATCAGATTTGATGCCCCACTCCTCCTCCACATGAAGCCAGCTGGGTGATCTTGGGTCAGTTACAGTTCTCTCAGAGCTCTCTCAGCCCCACCTGCCTCACAGGGTGTCTGTTGTGGGGAGAGGAAGGGAAGGCTGATTGTAAGCTGCTCCAAGACTCCAAGTGAAGGGTGGGGTATAAATACAACTCCTCCTCCTCCTCCTTCTGAACCTGGGACCTTATGATCCTCCATTTACATAGTGTTGCCAGCCTCCAGGCAGAAGAAGAGGAGGAGGAGGAGGAGGAGATTGGATTTATACCCCGCCCTTCACTACCCAAAGGAGTCTCAGAGCGGCTTACAAACTCCTTTCCCTTCCCCTCCCCACAACAGACACCTTGTGAGGTAGGTGGGGCTGAGAGAGCTCTGATGGAAACTACTCTTTTTCAAGGACAGCTGTGCCAGAACTATGGCATGCCCAAGATCATCCAGCAGTGGAGGAGTGGGGAATCAAACCCGGTTCTCCCAGATTAGAGTCCGCGCACTTAACCACTACACCAAACTGGATGTAGTTCTCCAGGAATTATAAATGATCTCCAGACTACAGAGACCCTTTCTGCTTTGGAGGGTGGACTGTATGGCATTATTAACCTGCAGAGCTCCCGTCCCTTCCCAAACTCCACCCCCAGGCTCCACCTCCAAATCTCCAGGGATGTCCCAACCCACAGTTGGCAACCATGACACTTAGTAATAGTCCTCCCTCCCAGACCCACCACTACATTTGTATTATATGGCAGTATGTTAAATGGTGGGGAAATGTAAAGATGCACAGGTCAAAGATGGACAAATTGACTCCCCAGGTATTTACATCTCAGCAATGGGCTCAGGAGGATCACAGTCCTGCTCTGTAGCTTTCTAAGCAAACAGTCAAGCTATCCCTAGCTCACCATTGTACCCTGACCTGGATAGACCAGGCTAGCCTGATTTCCTTGGATTTCAGAAGCTAAGCAGGGTTGGCCCTGGTGAGGACCTGGATGGGAGACTGCCAAGGAAGCCCAGGGTTGCTATGCAGAGGCAGGAAATGGCAAACTAACTCTGTCCATCTCTCACCTTGAAAATCATACAGTTTGGCTATAAGACAGCTGTGACATGATGGCAGAAACAAACACCAATGTATCAACTGCACCTGTCGTTGTACAGGTGTGACCCTGAAGCTCCTTCCTCAGTTGCAAAAATTGCAGTCTTCCCTGCTCCTTCCCCCTAGTCCCAAGGAAATGGTGCGGAAGTAGGACTGACCCAGCTGGAAAATAATCTCTGTACAAATTAAGGGAATATAAAGACAGGCATTTCTGATGGGGGGGAGGGACACAAAATTTAGCTCTTTTCCAAGGATGACTGAAGCCTTCCTGGAGTCTTCTTGTTGAACTTCAGCCAAGGCCTCCATTCAGCCATTTCCATGGAGGCCAGCCATGCCCTCCTTTATAGCGTAACCAAAAGCAATTATTATTAATAATACTAAATTAAGTCATTAATTAATAATAGCTGCTGTGGACTGTTTCCATGCATTCTGAGCGTGCCGGGAATCTATCGATTTTCTTCTCCAGCACCACGTTGCCAACTTGCTTGGGTTGCCAGGACAGATTTCTCCTCTGTTTCAAAACTCTCGTGCGACTGCAGCCCCCTCCTGCCATGACTTCCCCTGCAGTGACCTGGCATCAGAGGAAGGAGCTGCTCACAGCCTTGTGCAGAGTTGTGCAAGGGTATCGCATTGAAGGAAGAGATTGAAAGAAAGGGAAGACCAGATGTCTGTTGGGGGGGATCTTCAGCCTTCCCCATCTGTTAAAAAGCAACTCAGATAAATCCGTTGTGTCAGACACCTTTCACACCCAGTTTAATCTCATTAGAAGTAGTTCAAACTACAGTTACTTGGGGAGGTTTTTAAACCAGCCAGCCAAAAACATTGCTCAGCCGGCAGCCTCTCCCTCCCTCTCTCTCTCTGGTGTTGCACTTTCATCCTGTCTGATATAAAGCTGAGTCGCAAAGGCTCTGGAAGACACCACATTCTGCAACTGGGGGGGGAATCGCCCCTATTCTGCAATCAGAATAAATCATGCAGAACAAAGCTGTGTTTCTCTGGTAATTTCTGAATAACAATATCTGTGGTTATAGGTGGATCCGTTGGTGCTGGGGGGGGGCTTGCCAACCTCCAGGTGGGGGCCTAGAGTTCTAGGGTTGCCAAGTGTACTTACCCTTGCCGGCGGGGGAGCCTTGCCGGGCTCCGGGAGCTCTCCCAGGACGTGCGCGCGCAAAGCACACGAACGCCAACAGCACGTCACAGGAAGTGACGTGCTACGTCCCTTACGTTGGGGGCGTGGCCCAGATCATCGGGGCCACGCCCCCAACGTGAGCGACATGGGAGGCAGAGTTCCCCCCGGGGCCCAATTCTGCCACGGCAGAAATTGGGCCTCCAAAGAGGGGGTTTCCCTGCCCCCCGCCCCCACTTGGCAGCCCTAAGTTCTCCTGGAATTGCAGCTGATCTCCAGACTACAAAAATGGGTTCCCCTGGAGAAAATGGCAGCTTTGGAGGGTGGGATCTATGGTACCACATCCCTGCTGAGCTCCCTTCCCTTGTCAAACTTTCCCTTCCCCAGGAACTGCCCCCAAATCTCCAGGAGATTTCCCAAGCCAGAGTTGGCAATCCTAGAGCTGGGCCACAGTCAGCCCAGAGATTATTGTAGCAGATCCACAGGAGGGTCTGTCTGGTGGCAAAGTCAATGGCAGAGGACAATCTGAGCTGAGGGGGCCTAGAATGAGGACGGAGGGAGCCGGGGAGCCTAGGGAGGGGCCAACGTCGACTGCTCTGTCTTTCCATCTTTCTCCATTCCTTTAGCAGGATGCCAGCTTCTTGTCTTCCTTAGACAACATGCACATCTTCCCATGATGCCTGTTGTTTATACCCCTATGAAGTCTGGCATTGCACTCGGACCGATCCCTCGTTTCTCTGTACAACTGCCTTGCTATCTGTAAATATAGCTGCCCCTCCTTCTTCCTTCATCATTCCGTTCCCTCACCTCCATATAACAAGATATAGGAACCATAAAGCAGCCCAAGAGTTAACTGATGTGCAGCCAGATCCTTCATGAGTTCAATGCTGTGTTCAATGGTATTGTCTTGTCCAGTGAGGGATGGTGCAGAGTTCTGGAGGTTGCTGTTGCAAGCTGCCATCCTGTCTCTTTTGCCCCCTCCTTCTCTGGTAGCTTCAAGAGTGCAACCTATTGTCTCTGTGTTGTGAGTTTCCCTGCCACCACAAACAGGAGCTGTCAGGGCTGGCGGCATGGAAGCAGACAGGCAGGTTGCTAGGTAGGGAGCTGGGTGGGTGGGGTGGCAGCTCATCTGCACTCTGTATGAGCAGCTTCGCCAGCAGAGAACAACCAGTTACTCCGGCTGAAGAGCCTGGCCAGTGTGAGGCCCTCTTGGCTCTAGGGTTGCCAGTCTTGAGGTGGGACCTGGAGATTTCTTGGAATTACAATTGATCTCCAGACCACACTGATCAGCTCCCCTAGAAAAAATGACTACTTTGGAGGGTGGACTCCATAGCATTACCTCCACTGCTACGGTTCCCCCACCACTGATAGTTGGTGGCTGGAGATCTCATAGAATCATAAAATGTTAGAGTTGGAAGGGACCTTGCAGGTCACCTAGTCCAACCCCTGCACTCTGCAGGACCATAGCAGAAAGATACCTGAAAGATGGTCGTCCAGCCTCTGCTTGAAACCGTCTAGTGAAGGAGCCTCCACCACCTCCCGAGGCAGTCTGCTCCACTGCTCAACCACTCTTACAGTTAGGAAGTTTATCCTGATATTTAGCCAGTAACGACTGGGATTACGACTGATCTCCAGGCAACAGAGATCAATTCCCCTGGAGAAAATAGCCACTTTGGAAGGTGGACTCTATAGCATTATATGCCACTGAAATCTCTCCCCTTCCCAAACTCCATCCTCTAGGGTTGCCAGCCTCCAGGCGGGGCCTGGAGATCTCCTGCTTTTACAACTGATCTCCAGCTGACAGAGATCAGCTCCCCTGGAGAAAATGGCTGTTCTGAAGGGTGAGCTCTATGGCACTGGACCATGCTGAGGTCCCTCCCCTCCCCAAGCCCCATCGTCTCCTGGATCCACTCCCAAAGTCTCCTGTTTCACAAAAAAAAAATCCAGTTGCAAACAACTGCTAAAGTTCATTGAAAGTGCATTGACAGTGCATTATCCAATAAGTGTGAAAGCAGCCCTGTTTTGTATATGTGTATGTGTGTCTGGGGAGGGGGAGCACATACTGCCTCATCCAGAGCACTGGAAATACATGTGGCATCTAGATTGGTGCATGGCCATATGGTTCCAAGGAAAATCATCACTCCCCCCCACCCCACTGCTTTCACCTGCCTGGTGTGTGTGTGTATTTTTTTCCACCAACACAGATGA
>NW_015164182.1:1704489-1774481 GCF_001447785.1 Gekko japonicus
TACCGTTCTCCCCTTGAAATCATAGCCCCCAAGGCTGTATTTGGGGGGGGAGGGAATGAGAAAAAACATTTGCAAATGCACATATGTGACATGATATGTAGATACAGCTTGAGAAAGATGGGGGGCCTGCATTTTAATTTGTGACATCGCAGTTTCTATTTAAAGAATGAGAGCTTGTTTTTTAGAATGGGACATTTTCAGCTTAAAACAGCTTGAGCTGTTGTGGCTGAGAGTGCAACAGGATTCTAACTTTAAGCAGGGATTGTTAGTTGGGGCTGGTTCAACCCCTGACTTCTGCAGTTAAAAGGACCAGGTAGTAAGGTCCTGTAAAAGACGTCCAACAGAGATGCTGCCTGCCCAAGTAGACATTACTGACCCTCATGGACCAGTGGTCTGACTTGTTGGAAGGCAGCTTCACATGTGTGTATCATCAGTCTGAGGACTTGGTCATCCCTAACCATGACCACTGCTGTCCTTCTCCTACTGCAGATGGGCTGTGGAAGAGCCTGGACCCACTTGGAAATGTTTCTGCCCACCTAGTGAGGAAGACTGGCACCAGCCCTGTGCTCCCAAGACTCTGTGGTTTCTTATGACTTTGAGGGCCACAACATTTCAAAACAGCCGATTACAATACCCAGAAGAGTAATATCGATATATGAGAGAAGCATGTACCTATATGACTAAAAGAACTCGCAGATGTAATTTCTGAGCCTCTGTCCATTATTTTTGAGAATTCTTGCAGAACAGGTGGGGTGCCAGAAGATTAGAGGTGGGCAAATGTTGTCCACATCTTCAAGAAGGGGAAAAAGGAGAATCCAGGTAACTGCAAGACATCAGGAGGGGAAAACAAACTTGAAATCAGAAAGCACCTATGTTACTATCTTAGAGCTAGAGTGTCCTCAAACAAATAGCAGTGCTATTGAGTAGGTATGGTTAACTTTTATAGTTGGGTGCTGGATGATGCAATCCTAGTAAACGGTTTAGTCATGGCTGATGCAATCCCAAAAGAATGCTTAGTCATGATTACCTGTCTGTATCTACTACCACAGGAACTGCGGTGGCTCAAGTGGTTAAGACGCTGAACTGCAGGCTGTGGAAGGTCAGTAGTTCACCAGTTCGAGACAAGGGTGCCACATGATGGAGTGAGCTCCCATCTCTAGTGCCAGCTCCTGCTAACCGAGCAGTTCAAAAGCAAGAAATTGCAAGTAGATAAATAGGTACCACTTCGGTGGGAAGGTAACAGCATTCCGTGCGCCTTGGTGTTTAGTCATGCTGGCCACATGACCACGGAAACGTCTTCAGACAGCGCTGGCTCTTCGGCTTTGAAACGGAGATGAGCACCGCAACCCTAGAGTCGGATTCGACTGGCTTTCAAGCAAGGGAACCTTTACCTTTACCTATCTACTACCACATTACTAGGTGCTTTCTGGACCAGAATTGGAAGGTAATTTTTACATTATTGATTTTTTTCCAGTTTCAGCTATTATAATGGCTTTTATTTACTGTACTAGCTTTTAAAATATATTTTATTTTTTAGATGTTCTAATTTAGCAGCTGTGCATTTGGCACCAGACACATGACTCTCATCTTTAGAGTCCTAAACATCCTTGCCTTGTGTCTATTGATCTTGCTGCTTAAATAAGTAATATAGCAATTTTTACTACACTGTAAATTAAAAAAATATTTGATTATTCATATTCAATTTTCTTTTTTCTACAGCTTTCCTTTTTTGGTCCAGTATTAACTTATTGGTTATTTTATTGTAATATGTAATACTGTAACATGTGTACTTCAAACTGTTTGACCTCTGAAGAAGGCCCCCATTAGGGCAGAAACGTGTCAGGTCACTTGTACTGGCCCTTGTGTTCAGGCCACTCGAACTTTGTAATGAGGCTTTCATTGGGCCCTTATTTGTTTTTAACTGTCTTTCTAATAATAAATACATGTGTAACGATTCCTTGTTTTAAGAGTGTGTGTGTGCCTTTAAATGCTTGGTTGAAGTGTGATGACAGCAGAGTAGAATGACTGAGAAATAAGTGTGCTGTGATTGGTGGATGACACAGAGGGGAGGAGTTTTTGAAGTGAATCTGTGTGGGATCTGAGAGAGAGCAGCATATATCTTCAATAGTGAAACTTTAAAGTTCTTAAAGAAGTTACATTTACCAAGAGATTAAACTGTGTGGTCGCCTAAGTGAGAGATTCCTGTCAGGGTGGAATCTTAAGGACTAAAACTGACAGAGTGTGTGATACAGTTGACAAATATATTTACAAGAACCTTATTCTCAGCCAGTTACATAATAACCAACTTCTTATTTTGTTCTTCTTTCAATAAATCCTATTTTATTTAAATACATCCCAGAAGTCATATCAATCATTCCTCAGGACCACATAGATCCCTGAAAAGCCTAGACCCTGTGTCATCCTACCAGTAAGAAAAACAGAGAGAAGGTTTGGAAATCCTTAAATTTCTGGTGGCAGCCGAATCTACCCAGTTTACAGAAGTAAAGAGCACATTTAAAGGGAAAACCAGTCCTCCCTAATAAGAGGACACCACAAGTGGTGACTAGTGGTGAGATACAAACATCCTGAGGAAGAGAACATATTAAAGAGAATTTTAAAAAATTCTGGGAGAAAAGGAATACAAAATAAAATGGCAGAGTTTCTGGGATTAAAGAAAGAGGCTCTTATCCAAAAATGTAAAAACTTAAAGTTACCTCATGAAGGGAACAGTGTGGAAGAGATGAGAGCTAGCTTAATTCAAAATGTTGTGGAATCTAGCAAAACCTTTAGTGAGAGAAATCCTGAGAGGATATATAATCCCAGTCCAGAATGTTTAAAGTATTTGAGAGAGAAACTGAGAGTTGAAATGGAGCTTAAATATAAAGAATTAGACAGATGGAAAGCACTTTGAAAGCAAAGAGATTGCAATTGGAAAGAGCGAGACTTGAACTTGAGGGTGGGGGGAAAGAGGGAAACCCTGAATTCAGACATGAGTTTCCTCAAGTTACACCAAAAGATTTGCCTCAAGGCGAACCAACAGGCCCAGAAGCCAAGCCTTTTGGTGTCATAACAACCAGTGCAACTGATACATTTACAGAGCCAGAGAGAAAGCAGGACTCACATACTCCTGTCAGTGTTAAAGAAAATTCCCAACTTACTGTAACAGGAAAAATTAAAGACTCTAAAGAATTCAAGAGAGTGCTTTCACATGCAGAGCTTGAACAAAAAGACAAGGGAAAGCCAGAGTTTGCAAATTATGTTTTGGATAATAACATGCAGTACAGAGAGGAAGAGAGACCATCAGTGTTTGAAGCTGAACTACTCCAGCTTCCAGTTGTTGCTGTTACTTCCAATAACCCAATCCTAGAACTGACTGCAGAAACTAAAGTTGGGGTTACAGTACAAGTTGAAAATGAAAAGAAGGAATCTGAAATTTCTCTTCAGTTACCTGCAAAAAAGCAAGCCTCATCTGACCTCAGTATTGCTAGCTCAAAAGACATGTCACAGAATACATGTCTTTTGGAATCTGTTAGTGGAAAAATGGAACATGTGTCTGCTGAAGAGACTAGTACTGATACCCCTGTAGATTAAAAAAGTGACAGTTGAAGTCAATAGAGTTGTAACTGAAAAATCCAAGGAAAATGTATTTGATCCTTCTAAAGAAAATCCTGAAAAGCTGCAGAATGGATCCATTTTACTGGGAGATGATGAGGAAGCAAAGGAAAGTAGAGCTCAAAATGCAGTGTTGAAGGAAGACATTGCATTGCAGAAGGAACAAAAAGAAACTGATGCTGTAGTAACTGAAACAAATGTTGACCCCAAGGAAGACAATTACTTTGCAAATGAATGTCAGATGTGCCAGTTTAATACAGAGACACTGCCAATGATAGAACAGCTTATTGGCTAGACACATAGAAAAGCATCTCTTGTGAAACATTTTCCAGATAGAGGAAACAGTAAAAACAAACAACAACCTAGCAGAGATGACCACCGCCCTGCAGTGCAATTTTTCTCCAGGCCAGTTTGGCCAGGGATCCTGGACGTTTTTTTGTCATCTTCTGGGTGTGGAACAGTGGTCACTGGGGGTGTGGAGGGGGAGGTATTTGTGAATTTCCTGCCTTGTGCAGGGGGTTGGACTAGATGACCCTAGAGGTACCTTCCTACTCTATAATTCTATGACTATGTATATTCTTTTTTAAAAAATTCTATGACATGTCATCATCATTGAGTTTGGACAGGAGCAGACTGGCTCTTTAACTTACTGTGAAAGTTTGTGGCAGGCCAACCACAGAGACTTCTCTACTCAGACCGAAGGAATAGCAATTGTGACAATAAGTATAAGGGTTATCACATCCCAGGGACAGGCCAAGTGGCCTCTGTGGTTCCACCAGGGTCGACTCAGCTCTGCTTGCTCCCAGTCTAACATCCCAGTCTGCCCTTTGCTGTCATTAATGATTCTTTTGTTACTTTTATGGCATTTTTGCATTGTTGATAGAACATTTTATCAAGTAACATCAATTGCATGTTTTAAATGGGGACAAACTGATGCAGGGCGGAGGGAGAACAGAATGCAGAAATTAAGACTCCTAGGCTTGTATCTCCCAAGGTAGAAGATAAATTGAAATGGGAATCTTTGGATCAAACAGGCATGCCTGCAAAATTCACTCATTTTCTCGGACCTATCCCACAGCTCTGAGCAAACAAAATGGGATTGGCCAGGTTATAAATACAGCAAGCAATCACCTCCGATTTTTTCCACCATAGGTCCAACTGTCTATATAAGTAATAAGCCTGGTGACCCTCCAGTTTATTATGATGTCTCTTTTTATAGAGTTCCTCCTTTCCTTATTGTAAATCAGATTACCAAGAATATAATACAGAGTGGTCCAACAACTAGTGTCCTCTCTGAATAAATTAATACCATGCGGATAGAAGAAAATTAAATTTGCTGTGTTTGGGGACTTCACTCTATCCACTGCCAACTAATTCCTTTGCTCTCTGTCATAATGTAGAGACAACACTCATATTCTGTGGAACCTGGCCAACAGGTAGGAATGGATCCAGGTTAGGGGCAAGTGACACTTGTCACTGAAACCAAGGTGGCTGTGAAATGAAATCTGTGAGTCCAAACAAGCCTATGCATGTGAGTGCTGGCAAACCCCAACTGATTTATGGTGACCCCAGCAAGGGGCTTTCAAGGCAATTGAGAAGCAGAGGTGGCTTGCCATCGCCTTCCTCTGCAGATCCTTCCTTGGTGGTCTCTCATCCAAGCACCAACCTTGCTTAGCATCTGAAATCTAACAAGACTGGGCTACATCATGCTGCCTTCCCTCCCATCAAACAGGCTTACAGGAGGAGAAAGGACCTGCCAAGCAGAGCAGGCAGATGTCAGTAGGACTCATAACCAGCTGCTCAGTCTGAACCTCTCTCTTTAGTCTGACAGCTGCTGGAGGGGGGGGGTATGCCTTCCTCTCACAGGGGCTCCAGAGAATGGCTGCCAGTTGTCAGTGGAAACCCTTTCCTGCATCTTGGAAAGTCTGTCCCATGCCTTGTCTGCACCACTGGCCTGGTATATGTTTTTATGTTGTAAAAGCCATGCCAAAAAGGCATGCAGCCGGAAGATGCATGGACTAACAGGAGCCTGCCTTGACTGTGAAGGCTTTGGAAGCATCCCCTCCCCTCCCCCAGCTGTGTCTCAGGAAAGATATTTCAACTCCAGACAGGCAAGAGTGTAGATCTCTGCCAACAAGGAGGAGAAAGAGAGATAGGAAAGCTCAATGGAGGGCAGCATTCCCTCTAAGCTGAGTTAGTGTGAGCTAGCTCACAGTTCTTTAGCCTCCAGCTCACACATTTGTGCCTCAGCTCAGGAAGGATGGCTCCAGAGCAAACTGATTTATGCAGTAGCCAAATCGTTTGCTCATAACTTTAAAGCCAGTAGTACACAAAGTAGAATTTTTGCTCACCAGACTCCACAGCTTAGAGGGAACATTGATGGAGGGTTGATTTATTAGCTCCCAGCCTGAGCGGCCTGGTTGGGACAGACATGATTTACTAGTTCCCAGAAGAGATGGCTAATCTTGGCTTGCAGCAGGCTCCCTCAAAATCCTGACCGAGAATCCCTCTCCTTCTTTGCCAGCTCAAACTTGAGGAGAGTGTTGCGCATCATTTCTGATGGGCCTAAAGTGGATTGGACAAGGACCAAAGTCAGGGTTGCCAACTCTGTTAGAATGTTCCTGGGGACAGCAGGGTTTGAGGAGTAGAGGGATCTCGACAGGGGACAGTGCCAGAGAGGCCACTCCCCAACATGTCCATTTTCTCCACAGAAACTGATCTCTGTATTCCGAAGAGCTGTTGTAGTTCTGGGGGATCTTCAGGCCCCACCTGGATGTTGGCAAGCCTTCAAGGGATGCTGGGGGCAGGAGACTGGATGGTGCGTTTCAGCACCTGGCACAGTCCTTTCAGGACAAGACTTGCAAGGGATGAATGCAGGCCAATGCAGTCGGTTCTGCCTCCATAAGGTTAAGCAAGCTATTATGTAGCAGCATTTATGTAGCAGCATTTTTCTTTTTGTAAAAACACTCCTTTAAGGGAGAGTGTTGCTGGATAATGGAATCTGAGTATATAGCAGCCCCTTTTGTTATAAAGGTAATCTATAATCACCCAAAAGTTGCTACTTGTTCATTTCACTCCCATAATGATCATCATTATAAGCAGAAGGGAGGGAAGGAATTTATAGCCTCAGCTTCCCTGTCGGAGAAATACCTTTTTTGTGATCAGTGGAAAGGCTTCCTAGAGCAAAGGGAGTGACTGTTTGGGGGGGCCAACAAGCAGAGCCTGACTGTGTTTTCCACTGATGCATCTGGAGCTCATGCTCTGCCATAAAGCTGAAAAGGCTTCATCACACCTCACCTCGCCACCCGCCTCCACCCCTGACCGCTGCTCTCAATATCCTTGGCATTCCAGAAAGCCTGCTGATATCATCCTGACTGCTAATATATAAACCAACATATTGCCCTCCCACTTAGAAAATTAATTCCCGCCTAAGGTTTGCTTTAAATATCCCACACTTAAATGTAGATTTCTTTCCCTCGCTGGGGAGGCAGCTTGCCAGGACAAAGCCAAGCGAAGGGAGGGAAGCTGGAAAACAGGATGGTGGGCGGAGAACACAGTGCATTTTCCAAGCTTGTGGAACATCGGAGCTGTGGGTAGACTTTCCACAGGAAATTCTGCCCGAAATGAACTGGTTCAGGCAGAACATCAGAAGTGTTTTGAAGGAAGCCAAAAACGTTTGATAAAATTAGCTAAATTTCTCAAGGTGGTGGTGGGTTGAGACAGATCGAGTTTAGCCAAATACAAAATTCAAAGCAGGTCAGTTCAGCATAAGAGATTCCCCACTCGATCAGACCAGTGGTACATTTAGTCCAGCATCCTGTTCCCACAGCAACTAGCCAGTTGCCTTGGAGGACCAACAAAAAGGGAACAGAAGCCAAGGCCTCTGAGCTCTGGGATTCAAAGGGTTTGCTACCTCTGAATGTGGAAGCTCCTTTTAGTCACCTCAGATTCAAGGGGTTTGCTGCTTCTGAGAGGCTCCTGTTAGTCACCATGGCTAGTAGCCATTGATGGACCTCTCCACCATGTGTCATAATCGGTCCCTTGCCTGGGTCATTGGGTCATTCTACTTGTAATTTTGGCTCTCTGATGTACATATTATTGTTGCACTGGCTATTTCCTCCCGGCTTGTAGTTCCCAAGTCTCATGTAGCACCTGCTGGCAATGTATCAATCTGTTCACAAGGATCCTCCTCTGACATTCCTGAGGGAGGAGTGATTGAGACATTTCTGTGTGAACCTTAGATTAGCTGCGCTTTTGTAACACTGTGAAAGGGAGCCTCCTCCGTAAAGGCCAGAGAGAATCTTTGCTGTTTCTACTTCTCATGGCCTTCAAAAGAGTATCAACTGATAAACATTCTCACCATTTTAATTGTACTTTATTAACCTGCTAAATGCTATGTGATCATGACGTATGAATGAGGGCTGGACCAGAGGTCTCATAGTTCCCTACTTTGTAATAATCCTCAGTCCTGTCAAAGAGTTCAACTTTAAATGCAACTTTCCTGACTTTCCAAATAAAACCTGTAAAAGGACTTATTGTGTCTGAGAGTTAATGCACGAGCTGACACCATGATGAATCAGTCTAATCCCCTTTCAAAGCCATCTATGCTCATGGTCATCACTACACCCCATAGCAGGGAATGCCAGAATTTCATTCTTTGCTGAGTAAAGAAATACTTCTGTTGGTCCATCCTACATTGGTTGCTCCTGAGTTCTACTGTTATGGAAGAGAAGAAAAAGAGTTCCCTCTGTGTTCATTCTCCACCTTTATTATATCCTAAACTCTTTAGCCTTTCATCATGAACTTCTGCAGTTTTTCCAACTCTGCAATATCTTTTTTGAGACTGGAGATCAGAACTGTAAAATCTGAGAAAAGCAAAAAGACTTTTGTTATGTCTGGAAAAAATCTCCCCAGAGATGGAAAGGTAGGAATCTGTGCATCCCTATATATGACTGGCCCTTATCCAGAGATCTGAAAAGTTCAAACCCAGATATCCTTTGACATTCTAAGTGCTCCTGAGATCATACCTCTCAGATTGGTCTGTGCTGCAGTTGGAATGGGAAAATGCCTTTTGTTTGCTCCATTTCAAGAATATCAGAAGGATACAGATTCTACCCTTCAACCTTTGGCTGTAATCCTAGGGACATTTTCCTGGAAGTACGTCCCACTGAATAACATGGACTTTACTTCTGCATAAATCTGCTTAGGATCACTCTCTTAATCTATGTCGGTTGCAACTTTTCCATTAGATCCTGTTCCTCCCACTGGAATCACTGCAAGGAAAACGTCTTGTTTTGAGCTCTAGGCCTGGTGGGTAGAGGATGATGTCCATGTTGTGATGGTAACCAGAAGAAACAGGGCAGCCTGAAGTGGTCTGCTGACCTCCTTACACCATGAAAGCTACTTTCCATGGTTTAATTAACCTTTGTTATCTGATGGTGGCAGCGTGTCAGTCAGTCAGCAGATGAATGAATGGGAATCTGCTTAATAGCTATCTTATCTGGGTGAGAGATTTTGATAAGCTGGTGAGCATTGGTGGGAGAGGGGGTGTGCTGGGGGGAAAGGAAGGAAGAATTCAAGATTGTTCTGGGCAGCCCTCTCAGAACCACGTGTGGGTGATTTTCTAATAGCCACACACAAGATGAAGCTAATCCATTTTTACTTGGGGAGTAACCATGATGGAGTGAGCTCCCATCTCCAGTTCCAGCTCCTGCCAACCTAGCAGTTCGAAAGCAAGAAATTGCAAGTAGATAAATAGGTACCACTTCGGTGGGAAGGTAACAGCGTTCCGTGCGCCTTGGTGTTTAGTCATGCCGGCCACGTGATCACGGAAACATCTTCAGACAGCGCTGGCTCTTTGGCTTTGAAACAGAGATGAGCACCGCAACCCTAGAGTCGGATTCGACTGGCTTTCGAGCAAGGGAACCTTTACCTTTACTAACCCCAATAGCAACTGACCTTTCCATTATTTTCTTGACACCCACAAAGCAAGAGTGTGTAAGTATCCAGAAACAATTAAAAGAGATTATATGGGCCTGTTCAAACATCTCTTATTCCATAACCAGATGGCTTTCCAGTCTTGTACGTCTCTTTTCTCTAAATTCTGTGAATGGTAGTATGTCCTCAGCATCTACAACTAACTAGATCAGTTTGGATAGCAAAGAAATCTTGGCAGGGTTTGCAAATTAGTGTGTGTATAACGGATCAGGGATGCACAAACCTATGAAGGTTTGGTTCATCAATATTTGAGGAGCCCTGTCTCATCTTTCCTTGAGTTCTTTTCCCACATACCATAATTTATATGATTTTTTAATGCTAGTATGATGCTCATTTAATGCATGTTTCCCCCCATCTATTTTTCCCTGCGGGCTTTAAGACAAGTATTTTAATGAACTAAAACATATTTCTTTATGTGAAATATTAAAATCAACTGCATATATTCTTCCCCTCCTCAAACATGTGAATAGTCTTGCATTACTGTGCAGGGTTCCTCAACAGGGTGAACTAGACTTTCTCTTCCTGTTATGCACTTCACGCCTGAGTCTCTCTTTCATACCCACAATTAATGTTTCTATGCCATATTCCTCTTTTTCTTACTAAGAACTAATGCAGTTAAGTTTAGTAATCAACCCAATCAATTTAATTCACAATGGCAGTGACAACACAGAAAGTGAGGAAGAAAGTGAAAAATTTGGAGAAGAAAACTGATTCACTGGAAGATCAGATGTTACAAGTTCAAATGGATAAGGCCAATATGGTCCTTCGCTTCCAGGGGGTGCCAGAGAATAGAGGGGAGAATCTTAAAGAACTCATGAGCAAACTACTCGCCCCAGTGACAGATATAAAAGCGGATTTATTGCTCAATGACATGGATGTGGCCTATAGGTCATATTCAGGATATATAAAGAAGAAGAATCTGCCTGGGGAAATAGTAGTAAGATTCTCGAAGAGGCACGTCAGGGATGCTATCCTGAAAGCAGTTGCTGGGACCCCACTGAAGGTGGGAGAGAATGAAGTGAGAATGCTAAAGGATATTCCATTTGAAGTAAGACAACGTAGAAAGAAATACAAAGAACTTGTGTTCTTCCTCCAAACAAACTCAATTGGATATAAATGGCTGTTTCCAGAAGGAGTAACATTCAAGATCAAGGACAAAAAGATCAAGATTGACTCTGTTCTTAAAGCTAAAGAATTTCTAAATGAGCAGCTGGGAAGGCCAGAGGATGGAAAAAAAGAAGAGGGCGATAGGTCCAGTGGAGAGCTGGAAACTGGTTCATCTGGTGAGGATTCTTTGTCGGAGAAAGGGGCGGCAGCCCCGAAAAGTCCCTACAAGTTACGGAAGAGAGAAAAAAAGAAGTAAAGGCTGAAGGACTCTGAATTGTGCCTTGAAGAACCTTGGTTCTAGGGGGAGGATGGGGAGGTACGATAAGGGGCAAGAAAATATAAAAGGGGAGGGTAAAAGGGCTAAAAGAATGACTCAGTTCATAAGCAGTATAGCGATGAAAGACTCTGGATTTTTAAAGAAAAAGCTTGGAAGATCTCCTATCTTGGTTTTTTAGTTAGTAGTGGGTTCTTTGCTTTCTCCCGTACATGTAGTTCCCTTTCCCTCTTTTTCTGTTAGTTATTTGTAGTGTATTAAAAAAAATCAATAAAAAATTCCCCTCTGGGGGAAACAAAAAAAAAATAAATTAATTCACAACTACTTTGTTTTTTAAATTGATCAACATGACCTGATTAACTTGTTTTAAATCAGTTGTTACAGATGTTGCAAACTGCCTTTGACATATGAAAAAATTTTGTATGATGAAGCCACTGCCTATGACATGAAACTATCCAGGCAATATAGTATGGAATAGTTCTCAACAAATTCACAGCTGCTCTTTCTTCACACAAACAAACAGAACACCTTCCCCCTCCTTTCAGTAGAAACAACAAAGGGCTAAATCTGAAAATTAGTACCCATTCAGCCAATTTCAGTCTTTTAGAACTATTAATCTAACATAGGCATGATAAGCCAACATTCACAGCAATGCTATTACAGATCACAATGGGATACTTGGTATGAGCCCTGGCAGCAGATCATATTGACAGCACAAGTCATGAAAGAAAGAAAGAAAGACAGTGAAGGAATGTTAAAACAAATGGGGAGGGGGGAGTTTAAAAACAGACAATATCAATTTTAAGCAATGAAGAAGTTCTGCTTCATTTTAATTTTAAGCAACAAAAAGTTCTGCTTTAACTTCATTTGGGAATGGATTCTGATATGCTGCATGATTTTGGGCTGCGGTCACACGAGCATTTTGCCGCGATACATTTGTGGATTTAAAGAGCACTATCAGACCACATCATCTGCCTTCCATGCCCCAGTTGTCAACATCCCATGTTGTCCCACTTTGGAAGCGGAGTAATCAAACACCACGGAAAGTCTGGTATTAAAGGATACCAATGCTCCCAACTCACATTGTCTAGTGTCTGAAACCCCATCCCCCCATTGTGAAGTCAAGCCATTTGGGAGGTCTAAACCTTCCCTTCCATTTCCACCTCCTTTGGTTGGTTTGTTTTGATCAGGTAGATATGTAAACATAAGTGCACAATCGCCCTTGGCATTGTCAATCACCATGGCCAAGTAGTCATTCTGGATTGGGAGTCCCTGGGGGAATTGTTTTCAAGTAACAAATCCCACCAACCCCCCTCTCCTGTTTCTGTGTCAGAGTCTGAGATCCCATGATTGACACTGATGTCAAAGGGACTACTCTCATGTAAATCTGCACTCCCCCTCCCCATGTATTCCACAGAGGAGCGGCCAAGGAAAGGAGGCTGAGAGGGGCCGGAGTACTTGGCAGCGAGATTGTGGCGCTGTCAAAAAGGAGCTGGAACTTCAGATACACACTTATGCACATGAGTGAAAGACCAAAAAAAAAAAAGAATGCCTCAACAATCCCAGCTGACCTCTGAGAAGCAGCAGGAGACAGAGCTGCTACAGGGGTGTGTGTTTTCTGTTTGCTTTCAGCTGAGGAGATTTAGCTGAGGGTACTGTGTGGGAGGACTATGTTTGGAAGTGTGTGGGTGAGTTGTAAGTGGTTGCAGAGTCCTGGCTGCTGAGAAAAGGTGAGAAAGGGTGATTACTTGCCTGTAACTGGATCACCTGGGTGTAATTTGAATAGCTGCTGGCCCTGCCCTCTGATGAGTGAGGCTTGTATTTAAGGCTGCACCTTGCCAGAGGCAGAGATTACCCAGCTGAGCTCTGAGAAGCAACAGGAGACAGAGCTGCTAGAGGAGTGAGTGTTTTTTATTTGCTTTCAGCTGACGAGATTTAGCTGAGGGTACGGTATGGGAGGACTGTGTTTGGGAGTGTGTGGGTGAGTTGTAAGTTGTTGCAGAGTCCTGGCTGCTGATAAAGGGTGAGAAACGGTGATTGCTTGTCTGTAATTGGATTGTCTGGGTGTAGTTTGAATAGCTGCTGGCCCCACACTCTGCTGGGTGAGGCTTCTATTTAAGGCTGCACCTCACTTGAGGCTCTTGGCCTGTGGCTCTTAGCCTGTGAGTCTGGCCTGGGTGCACCTAGAAGGCTGAATACATCTTACATTCTTTCATCCGGTTATTGTAATTTATTTTTTTAAGGTTTTATATTGCTGGCTATGCGCTGTAACAATAAAATTCATTCATTCATCTTACATTCTATATTTGTTAAGTTAGTTTTTGCTTCTGCAAACATTTCACAAGTAGTCTTGAGAGGCGATTTAGCAGGGAAGTTATCTAAAAAGTGTCAGTTAAACTGAACTAATTTTGAAATGGATTGCAACAGCATGGTTGGTGAGGGAGCTGAGGCAGTGATGTGCAAAGTCTGTGGCATGTTCATATTCTTACCTGAGGGTAACAGCAATTACACTTGCAGCAAGTGTAAGTTGGTAGCTGTACTGGAGGAGAAGATACAGGGACTTTTGGGGGGGGCAACAGTGGGAGGACTTCTAGTGTCCTGGCCCCACTGCTGGACCTCCTAATGGCACCTGGTATTTTTGGCCACTGTGTGACAGAGTGTTGGACTGGGTGGGCCATTGGCCTGATCCAACATTGACTTCTCTTATGTTCTCATGTTCTTATGTGCGAAAAGGATCTAGGGGTCTTGGTAGACCATACACTGAACATGAGTCAGCAGAGTGATGCAGTTGCTAAAAAAGCAAATGTGATTTTGGGGCTGTATCAACAGATCATGCGAAGTGATGGTACCACTTTACCCTGCTCTGGTTAGACCTCACCTAGAGTATTGTGTTCAGTTTTGGGTACCACAATTTAAGAAGGATATAGACAAGCTGGAATGTGTCCAGAGGAGAGCAATGAAGATGGTGAGAGGTCCAGAGACCAAGTCCTATGAGGAAAGGTTGAAGGAGCTGGGTATGTTTAGCCTGGAAAGGAGATGATTGAGAGGTGATATGATAACCATCTTCGGCCCCTGCCACACGGCAGAAAAAAACACGGCCAAAGTGCGGCTATTCAGAGCCGCACCAAAAGAGACATGCGGCGGCAGGATCACACAGATCCCCTGAGCCACCGCGCCGTTGTTCCCCGGCACGATTAGATGCTGGGGAGGAAGCCACCGACGGGAGACCAAGGCAGCCGGCTGCGCATGTGTGCGCATGCGCAGTTCGGCCAGGAGCCTCAGATGCGCCGGCAGAAGGATGCGCCAGCGATCCCACGGCCGCGCTTGCCGTGGCCTTTCTGGTAAGTCCACCTCTGTAGGTGGTTTGTTTTCACTGCGGATTTTCGGCCTGAAGGGCCGGATCGGGGACAAGTGCACACTGCTTCCCAGATGTTGCGGTGGGATCGCGCCCGTTTGCTGCACCCCTGATCCGTCCCTCTTCCGGCCCTAAACCTCCCGTGTGACCGGGGCCTTCAAGTACTTGAAGGTGTGGAGTTTTCTGTTGCCCCAAAAGGTTGGACCAGAACCAACAGGTTGAAATTACATCAGAAGAGTTTTCAGCTAAACATTAGGAAGAACTTCCTGACAGAGTAGTTCCTCAGCGTAACAGGCTTCCTTGGGAAGTGCTGGGTTCTCCTTCTTTGGAGGTTTTCAAACAGAGGCTAGATCGCCATCTTACAGCAAAGCAGATTCTGTGAATTTAGGCAGATCATGAGAGGGAGGGCAGGACGGGTTGCCTCAGTGCTTAGTTCTTGTGGCCCTTTCTTACATACCCAGGGAAATGCTGATTGCCACTTTGGGATCAGGAAGCAGTCCTGGATTATTATTTTTTGTCATCTTCTGGGTGTGGAGCAGCGGTCACTGGGAGTGAAGAGGGGGAGGTATTTCTGAATTTCCTGCATTGTGCAGGGGGTTGGACTAGATGATCCTGGAGATCCCTTCCAACTCTATGATTCTATTAATCTGAGCGATCTAGGCGAGCGTGCATTTAATCTGGTTCACAGTGGGATGTCTGATCAAAACTTCCCGCAGCTATTTAAACCACTGCAAGCAGGGGTGCAGCCAAATCACGTCAAGCCTTCACTGTGACCACCACCATGCGTGACTGCAGTGTGACCATAGTGTGATCACAGCCATCAATCCCATGGTTTAAAAGAACCCCTTTCAGACAGCATGGCTTAAAACAAACAAACTAACCAGATGTTTGTTTTTTTAACATCCCAGTAGGGATGTTAAATAGCCCTCAGAAATACCCCCCCCCCCTGTTTTGGGCAGCCGTGGGTGGATTCTGATTCTCTGATCTGAATCGCCTGTCAGACTCCGGCACTTGTCCAATTGTACCTGTTGTATTTCTACCCAGTGCATTCATGCTGTGTCCTGTTTGCTGCCTGCATCCAACCATTTGTTATGCCTGCACCCTTATCGCTTGCCCTTGCATTCCTGGGGGAGGGGGAGTGAGTGCCTGTAGAATTTAGGGAGGCTAGCTTCAGTAACTTTTCCATGGGGCTTCAAAGCCATCTTTCACATAGGAAGTGTCTTTGAAGTAGAGTCTGTGTTTGCCTAGTTGTTGACCGTATATCTTTTATGGTCTTTGTAGTATTGCTGACGTGTATGAATGGAATTTTGGGGTTGTGATTATACGCAGCTTTCCCACCTTGGAACCTCAGTACTGACAAAGAGTCTGAACCCATAAGCATCTCAAATCGCTAAATAAACCTTCCACTAAAGAAAGTGCATGTGGAGAGTGATTTGACTGGGAACCTGACATCAGCCTGCCAATGAAAGCCGCTGCTTTGCTGCCTTTCCCACCTAAACTGGCCTTTTCCTGTCTCTTCCCTGGATCCAGGGGAGGGGGGAGGCCAGTTTCAGCCAATTGCTGCCTGCAAGCAAAGTTGGTGTTGTTGCTTTGCACACCACCTTCCTTGCTTGGGAGGTGGGAGGGAGACTCAACTCTACCCAATAGGGGTGAGTTGCATCCTCGTTGGGTCAATCACAGGACAGTGTCATTTTTTGAAACTGTCCTGTGCTTGGCCCAAAAAGCATATAAGGGAGACCTGCCTAGTGGTTGGACTCCATTTTGCTGTTGCTGCATGCTTACCTGGCAGCCTGAGAGAGACTGTGCTGCGCTGGCCTTTGGCTTCAGCTGCTGGCTGCTCTCTCTGTGCCTGCCTGGCCTGCTGCCTCCCTGGACTCCTGGACACCAGAAGCCATCAAAAGGAAAGAATTAAAGTGGGATCTCTCTAATTTTTAAAGGGCTTTTCTCCCCCCCCCCTCTCTATTTTTTGTTTCTTTGGGTGGGTTGATTTCTCTTTAATTTTTAAAGGGCTTTTCTCCCCCCCCCCATCTATTTTTTATGTTCTTTGGGTTGGTTGATTTCTCTTTAATTTTTTTTTGAACCCCCGGAGGGGATTTTTAAATTATTTTTATCACTACAAAAACTACAACAGAAGAAAAGGGAGAGGAAACTACATATACGGGATAAAGTAAAGAGCCCACTACTGACTAAAAGCCCAAGAGAGGAGATCCTCCAACTAGCTTAGTAACATCAAGTCTTCTCATCATTGATCCCTTCATAAACTGAGTCAACCATTTATAAAGCTACCCTGAAAATTTGGAGCCTCTCCCTCAAACCGCCTCCCCCCCACAGCCACTAACAGCACCATGTGAAAAAGTAACTTTCCCCCCACCATAGAGGGCACCACAGGGGGCAACCTGTTTGGGGGCCCATAGAATTGGAGCCCCGGGTCCAATCCTCTTTGGGGAGGGGCTCCAGCAGCTACCCTGCGAGTTTGGAGCCTCTCCCTCAAACTCCCTCCCCTCCAGCCCCCAGAATATACCCTATGAGTTTTCGCTATTGACTTCAATGGCCCATAGGGTATAATGGGGCCGAACTTAACATTCGGCTGCCGAATGAATCCAGAATCGGCTTGTATTGCCAAAATTGACATTCGGGGGTCATTCGGCCGGCCGAATCAGATTCTTCCTGATTTGGCCAAATTCGAATCAAGTTGATATATTTTTTTTTGCAAACCCCAAATTCCCCAGCCAATATCCCCATTTGTCATACAGGAATTCTACCTTTGAAGACAGCCTGACATTACGGTCCCTTCAGGGACACAATTAAAAATGCTTCTAAATTTCTCATCTGCAAGAAAACAGTATTCATGTGATCATATGTATTATTAGCCTTGACCTGGACAGTCCAGGCTGGCCTGATCTCGTCAGATTTTGGAAGCTAAGCAGGGTCAGCCCTGGTCAGTATTTGAATGGGAGACCACCGAGCAATACCAAGGTTACAAAATGGAGGCAGGCACTGACAAACTACCTCTGAACACCTCTTGACTTGAAAATCCTATGGGGTCATCATTGTAAGACAGCTGCAACTTGATGGCAAATATATATATATATATATTATTAAGGGATATAGAATGGTATAGTATATCCCAATATTGTTAGTCTTAGGAAGCTAAGTGGGGTCACTACTTGGATGGGAGCCCACAAAGGAAGACTCGGCAGGGGAAGGAAATGGCAAACGATCTTAGCTTAATCACTTGCCCCTAATTAGGTCACCATAACTCTGTTATGTGACTTGATGGCACTTTATACACATACACACATTATTAAGCCAAGATTCTTTTTGTGGTGTTTTACCACTGCACAGTAATGTGTGTGTGTGTACACATCAGTAAAACACTGGTTGCTTCTTCTTTTTTTGCTGTGTTTGATCAATGCACACATATAGCAGTGGGGGGAGATGCAAATAAACTAAAAGAAACAAGTTACAGAAACAGTTACAGAAAATGGAATGTTCCATTCCCCCCAAAAAATTATAGGAATTGTCCTGCTTAAACCAGAATTTAGGAGACATGGGAGTTGGCAAAGTGACCCATGGAACAAGGAACAACCTAAAGGAAGGCTATCCTCTCATTCCTAGGTACAGCTGCTTCCAGACCATTTTGAAGGAGGAGGAGATTGGATTTATAGCCTGCCCTTCACTACCCGAAGGAGTCTCAGTGTGGCTTACAAACTCCCTTCCCCTCCCCACAACAGACATCCTGTGAGGTAGGTGGGGCTGAGAGACCTCTGACAGAAACTGCTCTTTTTCAAGAACACCTGTGCCCAAGGTCATCCAGCAGGTGCAAGTGGAGGAGTGGGGAATCAAACCCGGCTCTCCCAGATTAGAGTTGGTGCACTTAACCACTACACCAAAGTGGCTCCCTGAGTGGCTATTTATGTCGGGTTTCAAGGTTGGTGCCAGGAAAGAATTACCACTTTTGTAATCTTGCTGCCATAAGGAGATATGACTGCCAACATGTTTACCAGCCCATAGTTCCTAACAGGAAAGTTTGGAATGAGTTCCAACTGAAAGAGGAGAAAAACTTTCAGTCATACACAGCAGGGACACAGGACAACACTGTGTAGAAGGATTTGACAAATAAAATGTTCAGTATCTACCATCTGGAGTGGACTCCATGGAAAGAAGAGGAAGACCAAGGAATGTAGCTGGCTCCAAAAGGCAGTCACATGAAGCCAGTGAAAGAGGGCATTGGGGTTCCCCTGTTTGTGACTTTTTATCTCACTGGTCCTGCCGGGCTGATGCGTTAAGTTTTAACAGAATTTGCCGATTTGTTTGGTTGGCTGTTTAAAACCATTTGTATCCTGCCTTTTAAAAATCAATTTTATGTAAGCCGTTTTGAGAGTTGGCACTCAAGGAGACTTATGCAAAATTCATCAAAAAAAAATCTCAAAGAGTGAAAAACTAAAATGTACACAGAGCCCACAGAAGGCTGAGCTGCACAATCCAAACATTCAGCATAGCAGAAAAGCTTGTGATACTCTGCAATTAACACAACCACCACTGACAGAGCAGCAAAAGGATCTGTAACTCGGAAAATCAGCCAAAAGGCTTGTTGAAATATCGAGCTGATCTCCCCGGGTTGCTTTCACACATGTTGCAAATGATGGCGAAAGTGCATGGAAAGTGCCTTAGCCAACCTGTGTGAAAGCAGCCCAGTCTTTTCAGCTTTGCTTGGAGGCTGTTTCTCAGGGTAGAAGGGCCACCACATAACAGGCCCTTGATTTCATAGAGACAAGATGCCCCTCATGAAAAAGAGGTACTTTTAAAAGGAGATGGTGAGCTGCGCAAAAGTGGTTCATGACATTTCTGGTGATTCACAATTACTTGTCTATATTTTATCTGCTTTTGAATGGTGCTGACCGTCTTTCCAGCCACCTTGTGAATGTTATATTGCCAGTGTGGGGCATACAGGCTTTTAAATAAATTAAATTATGGAGGTTTGAGGAAATGAAGAAAAAACAACCTTCCAGTGCAGTCATTCCTCCGTCTTTCTGTTAACAGTCACCATGACCCCCAGCTAAGTGGACTGCAGCAGCTGACATCTTTTAGTTACACTACTGCCCATTGGCAGGTGATGGCCCCGATCACACGGGAGGATTTGCCCCGCAAGAGGGACGGATCAGGGGTGCATCAAGCAGGCACGATCACACCGCAACATCTGGTAAGCGTCATGCACCCGTCCCCTTGGCCCGAAAACGCGCATTTAAAAGGTACTAGCAACAGAGCACTACCTTCCGGATGATGCGTGGCAACTCCAGGTGTCTGGTCAGGGAAGCGCTGGTAGCCTGTCGCAGCCAGCACCATTCCCCATCCCACGCATGCGCACAACTGCGCTACTGCCGATTTGCTGCACAATGTGTGGTCGGCTGCCGGAGCACGGAGCTGCGGGGGCACATCGGACTGCGCTCCCGCGGTTCTTTTTGCTCCGGCTCTAATTTGTCTCCCTTCGGCAGCGGATCATCCCGCTCATGTGACCGGGCTCAATGTCTTTCAACAACACATGGGCATGCAGCTTGGCTCACGTGCTGGAGCCATCTGGCAGAGGTTTGGGGCTGCTGTTGCTGCTCTCTCTTTGCCTGCCTGTCCCTCTCTGCTCTTCACTAATTAAGGGGGACTACTGACAGCAAGGCGAGCAAGGGGGGAGGGAAGCATGCTAGTAACAAAGCGTGTTTGCCCATCTAATGTGTATTCAGTATCTAAGCAACAGGAGCCAGGGTAGGAGCAAATGGCATTGTTTGCAGAGTTTACTCCGGCAAAGGGCAGGCATGCATACCCACATGTGAGTGTGTCTGTGTGTGAAACCAGACAATGCAGCCTGCTGACTCAACATGACCCAGCAATGAGCACCTTTCTACAATAAGGGAGTCAGTCCCAAAGCCTCCAGGTTGCATCCCTGGCCAGGCCTATACACAATTGCTGGCCCCCTGGCACAGAAAAGAGATGTAGGGTTGACAAAGGGCAGGCAACATGGATGCCAGAAACCTCCTTCATGGCTGGCCTCCTCTACTAGAGATACCTTGGAAAATGGGTGGGCACTCGTGCTAGGGAGATGGAGGGGGGGAATAGATAAACACCTGGTTAAAAATTGCAAGGCCTGTCAGTGAAAGAATGACAATGATCATGCTTTTAATATTTAATGGGAAGAGAGAAAAAGAGACAGATCTGAGAAAGGGCTCCCCAAGGAACCCTTGCCAGCTTTCCAAAGCACTTAATTCTCTCTGTGTCTGTCTTTTCCCATCTTTGGATTAGTCAGGGAGTGTGACGGCATTTTTGTTTGAAATACCCTCTTTATCCTTGAAGGGTGGGAGTGTGGGGCTATAATTCTTGTGTGTTTGGGTTTTGTAATCTAAATTTAATGGATCCCAACTGTGACCTGCCTCTTTGGAACCATTGTTCTCAAGAATGTAACTATCCAGGGTTGTGGTCACATGGACAAGATAATGCGGGGCAGAAGCGAGGCTATTTGCTCCGTAGGAATTTGACCCGCATTTGCTTGCCTGGGAGCTGTGGGGGCAGCCCTCCGCTGCGTGATCAGACGCAATCACGGGTGAATCGTGGGGGGTGGGTGGGTTTGCAGCGTGTTTCCGGTGCACTTCAACGAGGGATCAATGATTCGCATCTCCACATTGAGTGCTCCCTATGCAGTGTGCGATGATGCACATACTGAAATGGGGGGGGAAACATCGGCATGGAGTTGGGATGGCCTGATCAGACCATCCTGACGCCATGGAAGTGCACTGGAGCGATCACACAGGAGAAAGTCCGTTCTTGGCCTATAGCAACCCGTTTGCTACCGGACTTTCCCTAGTGTCTTTTTACCCCACTTCTGCGGCAGAGCAAAACAGGTTGCCGACGGGTGTGGGACACTTGGCAGATGTTCTCGTGTGATCGCGCCCTTAAAATCTGCCCGGCATTCGCGCCTATGGTGCTTCTAATTCTGCGTGTGATCACAGCCCAAGTTGTTTTCTTTGCTTTAAAACTCATGCGGGAAAGAGAGGGAGAGAGAACCACCGTATATCACAAAAAAGGAGGCAGCTTCGATATATAGACATCTGGACCTTCCCCACTGATTAATGGGGGCACTGAAACTGCTAGGGTGTTCCCAAATGAGCAAGAGTCTTGAAACTGGGTATACACACCGAGTCTCAGGTCATGTTCAGACGGGTCTTTACATCCGACCAAGGCACAAATGTCTGGCGGATTTCAAGGGAATGATCAGACAGTGACATCTGGGAAAGGTGCCGCTTCTGTGATCAGCCCGTTTTGTCCCGCCAGGGAACCGTACTTAAAAGATACCAGTGAAAGTCCAGTGCTGTTGCTTGCCGATGGGCCAATTACAGACTTTCTTCCTTCTGATCATTCCAGCGTGCAGTCAGCCCGTCGGGATGGTCTGCTCCAGACCATCCTTAATGGCCGCCATTTAAAAATAAAACCCCAAGTGATATGTGCATAAGCACATAAACACGTGATAGCTGCAGAGCTCCACTCAAGGACAATTTCATGTTAATCAATGGCCTGTTAAAGTAATGAACCTCATTAATTGAAATTGGTCCTTGAGGGAGGACAATGTAGGTCTTTCGCCGAGCAAAGTAGTCCCTCCACTGACCCAGATCTCCAGGACAGGGGGGATGGTTGGGACTTGTTTCATCCAGCCCTGGCCATCTGCATCAGAATAGAAACTGAAAGAAGAAGTTGGGTATGCTTGGTCTGTCTTGTTGGTCGCTCCATGAGGAGAGATGGGGAGGCACAGGGATTTCAGCTACGTGTCCCTCAGGCAATTCCACGCATGCATGGAAAATCAAGTACACAGTGAAGCGCATATGTGCATGTGCAATGGATTTAAAAAAAACAAACAGACCGCACGGCTCCTTCAGAGGGATGCCATCTAGACAATCTACAGCAGAGTCAGCACGCAGTAAGGCGATTCACAGGGGGAGCTGTCTGGTCGTGCAACACCAGATTTAAAAGATCAGGATCAAATTTGAGCCAGGCCAATGGCAGGATTAGCTGTCTGTTTGAACGCACCCTCAGGCTAGAAAAAAAAATCTAAAAGGGGCTCACTTGGGTTTACGTCCCACGAGAACTAGAAGACTCCAGCAATACCAAAAACTGGCGAAGGAAGAGTACATAAATTTGGTGCATACACAGTCCCAAGATGTTCTGAGCTAGGGATGCCAGCCTCCAGGTGGGACCTGGAGCTCATATCCAGTCTACAGAGATCAGTTCCCCTGGAGAAATTCAATGCTTTGGTGGATCTATGGTGTTGTATCCCACTGAGGTACCTGTCCCCCCCAGGCACCATCCCCAAATCTCCAGGAATTTCTAGCTGGATCTGGCAACCCTACACCCTCCATAACCTGCTGGTGGCTGGGGGGGGGGGGGGGTGGGGGGGGGGGGGGGGGGGGGTCCTTGCAATCCTAACCCTGACTATTACAGCTGAAGTGTGGCAGAGACTTTTGCTAGAAACTGCAGGTATTGTTTGTATCCCTACAAGCTATTTCCCCCAAAGTGACTCAACAGGAGTCCATCTGGCCTAGCAGTCAGATTATAGGCTGTGGACTGCTAGAGGCCTATGTTCAAATCCTCACTCAGGCCCTTAAGATCTCTCAGTGACATTGTTCCCTCTCAGCTGAATCTAAAGTTTGTTGGGAGGGAGGGAGGAAAAAATGCAGTCACTTCATCCATGCACTCCACCTGCAGAGGCCCCCCCCCCGAAGAAGAGGGTGATAAAGGTGAAGAATGAACATGCCACCTCTAAAGCTTAAATTTAGCAAAGGCTGTTAGGGACCTATTACAACTTACAGTCCCTCCCTAGAATCAAGGGACATTGCATGTAACCCATACATGCTTAAGACATTCCTAGGCCATCTAGAAAACAGAGGTTTGGAACACATAGCCCAATGTCCCCAGATTATTCTATACGTGGTCAGACTGCCCATCTGCATTATCAGCTGGGAGCACTTAGGAACTAGAGACTGGGGAAAACTATGGGGTTTGATGCTGTGATGTCACTTCTGCAAGAGGATGTGGAAGTGACATTATAGCATCAGCAATGGTCTAGGAATTCCTCCCATAAATATGGGGGGAGATCAGAGAGATTATCATCACAGACGGCATGACATCTCTTCTTGATACTCACCCTGTTGCTGCCCCCCCCCCATTTTTGCTGTTGCTGCTCCACTGAGTGAGGGCAGAGGTAGAACAGGGAGCAGGGATATGCCTGCCTCAATTGGCAACCAGATAAGGCTACTTACTGCCCAAAGTTTGCTTCATAATGGTTGCGGTCACACGTGCCAGAAAAAATGGGGGGGGGGAGTGAAGCTATTTCCTCCGGAGGAATTTGACCCACAGTTGCACGATCACACCTCCCTTTGAAGCTGCAGGCACAGACCATCAGTGTGTGATCAGACACAACTGCGGGTGAGTCAGGGGGGTTGTGCCTTCCCCCCCCCCCATGCGCTTAACCGAGGGATTGATGAATCGCGCCTGCTCCCTATGGAGTTTGCGATGATGCGCATACTGCAAAAGGGGGGGGGGAACAATGGCACGGAATTGGGATGGCCTAATCAGACCATCCCGACGCCATGAGAGCGTGCTGGAGCGACCAGACACAGGAAAGTCCATCTGTGGCCCGTCGCAACCCGTTTACTACTGGACTTTCCCTGGTGCCTTTTAACTCCACTTCTCCGCTATAGATTTTTGTTTGAGACACTATTTATTGAAAAAAATTCAATTTTTTTTACAAACTATACAGTTATACTACCTAAAAACATGGGAAAAACCGGTTGTCAAACTTGGATCTGGCAACCCTACCCCCATCCCCTGCTGGTGGCCAGGGAGGACCTGGCAACACTAACCTTCGTATTCCTGCAAAGTAAAGGAACTGGGGGGGGGGTAGCATGGTATAGCCAGATCTCCTCAAATCTCAGAAGCTAAGCAAGGTTGGTACCTGGAAGGGAGATCACCAAGGACGGCTCTGCAGAGGAAGGCAATGGTAAACTCACCTCTGCTTCTCATTTGCCTTGAAAACCCCTTGCTGGGGTTGCCTTGAGTCTGCTGTGGCTAGATGGCACTTTTCACACACACACACACACACACACACAAACACACACACACACACACATATACACAGAGCGACTAGGGACATAGGTGAAGGTTCAGTGCAGTCAGATTACACCCAGGATCTTTAACAGAAAAGATCTTTAATAACTAAGCATAAATCCTACCAAAACCAAAACACAGATATATGGGAATGAATTAGCACACAGCTAGAGATGTTGAAGATTACCAAAAAGAAACCAAAAACAGAATAACTAAGTTCCAGCAAACTGGAAATCTGCAGCATGGGCAATTTTTGCTGATCTCCCCCCATGCTGCAGATTTCCAGTTTCCTAGGAAATGTTTGTATTTAGGAAGTTTCAGTTGGGACCCTAAAACTGTCACCTGTGAATGTAACAAGCAGAAAATTGTGAACAGTATTCTCCTGGGTGTTCTTGGTGGGCAACAGCCTGGCTTGCTGCTGTGTGTAAAGGTGGGATTTAAGGAGAAGTAATTCCTGGAGGGGTGAGGAGTGTGGATTGAGGCAGAAGTGCTTGGGTACACTGGCAAACGCTGGGGCCTGGGGGTGGGAGGGAAGAGACCCTGCCAGCTGGGTTTTCCGTCAAAGCCTTTATCGAACTCTTACAAAAGTGAGGTGTGTAATCAGTTCTGAGCTAAAGGGGGATTTACTGTTTCTTCAGGGGATTTGCAGAGCTTTCTGGCAGAGAAATGGAAAGACTTTATCATCGTCTGTGAGCTTTAGGGATGGCAAGAAGGGAATGCTGATGAATGGCTGGGGGGTTTGCCAGGCTCCACTCAAGTGCAATTAACATGGCCAGCAGAGGCTCCCTTGATTAATGCCACGTCTTCTGTCTCCCCCACCAATCCAGGTCTCAGATAACGGGATCATTGTGACAGGGGCCTATCAGTGGCTGCCTGCTCTGGCTTGCTTGGCAGTTCTGATAGAGATTCTCCACAGAGAAATACTGGCACTGCTTCTTTTACATCAGCCTCGGTGTCAGCTTTGTGCTAGGTGCTATATGGGAATTAAAACATCTTTCTGAGAAGACCTTCGGACATCTACCTAGACTTCTGTCTGTCTTTCTGTCTGAGTGGAATCATAACTGCTCACTTGTTTTCATGAACACTGTTGTGCAATGCAAACATAAGGCTTCCCCCCTTTTTGGTTTTTTTTTAAACGACCTGTTAGGAAACTGTGGGCTTATGCACTGAAATCACCCTTGCTTTCAATTGCTCTCCTTTGTCCTCCCCATCATCCTTGCCAGGGGTCGTTTCGTAGAAAAAGAGCTAGGGGGGCTCATTAGCATAACTCATTATCATATGCCACACCCCCTGACATCACCGGAAGTGTGTCATAGGCCACACACCCCACCCCCATGAGGGGCCCGGCAGTGGACCTGCAAGGTTGGCGAGAGTGCAAGGAAGCCCTGCGAAGGCCCTCCCTGGCCCCAGGCAGGCAGGGGTGGGGAGAGGCAGGGAGGAAGCAACTTAGCCTCCCTCTTCTCCTGCCTCCTCCTGGCTGAATGAGGGCCGGAAGCGGGGCAGCCGGAAGCGGGGGGCGGGGCTTCGTCATGTGCCCCGCCCCCGTACCTCACCCAGGGGAACTGCGATCCCCCACGATCCCCCCGAAAATGACCTCTGATCCTTGCACAGTGAAGTTTGGTTTGATAGAGCCATGAGGTAGCCCCATTTGTTATGTGATCCCTGACTGGGTAGGATCATCATATGGTTAATCTGTTTGGGAGGGTAAAGAAACAGTTGCCAGGCTGTAAAACAGCAGTTAGGAAGGTGCAGCCAGAAGAAACCGTTAAGACACCAGAGAGCTAGCACAGAACAATAGCCCAGCCAGAACCTAGGAGACCTGGGTTCAAATCCCCACTGAGCTGTAAACCCCACTGAGTGTCTTTTGGTCAACCACTATCTATGACAATAATGCTAAATGGGTCTACTCAGAAGTAAGTCTCATGTTATTATGTGGTGTTTACTCCAAGGAAAGTGTCCTTAGGATTGCAGCCTAATCTATTTTACAGGGTTGTAGTGAGAATAAAATGAGGGGAAAGAGATTTATATATGTCCTAGAATTGCCAGCAATGTCATGACAAATGTCAGAAGATTTTAAACATGGTGCCTGGGGAGGATGATGTGGCATCACTTCCAGATGACAGTCTAGGAATGTTCCCCTGCTTCCTGTGGTAAAGGCCATAAAGACATAGCGGTCAGTTTCCAGCATTTTTCTCCCCACTGGGCAATTTTTTGAGGGTGAAGGATTGGGGCCAAGGGTGGGGTTTACCTTCCATGGGTGGGCAGTCAGTCCTACCAAGATTCTTGGAAGAAGGCAGGATAAAAAAATCCATATATATGTAAGAGATCTGGAAATCACTCCTAAATCAGTGGACCAACCCCTCCTCCCCCAGCAGTGGAGGCTTTCTGCTTTGCGTTAAGTTCAGTATTTGAAAATTCAATTTTCCATCCTGTTTTCTTCCTCTCTGTCAGGCTCTCTGTGAATTTTACAACTCGCCTGCCATTGAGGGAGGAGGCTCCCCCTCCCTTTGATGTACCCAGGGCTCCTCACCTTAGTGGAGGCATTTGAAAGGCTCAAGGAGCTATTTACCTCTGAGCCCATTTTACACCACCCCGATGATAATAAGCCTTTTGTAATTCAAGTCAATGCCTCCTATGTGGCGATGAAAGGGGCAATCCTGCAACAAGGGGGGGATGGAAAGCTCCACCCCCTGCCGTATGTGTCAAAAATATTCTCCCCCACGGAGCGTAACTGGGCTGTTTGGGACAAAGAGACTTCTGGTGATGCTGAACCCTGGATTTGCAAATTTAAAACTGCTTTTGCAGAAGGGGACATGGAAGACATTCGCAGTGACAATTCAGCGGAGAAGAAGGGGGATGGTTGTTGGTACGGGGGGGGGGAGGAGATTGTTCGTGCCTAAAGCACTGAGGGGAGAAATCCTGGCACTGGGGCATGAAAATAAAGTGGTGGGGGATTATGGGTACTTGAAAACTCTGCACCTCCTTCAAAGACAGTTCTGGTGGCTGCGTATGAGGGCAGATATTTGCCAGACTTGCCTAATGGGGAAACGGAGGCCAGGAAAAGCCCCGGGAACTCTGCAACCCCTTGAGACGTCAGAGAGACCGTGGGCAGTGATTTCACCCAGTAGAGGCAAAACAGTAATTTGGGTAGTGGTCGACACGTTTTCCAAGTAGGCACATTTTATTCCTTGCAAACAACTGCCCTCGGCCAAGTCAGTAGCCAAACTTTTCATGCACCACATCATGAGGCTGCATTCTCTTCCTCGCAAGATAATTTCAGACAGGGGGGCACAATTTGTTGCTAAGCTCTGGAGAGAACTGCTGCAGATGTTAGGGGTGGAACAAGGTCTCAGCAGTTCTTACCACCCAGAGACAGCTGGCCAAATAGAGCGGGTGAATCAAGTGGTGGAGCAGTTCCCCTGGTGCTTCACCAATTACCAATGACTGGGTTGGCTTCCTCCCTTATGCAGAATACAGTTACAATAACTCGGTACACAGTGCCACTGGCCTCTCCCCCTCTAAGGCTGTGCATGGGTACGAGGGGGGCCCCCTTCCCATGATGGCTACCCAGGAGCTCAAACGGGGAGATTTACAATCGTGGCGGGGGACCTTAAAGGACTGATGGGCTACAATCCAGGAGTCTCTGGAAAAGGCGAAAGAAGACTACAAAAAGCACACTGATAAAGGGAGAGCCCCTGAATGGGAGTTGCACCCCGGGGACTCAGTGTACCTCTCTACAAAAAATATAAAGGGGATCCAGCCGGGGCAGAAGTTGGGATGGAAGTATATTGGCCCATTCAAGGTGGTGAGAGTCTTGAACAAAGTGGCTGTAGAACTCGATTCACCTAAGACTCTGCGTCACATTCACTTCGTTTTTCATTTGTCTACTGAAACGGGATCCAGGACTGAACAAATGGCAACCTCGTCCAGCGGCTCCACCTCCTCTAATGGTGGATGGTGAACCCCACCAAGTTGTAGAGAAAATCCTTGATTCTAAGTTGAAATGGAACCGACTATATGACTTGATTAAATGGAAAGACTTTAATGAATTGCATAATGAGTGGGTGAGATGTGACCATGTTAGAGCCCCTTCTCCCACCCGTGCGTTCCATAACAAATACCCCCACAAGCCGAAAGGGTGAGAGTTCTGGGGGGGGGGGGTAGAATGTCAGGCTCTCTGTGAATTTTACAACTCACCTCCCATTGCGGCAGGGGGCTCCTTCTCCCTTTGATGTACCCAGGGCTTTTCACCTCAGTGGAGGCAAATGTCCCAGCTTCTTGGTTCCTGGTTCGTTGGGGGTACGGGCCTGGGGGGGGGGGGGTAGTTGACTGTTAGTTCTGGCGGGTAAACAGTGTGGAGTGATTGGGTCTTGATCTTTATTGCTTTTGTTTGAATGCAGTATATCTGTAACCTTCGCACATTCACCTTTAGTCCTAACGATAGATGTGTCCAGGATGGTATTTATCAACTGTCTCAATAAAGTTAGCTTTCTATAAACTGGCTGGCATTGAGAATGGATTCAACCAGAACCCGGACACTCTGTCTCCATCCCCTTGCCCGTTTTCTTCTCACACATCCACTTGTTTTATGGTTTTAATTTTTAAATTGTAAGGTTTTATAGTGGAATGGTTGTGTTTTATGTACACACTGAGGCACCTTGGGGACCTACAGTCCAAAAGTGAAATACAAATCTAAAAATGAATAAATAACAAAATAAGTTAATGAACCATCTGAACCTAACTGGAAAACTGATGTTTATTTTTCCACAGACTAGCCATTTCCAGATATTCCAGCCATACCAAAATGACTAGCTTTAGCCCAACAACTGAATATTTCCAGGAGAATATTCAGTACAATTCTGTTCATCCATTTATCTGATTGCAAAGGAGTAGCCGTGTTAGTCTGTCACAGCAAAATGAAACAAAAGTCCAGGGGCACCTTAAAGACTAATGTTTATTTCAATATGAGCTGTTGTGAAGCACAGCCCACTTCTTCATTTATCTCCCGTCTTTCTTCCAAGGAGCTCTAAGTAACCGATTAAATCCTATATAGTGCATCAGTGTTTTCCCTGTATTGTCCAGCCAAGAAGTGATTTCAAGACACTGTTATTAGCCAGTTTGGTGTAGTGGTTAAGTGCATGGACTCTAATCTGGGAGAACCAGGTTTGATTCCCCACTCCTCCACTTGCACCTGCTGGATGACCTTGGGCAAGCCATAGTTCTGGCACAGCTGTTCAAGAGCAGTTTCTGCCAGAGCTCTCTCAGCCCCACCTACCTCACAGGGTGTCTGTTGTGGGGAGGGGAAGGGAGTTTGTAAGCCACACTGAGACTCCTTCGGGTAGTAAAGGGCAGGGTATAAATCCAATCTCTTCTTCTTCTTAGCTTCCTTTTGTTGCCTAATTAATTAGTGTTTATAAGACTCCGAGATCCTCTTCTGCAAAGGTGCCAAAAGAAATGCCAAGTATTTGTGTTTTTTATTATTACAATCACTGCCGATCATTTGCATAAGCCTCTTTTTCAGCGGCTTCCATCTGCAGATGCTCACTCAACCTGGAAACTGCTACCCCAGACAAGGGAGAACAACCAGGCTTCACACGAGACGTGTCACCAAAACATCAAAGCAGGTGAGCAAAGGAGGTCCTTCTCAGGTGAAACACTGAATGGATCTTGAGGGGAGAGGAAAGAAGGAGTTTGGTGAAGAATCAGGCCTGTGATTGGCAGGCAATACTGACTTTGATGGAGCAAGGTTCTGATTCAGTATCAGGCTGAACCTGGCAACCGAAAGGAAGGTTCAGGGTAGGTGGACATGGTTGGGGGTAGCGGTGTCATGGGTGTGATGACATCACTTTCAGTAAAAACCTGGAAGCGATGATTTGTAGCTCCAGGAATTGCTGGAAACTCTACAATAAAAACATAGAGGCCGCATTCAGACTGAAGCGCTAGGGAGTTGTGGCAAAGAAAAACCAGAACAGACCCGGAACAGCTTGGTTGCAGTATTCCTGTTCACACCACAGCAAATGAAGCGGGAGGATACCGTGGAGGAAGCGCAACAGAGCGTTCACACTGTTAGGCCACTCTGGTGGGCTGTTAGTGGCTCTTTCCACGCTGGGCTGCATGCACCCATGCACATGGGTGCAGTGGCAGATATGGCATGATCGCGTATGCCCCGACGGCGCCTGCTGGGGGGAAAAGCCGGTGCCTATTATCAATGACTGCAGGTTGTTCCCGCCTTAGCAGTGCTTGCGTTCACACTCAGGGAACTGGAATCAAACCGCTCTACACACGGTTCGCTACCACTTTCACCTGGTATCTTTTAAACTCGGGAGGGAAGCAGCACAGACGGCTTGAGTACGGCTGGGGGATGCCTGACAGATGTGCCTGTGTGAACCCGCCCCTTTAATCTGCTACTGAACCACTACTGAAACGTTTGCCTGCCGGGCCAAACTGCCAGTCTGAACTCGGCCAGAGTTTCTGGTGATTCCAAGAGCTACCCTATGTCATTTCCAGGTTTTTTACCAGAAGTGACACAGCACCATGTGTGAAGCTTCTGGGGTTTTTAAATTATTTTTCACCCACTGCCAATTGGTGTGGTGGCAGCCAATAAGAGCTGGGGGCAGGAGATTCCCCACCAGGGACTTGGCACCTCTAACCAAGTCTCCACTGTCTCCTTTCTTAAGGTGCTTTGTGTGAGGTCATAGACTAGGATCTTATTGGGCAAAATATCCAAGAAATGTCAATGGGGGAAAAAACCAAAGAGCTTGACTAAGCCCAAAGCACTTTCTCAAAGGAGCATCACACGTTCCAATAACTGGCCTTTCAAGGATGTTTTTCATCCTTCCCTTTTCCTCTGGGCATCAAGCCAAGCCCAATTCCCTTGCTGACTGAAGTTAAAACAGCAGAGGCTTCACATTTGTGTCCCCCACCCTCTGGAATTCCCTCCCATGAGAGGTTTGTCTGTTTGCCTGGTTAATATGTGGAACTTGCTGGATTCTATTTTTAAAAAACGGGATGACTCTTTATTGTTTGCTGCTGCTTCCCAGCACACAAGAGCTGTAACCTAACACCTACAGCAATCAAAATGTGAGCTTCTCAGCATCTAACACCAAAGTCTGGCAAGACAGGGTCTTAAGACAGGGGTCCTCAATGTGATGCCATGGTACCCACCAACCCATTTCTTGGGGCTCGCCAAGTATCTGTAAAAAGTGAGGGGGGCTTGCCCAGCAAGCTTTCTGATTCACCATTGGAGATCTGATTGGCTCGGCAGATTTCTAAAAACATTCTTTTGGCAGCAGCTGCCAACACAGAACAGGGATCTTCACTGTGTGACTGAAGGTAAGCTGCAGCAGCCCTTATGTGGCTGTGCCCACCACACTGTGGTGGACAGCCAGTTTGGTGTAGTGGTTAAGAGCAGTGGACTTTAATCTGGAGAACCAGGTTTAATTCCCCACTCTTCCACATGAAGCCTGCTGGGTGACCTTGGGCCAGTCACAGTTCTCTCAGAACTCTCTCAGCCCCACCTACCTCACAAGGTAACTATTGTGAGGAGAGGAAGGGAAGGAGATTGTAAGCCACTTTGAGATTCCTTAAGGTAGAGAAAAGCAGGGTATAAAAACCAGCTCTTCTTCTAGTGTGTCAGAATTTCAAATGTGCCTGCAGGCTCTGGGGGCTGCTGTTCTTAAGATCTTGGCCAGAAAAACATGTTTTGTTCCATCATTTATTTATTTTTTTGTAACACCTAGCCTGATGAAGAGTTTTGATCAGTTCAAAATAGGCCTGCATTTCCTGCCAGCAGCTGTGGCCCCTGCTGCCACTCAGTAGGCCTGCTGGGGGGAAATAACACAAAAATCTGCATCACATCGACAATACGCCATCATTTCCAGGTTGGACCCAGAAATGACATTACACCAATCTAGGATTCAGTGGAAACTCTATGGTAAAACCATAAGTACAGAAATGACATATCACTGCCAGTTCGGTGTAGAGGTTAAGTGTGCGGACTCTAATCTGGGAGAACCGGGTTTGATTCCCCACTCCTCCACTTGCACCTGCTGATGTGACCTTGGGTCAGTCACAAGCTCTGGCACAGCTGCTCCTGAAAGAGCAGTTTGTGTCAGAGTTCTCTCAGCCCCACCTACCTCACAGGGTGTCTGTTGTGGGGAGAGGAAGGGAAAGGAGTTTGTAAGCCGCTCTGAGACTCCAAGTGAAGGGCAGGGTATAAATCCAATCTCCTCCTCCTCCTCCTCCAACATAACTGCGTCCCCCCTGTCCCAGCCCCCCAGTCTTCCTCAAGGTGCTAGCCACTGGTTCACAACCATAGCTCAAAAGCTTGCACAATGTTTTGTGTCGTTTTGGTTAGCCCTACTAAAAGGTATAGCATGGATCTTGTCTCTTGCCTAATTAGTATCCTGGGTTTGCCAAATGCTGAACACCATCGTGTTCATTTGTTTAATAAGGCCTTTTAGATAGGATATTGCTAGTTAGGCTGAACGGGTTTTAATCAGGGCTTTTAAAAATATACAGCCAGACATTGTGCCATTTGAAGGGAGGAATGTGCTGTTCTAAAAGAATATTTGTGCAGTTTAAACATTTAGGTCTCCTGCATGAGTAGGGTTGCCACTTGCCAGGTCTCCTCGTTGCTCCAGTGGGGAGATTTGGGGGGCGTTCCAGGGGTGGGTGGGGATGCCCCAATCCCCACCCCCAGTCCCTGCCCCCAAGAGCGACCATCTGCCCAGCCACCCCTCCCCTCCTGCCCGATTTAAAGGGCTTCAGCTGATCGGCAGGGACCTCTTGGCCTGCTGACCAGCTGGAGGGCCCTTTAAATCTAGCAAGAGGGAAAGATGAGGCGGTCGTGGGCCGCATGCTCGGCTTGCAAAAAGACCCTTTAAAGGGTATTTTGCAAACCAAGTGTGCAGCTCATGACCACCCCTCTCCCTCCCTCCTGCTAGATTTAAAGGGCCCTCCAGCTGGTCAGCAGGCCACGAGGTCCCTGCCGATCAGCTGAAGCCCTTTAAACTGGGCAGGAGGGGAGGGAGAAGGGTGGCTGGGTGGGTGGTCACTCTTTGGGGATTGGGACGGGGCTGGGGCTGGAAACCCTATAACTGCTGGCAAATTCTGAGTTCTAAGGATTTTGTCCCACTCTGCATAGGCTTCTGTTAGTGCAGTCTTAAACATGTTTACTCAGAAGTGCCATGTTATTCAATGGCGTAAGTGTTCTCAGGATTACAACCTAAGACAGCTACCATAAACAGGCCTACTCAAAATCCTACTCAGGTCTGTTCAGTGGGGCCTATTCCCAGGAAATTGTTCTTAGGTTTGCACTATAACTGTCCTAGGATTTGACCCTAAGCAACAAAGCACATGCAGCTACACCAGGGAAAGATCTATTGCAGTGATACAAGCCGCAAATTCAAGTTTCAAGCACATTTCACGGTGCCGCTCCAAATTTTCTAAGAGACTGGCTAGATGGAGAGTAGCCCTAGGGGTGCCAACCTCCAGGTGGTGACTGGAAATCTCCTGCTGTTATAACTGATCTCCAGGTGACAAAGATCAGTTCACCGGAAGAAAATGGCTGCTTTGGAAGGCAACCTCTACGGCATTATACCCTATTTAAGTCCCTCCCCTCTCCAAACCCTGCCTTCCTCAGGCTCCCCACCCAAAAAATCTCCAGATATTTCCCAGTTGCAAGCTGGCAACCCTAGGTAGGCACCAAGTTGGTCAGTTTGTAGCTCATTTTCTTCCAAGGGAGGGCTTTAGGGGACTCCTGTCTTTCCTTTCTTTCCTGACCTCTCTCTATCTGGATGCTACTATTTTTTTTGCTCTTCTTGAAAAATGACAGCTCTGTCAAGAGGATGGCAGGCCCCTTGTGGCTGGAGAATATCAGCAAGCCCCAAGATTGCTGAGCACAGGCGCAAGGATTGATCGGCCGGGAGAGATTAGCACTTTGTCAGAAATAACTCCAGCCCCCGAGTGCTTGGCTGCTGCTGGGGTGATGACATGAAAAAGGATTAATTTCCACAACGATTAACTGATTTTTTTCTGAAATCTTTCTTCCACCCAAGACAGGAGGGCTTGGGGAGCAGCAAGGGTTAATGTTTGAGTCTGATCTGATTACAGAGTCCAAGAGGCCCCCCAGGAGGAGAATAGCCATGGCGGAAATTGGGCCTCCAAAGCAGGGGTTTCCCCGCCCCCACTTGGCAGCCCTATGCATGTCCCCCCCCCCATTCCTCCTCCTCTCTGGGTGATCGGGCCTGCAGCCTGCAAGTTGTGCCCTTGGGTGGGATGATGGCTGCCTCTGCTGGGTGGGGGTGGGCTCCCGCACCCAACACCTACCTCTTGGAACAACATCCCCCTCAACAAACATCTATCCCAACAAACATCTGCCTGTGTAAGCAAGTCCCCATCTGCCTGCACTTTCCGCTGCATTTGTACAATTCACAACAGGTGATCCCTTATCTCTACAATGTGTTCCACTAATGGTGAGTAACCAGAAATTTCACCTAGAGGTGGGCTGTGACCAGAGGATATATGTGTTTGGGCCTGAGGGGGCCTGGGAGAGTCGTGGGCACACTTTGCTGGGTTCCAGTGCTTACCAGGGGTGCCTGCCAAGCTATCCTGGGGTGGGTAGCAGCAAGTTCTGTCAGAACTCTGGGGATGTCTGTCTTTTTGTCATTCTGAACCTGCTTTTGGAGACTTTGGGGGTGGCCTGGCCAGCTCAACCTGTGTTTCCATTCCTCTGCACAGTACAAAAATTTACCATGGTTGACAGGTGTGCTCCCAACCTGTGTGTTTCAGCCTGGGGGGGCGCTGTGTGAGAGTTGTGGGCACAATTCCCTTGCTTCTCTGGTGGGGCTGGGGTGCCTATCAAGCTGTTGTGGCGTTACTTGGGGGAGCCCCTGTCAGAAGTCTTGTTATGCCTGCCTTTCTGTCATTCCAAATCTGCTGCAAGCATAAGGGGGATGCTTGCCTTGCTTCCAGTGTCTGGTTAGGGTGGGGGTCTGCCCAGGTGAAGTTTCCCTGTGAGTTTGGTGTCACTGGGTTGTTCCGGAACAATTCCTGCAGCTGTCTTTTCCAGGGAGTGCAATGGAGTTACTGTTTTTTGGGGGGTCCATAACTGGGACCCCAAGAATGTAATCCGCCCCAAACTTGGAGGGATTGTCAAGGAGCAGGTGGTAGGGTGAGGTTCCCTGTTTGCTTGGTGTGCGTAGCTTGCAGGGGGTCCACTCTACACACTTTATAACCAGTGCCTGGCATTTCCCCCAAAAGCACATACCTGGCTTGACCTTAGTCCTGTTGGGTTTGCAGTGCCACAGTGGCACTGGTTCTGCTGGACTTGCAAAAATACCCCCCACCTACCCTTTCTACTGCAGAGATTCTCTGGGACTTTTATTCTGTTCTGCAGGACTTCTATTGCCCATGTTTTTTTGCTGTTTTTCCCCTCCATTGTAAAAATTGGAGGATGGAGGCACCTTCTTTGGGGGGCCCTGACTCAGACTCCATAAAACCAATCATCACCAAACTTGGAGGGCAGATAGAAGAGAGACATCTGGAGGTCTATTGTGAATCTGGTGTCTCTAGCTTGCACAGGAACTGTTCTATATACCCCTGAACGTCCTGAACCTGTGCCTGTCATTTCCCCAGAAAGCACTTTCTTGGGGGTACCTTCTTTGAAGGGCTGTAACGTGGACCCTGTAAATTCAATAGTCACCAAACTTGGAGGGTAGGTATAGTAGAGTTATCTGGAGATCCCCTGATAGTTTGGAGTCTCCAGAATGCCCAGGGGCTGTTTTCCTGCATCATAAACCTCATGAACTGAAACAGTTTGGTTAGCCCTTCAAAGTTCATGATGGTCTGTGGTTTGTGAACCGGCATGCCACTAACCATGAACAAAACCAAACTGCTTTTCCCCAGTTCCTGTCCATCTCTACTAACCACTACACCACACTGCCTACCTAGTGCATTGAAAGGCTATTTGACTTGGGGACTTCCTCATAGTTGCAATGCTACACCAAACCTCAGAGAGGCTGTCCCAGCAAGTCATCTGTACATGGCTCCTGTAACGGGAACAACACTACTTTGGACCGTCTGGTGTTTCTTTGAGACAGTGGCTTGTGAATGCTATGAGCATTTCCATGGGGATAAAATCAGAGTGTGGCATGCTAGTCATCAGTATGAAACATCTGAGTTCTCCGGGATATATATATATCTTTAAAAAACCCTCTGCTGATGGGTATCTCTGTGGGAATCTCTGTGCAAGCTGAAACTGTATTCCTTTGGAGGAAGGAAGAGACTTCCTTCGTATCAGTGTCTAACTAAATGGAGTATTTCAAGCTGCTCTCCTGTACACTATTGTCATCTTATGGTTGAGATTCTGTCTCAGTGCCAGCTCCCAATCAGGAATAAAAACACTTATCTTGTTTGCTGCTATCTCCTTTCCTTCTCTTTCTCCCTCCATCTCTCCCCAAGCCTCCTTGGTCCCAGGCTCGCAGCACTGCAGTGATAATTCTGCCTATCATCATCTGCACTGATGAAACACTTTTGAGCTCTGAAATCTCAGTTACTGTTCAATGATTCATTGACTAATTGCCTGCCCCCCCCCCCCAGAATTTGCTGGGAACATCGGTTAGTGTTCTTATCAATATTGGGGATTTATGATTTATAGAACAATCGGCAATAGGGAGCAATCACCAGTGGATACAGAGGTCCTGCCTTTTCCGGGAGACACAAATGCTGAAGTCAGTTTAAAATGATGTCTTTACTGTATTCTTTTCCACATTCAAACAATACACATACGTACACACAATTACACAGCTTCTAGGAAAAATAAAAAGAGATGGATAGCGCATTCGCATTAGCAGGATATCGTTGGTGGGCAATACTTTACCTGTCCGAAGAGATGGAGCTTCCAAATGGAAAAATAAGGGAACTATAAGAAAATGGGGATTTAAGGTAAGGAAATGGGAATCATGTGACTGAACTGGCAGACACACGTGGAAAGACTTTAGCTAATAAATCTGCCTGGTCATTCCAATAGGCGAGCTCAGTGGATTTTTTCTTATGTGCCTTTACATGGGAAATCTGAGTAGGGGCTGTGTGCTTGTGTAGAACAGTGACTACTTGTAACCACACTTGCAAATGAGCAATGGGCTTCCCTTCGCTATTTTGCTAGCTCTGTTTCTGCCATTGTGAGAGCCAAACCATGGCGACTTTAGCCGTCCAATCTAAGTCGGTGAATATAGCTAAGGGGCAATCCAAGGGCTCAAACTTTAGGACTGCTCTTAGCACCTCCACTTCAGCTGCTGGATGGCGCCAAAGCCAGTTTTGGGTGACCTGTCAACATGGAAGGAGGAGCCGTTACAGAACCAGCAGATAAAGTCTTGCTGCCTGGCTTCTTCGAATGGCACTCCCCAGGTTGCGGGTCATGGCGTGTGCTCTATTATGGGTAGTGGGCACTCATGTTGGTTTCCAGTGACTATGAGACCATAGGGGGCAGGGGGTTCATTTTGTTCACGCTTATATTCAACTCCTTTGTTGACCAAAGCTAGCGTCCATTGTGGAATTCGGGCGTTTGAGACCTGGCTGTCCTGAATCTTCCCAGATAGAATATATTTGAGAGGAGTGTGCGTCATCTGGACTATGACTTTTGCACCTCCTATTATGAACTCCCAGTGAGTTAGGCTCCAGACTAGGGCTAGGCAAACTTTCTCACATGGGTTGAATTTCATTTCTACTGGGGATAGATTCCTGGACATCCATGTTGTTGTTGTTCAGTCGCACAGTCGAGTCCGACTCTTCGCGACCCCATGGACCAGCTCCCGCCAGGCCCTCCTGTCTTCCGCTGTCCTCTGAAGTTGGCTCAATTTCATGTTTGTTGAATCGATGACACTGTCTAACCATCTCATCCTTTGCCATCCCCGTCTTCTTTGACCTTCAATCTTTCCCAGCATCAGGGTCTTCTCCAGTGAGTGCTCCCTTCTCATTTGGTGGCCAAAGTATTTGAGCTTCAGTTTCATTATCTGGCCTTCCAGGGAACAGTCAGGGTTGATTTCTTTTAGGATTGACATCCATACTGTACGGAATAACCAGAAACATTTTGTAGCCTTTCTGGACCTGAAGGGGGCATTCGATTCAGTTGACAGGGACCTTCTTTGGTCCAAACTTGACCAGTTAAATATGGACAAGATACTCCTCCTACTCATCAAACAACTTTATTCTCTCAACACATGTCAGATCAAATGCTCACCACTAGGCAACTTGACACCTAAGATTGCCACAAACAAGAGTGTTAAACAGGGTTGTATTTTAGCCTCCTTTTTATTCGACATCTTTCTTAACGATCTTGCGGCCCAGCTCTCTGATTCTGATTGTCACAGTCCCAAACTGGGAAAAACACATATTCCCGTATTACTCTATGCCAATGACACAGTGTTGTTATCCCACTCTAAAGTTGGTTTGAGAAGGTTGCTGTCTCGCTGCATTGCTTTTTTTACCAACTACAAGCTTCAGCTTAACTATGATAAGTCCAAAATCCTGGTGTTCTCCAAAAAGTGGAGATTATACCAATGGTCCATTAATGGTAAAGCGATAAAGCAAGTTAAAGACTACAAATATCTAGGCATTCACTTTCAATATAAGGCAATGTGGTCTACCCATCGCAAATATGCGGTGAAGCTCGCTAGTGTTAGTGCATCGGCCATAGCACGTTTCTTCTACCGCAGAGGCAACCAATTTGTGCCACCTGCAACCAAAATTTTCAGGTCCAAAGTTAGCTCCCAGTTATTGGACGGCATCCCAATCTGGATTAGAGCTTTTGACCACACCATTGAACAAGTCCAATCATAATTTTCTGCGGAAAATTATGGCCCTACCAAATTGTGTACCGAATGCGGTCATATATTTGGAAACTGGCTCATCCTTGATGGAAACCTGTGCGTGGATTACAACCTTTAAATACTGGCTCCGCCTTCATTATAACTTTGAACATGGGAGCCTTATACATCACATGCTCCCCGAGCTTAAACTCTCAAACTGGTCAGCATATATCGAAGGGAAAATTAAAGTATTGGGTCTCTCTTTGGAGTCCCTGTCCATGTTGCCTTTTGCCGTTGCATTCCAACAAATTAAAAACAGGTTGTTAGACTCCCTAAGGATCACTTACTTACACTCTCTTTAAACCAGCATGGGTGCTTGCTTTGATGCACTTAAGGTGAATAGACTTATCTCTTAAAAGTCCGGACACCACAGAGAAGGTGGCTAAGTTTCTCTGCTTGGCTTTAAAGCTGTGCCAAAGGTTCTTCTAGAATTGTATATATGAGTTTTAACTGGTTTTAAAATGTATAAATGGTACTGATAATTTATGCCAATAAAGGCTGACTTGACTTGACTTGAACTGGCATCACATTGGGTCACCATGCAGTACAGTCCCTTAAGCATAGGTTTGCACAATTCATCTTAACACTTATGGATTATAAAGTCCATAAGAGCACATTAAGTGCCTTGCAGGGCAACACATCTATCTTGGTCCCTCTGCAATTGAGAAGTTAGGCTAACAGGGTTGCCAACTCTGGGAGATGGAGCCTGGGGAGGGCAGGGTTTGCGGAGGGCAGGGACATCAGTAGGGTATAATGCCCTAGAGTCCACCCTCCAATGCAGCCATTTTCTCCAGTAGAAGTAATCGCTGTAGAGTGGAGATCAGTTGTCATTCCAGTAGATCTCCAGACTCTATCTGGAGATTTGTAACCACACTTGAGGAGGCCTTGGCAAAATGGCTCTGGTGAATGAATCACAACTTGAAAAAAAAATCCTTTGAATAATAGGGTTGAATCACCTGGTAGCTACTTTGTATGTGGAAACAGGCTGGAACAAATTCAGTTTAATGGGCCAAAGTCCTCTGCCAACTGTCACTTTTGGTGGACCACTAGGTAAAACTGCTTGAGGGCGGAGGGAAGGGAGGGTCACTGTTCCCTTTGGAGTTGTCTAATTGTGGGCTTGAGGTTGAGAGACAGTCTTGGTTCTGATTCCCTGCAGGCTGGACCACCCACCCTCTTATCCTAAGGTCGCTTTGTAGTAGTGTCAGGCAGTGTCTGTTCCTCATCTGGCCCCCTCCCTCTGAGGTAGGATTGCCAGGTTCATCTTCATCCAGAGGGGAACTTGGGAAGAATCCCCACAGGGGGTGGGGTGTCCCCAATGTGATGATGTCACGTTGGGGATGTCCCGGCTCCATGCCCTGCCCCAGTAGGAGATGGTCCCTCCGGCTACAAGCACTTTAAGTACATACAATCGGTGGGACAGGGCCCCGCATGCCCAATCTCCCAGCAGCATTGCCGCTCGTAGATTGAGCATACGGGGCCCTGACCAGGCAGCTGTGAAGATTTAAAGGGGTCCCTTTAAGAGCCCACAGCCGGAGGGCCCTGCACGCCCAATCTCCCAGCAGCATTGCCCCAAGATGATTGGGCATGTGGGGCCCTGTCCTCCTGGCTGCAGGCACTTAAAAGGGTCCCTTTAAGTGCCCACAGTCGAGGGCCCCACTGGCCTGATCTCCGAGTGGGCACGCGGGGCCCTGTCCCACCGACTGCAAGCACTTCAAGTGCCTGCACCCAATGGCCCTGCACCCAATGGCCCCATCAGCCTGATCTCCAAGCGGATTTGTGGGGCCCTGTCCTGCTGGCTGAGAGCACTTAAAGGGGTCCCTTTAAGTACCTGCAGCTGAGGGTCCCACCGGCCTGATCTCAGAGCGGGTTCGTGGGGCCCTGTCCTGCCGGCTGCGAGCACTTAATGGGGTCCCTTTAAGTACCTGCAGCTGAGGGTCCCACCGGCCTGATCTCCGAGCGGGTGCGTGGGGCCCTGTTTTGCTGGCTGAGAGCACTTAATGGGGTCCCTTTAGGTACCCGCAGCCAAGGGCCCCACCAGTCTGATCTCCAAGCGGGTGCATGGGGCCCTGTCCCACCGGCTGCGAGCACTTAATGGGATCCCTTTAAGTACCTGGAGCCATGAGCCCCACAGTCCCAATCTCTGAGAGGATGCATGGGGCCCTGTCCTGCTGGCTGCGAGCACTTAATGGTGTCCGTTTGAATACCTGCAGCCATGGGCCCCACCGGCCTGACCTCCAAGCAGGTGCATGAGTCCCTGTCCCACTGGCTGCGAGCACTTAAAGGGGTTCCTTTTAGTACCTGCAGCCGAGGGCTCCACCAACCTGATCTCCAAGTGGGGACATAGGGCCCTGTCCTGCTGGCCCTTTAAGTGCCCGCAGCTGAGGGCCCCACTGGCCTGGTTTCCGAGTAGGCACATGGGGCCATGTCCCGCCAGCTGCGAGCACTTAAAGGGGTCCCTTTAAGTACCTGCAGCCAAGGGCCACACCGGCCTGATCTCCAAGCCAGTGCATGGAGCCCTGTCCCGCTGGCTGCGAGCACTTAAAGGGGTTCCTTTAAGTACCTGCACCCGAGGGCTCCACCAACCTGATTTCCAAGCAGGTGCATGGGGCCCTGTCCTGCCGGGCGTGAGCACTTAAAGGGGTCCCTTTAAGTGCCCGAAGCTGAGGGGGCCCCTGGCCTGGTTTCCGAGTAGGCACACGGGGCTGTGTCCCACCAGTTACGAGCACTTAATGGGGTCCCTTTAAGTACCCGCAGCGGGAGGGCCCCGCCTGACTTGAGATCGGGCACATGGCTCGCAGCCACCCCTCTCCCTCCTCTCTCTCTCAAGAGAGGAGGGAGAGGAGTGGCTGCGGGTTTTGGGGCTTGGGGACGGGGCTTCCCCTGCCAGCCAGCTGGCCAGGTGGTGGGTAGAACCCCCCAATAAATGGGTAACCCCCGCCAAACCGGAGGGTCTGGTAACCCTACTCTGTGGTAGTAAATAAGAAGCAGTGGATGTTCCAGGGAAGGTTTTCTGTGGCTTGTCTTGCTTAATAATAAGGTTATATTATTTTTTTATGGTAAAGCCAATACAAAGTCAATTAAAAAGTGAAAGGCTGGTTGGGAACAAAGGCCTTAAGGGATTTAAGGAGCCAGTCAAAAAGGGCTTAAAAATGAGGACTATTGTTTCCTGGGTCGGCAAGGGATGAATGCCCCCAGCCCTTCTGAAAACTGCAGATAGGGATGTGCAAAGAGATAAGCCTCCCAGAGGATGGAGATGGGGCAGCCCAGGCCTTTACTCTAAGCCACTTTTCCACCAGAGTCAATAGAGCGGTGCTGGCTAATGCCAGCTTCAGTATATGGCCCTGGGAATTTGAACAGGTAAAAGCCGTGGTGGGGAGGAGTCCCCTCATCCATGTTTTTGTTTTAAATCACTTGACCCTGAAGTCAGCAGCTTCTCACTGCCTGGAACGAGAAGTCTCTCTTCCCCCACTTTCAAAGGGGGGGGGGGAGGAGGTTTGACAAAGTGCAAAGTTTTATCACTCCACAGAGCTGTCATAATCAGCCAAAGAGGCAAAGTCTATTTATTGGATGCTTGAATGTCTGGTTTATCAGACATCCTTCCCCAGCGTCCGGGAATTGAGACACCAGCTTGGAGGAAACCTGGCTTTGCTTGTCTCTCTCAGGGTCAATACATTATTTTTGTGAGGGAAACTCTCTCTCTCTCTCCTGCAATCCCTTTCTCAAATGTGTTTCACCAAAGAGTCAAAGTGCTCTGTGCTATTGTCAGCGCCCCCTCTTCTGCCCAGAGAGCGATAAGAGGGAAGAGAAAATTGAAGGGTTTCTACACCACAGCCTTCCCAGGTTCACTGTTGTCTGGGTGTTTATATCTGCCTATTGGGAGCGGCAACCAGATTCACGGGAGGGAGAAAAATGTTTGAAACAGATCACGAAGGAGGTGTTGGAATGCTACACAGTACCTGGCAGGTGTGAACGTAGGAACAGAAGGAAATTCTGGGAATTTCTCTGGCAGAAGCACCACTGAAATAAATGGGAGCTGCACAGAGGAGCTGCCTTTTCTTTCAATATGACACAGGCTATTTAGACCAGAAATTCTTCTCATTCCCAGAATATTGCAAGTAATAAACAGAAAGCCTTTGAGCATGTGCAGAATGCACTAGAACTCTTTTCTGCTTCAAAGCTACAATGGAGCAGAAGGATATACACAGGGATATACACAGACACACACACACTCAAAACCAGAATTCCAAGTCTCCCAGAGTTGCCAACCTCCAGGTGGGACTTGGAGATCTCCCAGTATTGTAACTGATCTCCAGACGGCAGAGATCAGTTCCCCAGGAAAAAAATAAAGGCTGCTTTGGAAAGGTGGATTCTATGGCATTATATCCTGCTGAGGTCCCTCCCCTCTCCAAACCCCGCCCTCCCCAGGTTTCTCTCCCATTGCAGCGGGGATAAATTCTGCATCTTTACATAATTGTGTGTTATGTAGTTCTACTTCTCATCATAGAATAGTCCAGCCTCAGTCTTATCTAGCCCCCACCCACCACCCTGGCTTCTGATATTTCAACAGGCATTGCCTATACTTTTTCAAATACCTTCACCTCAATATGGACTAGAAATTTGGGTTTTAATACATTTAGGAGCTGGATTCCGTATCAAGTGATGTTTTGCAGAATGTGGATTTTGTAGCCTTTTTGTGCCTGTATATAATGGAGAGATAACATTCAGTTCTGATTTCAGGAAGAGATTTGCAGTCTGGCTTCTCCTCTCATTTGAGCACTTCGGCATTATATGTGATTAAACTCTTCCCCTGACAGGTGCCAGAGAAGCTGGTGCAGTCCTTGGCTTTCCTTCCTCAATGGTACAGCTATCCGGCAGTCAGGAATAGACATATTCATGTCCATTGTAAAGATAACAGCTTTTTAAAAATGGTTTTAAATGAGTCAGGAACATGGGAGTCCCACTAGGGGTGTAGAGAGTGTGTTTGTTTGCTTGCTTAAGTGCCCATTTTTCTCCCATGATGGGGATTCAAAGCAGCTTACATATGAAATGCATGTGCATGAGTGCACGCTTGCACACGCACACACACGAAAGGAATTTAAACTAAGGCTGTGGTCACACAAGCAGCTCACACCGATATAGTTGCATTCCCTTTGCAGATGTAAAGAGCACGCTCAGACAACATCATCTGCCTTCCGTGCCCCGGTCGTCAGCACCCAGGTCCATTCCATTCTGGGAGTTTGCCAGGTCTGGTCTTTACATATGCCTAGGGTTGCCAAGTCCTTTGTACTCACCAGTGGGGGGCTGTCTGTTTGCTCCGGGAGTTGCAGCGGGACCTGTGCGCGCGCGCCAGCTGCACATCACAGGAAGTGACGCACGACATAGAGCACGTTGGGGGCGTGGCCCCGATCGGCAGAGGGAAAACCTCCGGTGACGCAGCCACACTGCGCTTCGGGGGGCAGGGTTCCCCCTGGGGCCCGATTCCGTGGCGGCGGAAATCGGGCCTCCAAAGCGGGGGTTTATCCGCCCCCTGCCCCCACTTGGCAGCCCTACATATGCCAGCACTTCCATTCCACTTTCCCTGATGTCTAAACCCCTTTGTCGTGAACGGATGCTGGATGGGAAGTGTGAATGGTCACTTCTGTCTCAGTCATGGGTTCCTTTATTTCAGCAGGTAGGGATGTGTGCATATGTCGAGCTCAGGCTTAACTTTCATTTTCTTAAGTTCTGTTTTTCTTCCCCTTCACTTATCATGTTGAATTCCTGGGGGGGGGGGATGTTGTGAGAGTGCATGGGAGTAGAAGCCATAATTATTCCTGAAGTTGTGCCCCAGTGTTGGTTCTCATGGGACTGACCTTGCTGAATCTTTGTGCCATGCCTAAGTTAGATAGGGCACCATAAATCTGTCCATGTTGCCATAGAAATGCTAGGGGGTAGGTGGGATGTGGGTGAATGTGGAATTTTATTCTTTTACCTATAACCTGTAAGTTCCTGTGGTTTTCTTCAGTCCTAACATAGAACCTACAGCAAGCATATTTCTGATAAACATTTCACTGCCAATAGTGTGTGTGGAGAGTTACTTAGCTGGGGATCTGACAGCATATGAGCATAAGCAACCCCATTGCCAGCAAGGGCTGTGCTCTGTAGCTGAGGCACTGGTAATATGGATGCTTCAGGGTGGGACCAGGGTGTGGAAGTGCCTCGAGCAACCATACCTGTGGCCACCTCTTCAAATAACTCTATGTTTCTGTGGGACTGTCTCAGGGCGGTCTGGATCATCCTGTCTCCCCACAAATCCAATAGGTCCAGGGTCTCTGACCACTTCCATGATGGGCCACGCACCCCACGCACCCTACCTCTCCCGTGGGTGGGAGGGTGGTTGGATGCTGGTTGTGTAGGGGCCGACGCGGTCCCTGCTTGCTGTGGGCACTTGCCGCACAGCATTTTGCCGCTTCGCTTCATGGTGAGTTGGTGCAACAGGTCACGTTTGTGCGCATGCGCAGTTTGGAGGAACAGCACTGATCTCAGTTTCGCGTTTGGGTACATGCGCAGTTCCGCGGAGTGGCTCTGCTCTCCGTTTCGCGTTTGGGCACATGCGCAGTTCCATGGAGCAGCACTGCTTTCAGTTTCATGTTTGTGCGCCTGCGCAGCGGTGTTTGTGCGCATCCTGTGGAGACTTACAAAAAAACATCCGGTTTGCGATGGGACGTAGACGGGAACCGGATGCCACAGGATACTAGCGCTCCCGCAATCAGACGCCCACCCCTGCCCCACGTTTTCCGGATACTAGTGCACTTTCCGAGGTACTTTTTAACTCCGCATCTCCAGCGGGATGCCACAGGTTGGCCATAGGTGCGCTACGCTTCCCAGATGTTGCGGTGTGATTGCGCCCCAAAAATCTGCCTGACATTCATGCCTTTCGTGCAGCAAATTCTCCGTGTGACCGGGGGCCTTGGGCTGGTTTTGATAGCACAGCTCATACAGAGCCACAGGATTAGACCCAAGAGCCAAAAGCTCTTTAACTGTTGCCCTTCAGCTAATACTTTGAGCCAAGCTCAGGCTTAAAATACCTGCAAAGTAAGGTTGCCAGCCTCCAGATGGGGCCTGGAGATCTCCCAGACTTGCAACCAATTTCCAGATGACAGAGATCAGTTTGGAGGGTGCACTGTATGGAATCACTTCCCCGCAGAGCTCCCTCCCCTTCCTAAACCATGCCTTCCTGAGGGTCCACTCCCAAATTTCCAGGACTTTCCCAACCCAGAGTTGGCAACCCTACTGCAAAAAGAGGAGCAGCAAGTGCTCATATGCAGGTCTTACTCCACTGGTTCGGAAGTTCCCAATTCCCTTCCCCAGGGATGGACAGGGAAGTTAAAATGTCCCAGGAACAAGAGAAGTTGAGTGGCTCTCAGTTGTGGTGGTACAAGTCAGTTCTTCAGGGGCCACCCCACTCAGACCTGGCTAGTGGTGACAATAATTGGTGCCAGCCAACAGTGGAAGCAATGGGTAAGCCCACAATGGCTATGTCTGAGCGGGATGGGCCCTGAGGCACTGGCTGAGCTACTAGGGACTTGGCTCTGCTTGCTTCTGGCTGCCAGTGCCCCCTCCCCAAAAAACTTTCCCTGGCCCCGGTCACATGGGCCAGATATCGCGGGGGGGGGGAGGCGTGGCTAATTGCCCCGGAGGAAACTAACACGCGGCTGCTCGAGCACACATCCTGGTCGAGGTCCCGTGGTTCGGGGGAAATGCCGATCAGACGGGTATCCTGCAGCGTGGCACAGAAAGTGTGCCGCGTGATCGCAGTAACAATCGCTCTTTGTGCACATGGGCTGTTGGGCGCTGTTGCGCAACCTGCAGAGACGAACAGTGGCAAGTGTCGGGTGCCACGTAAATCCACCAGGAACGTGATCAGACGCCCGCCCTTGGCCCGCCGTTTCAGGAAACTAGTACCTCGTAGGTACTAGTTTTTAACTCTGCACCTTAGGCAGGGAGCCACGGGTTCGCCACGGGTTCGCCACGGGGGCACTGTGCTTCCCAGATGTTGGCGTGAGATCACGCCCAGAAAATCCGCGGGACTCCCGTGCCTCTCCCATGGCAACTTTGCCGTGTGACCGGGGCCCCTGTAAGTTAAATGGCCAGCCCACCCCTGCTGTTTCTTCTGGTTGGTCAATTGGCAGGACTGCTACAAATAATGACCAGATTAATCAAAGTAATCTGGATGTGAAATTCATTCAGTGGTGCACACATTCACATGCACACGTGCATGAGACCGTTTTTTTTAGTTGTGATGCCTGTGGGCACCTTCCTTTCCTCTCTGAAAGCATCCTTGCTTCACATCCTGGGAACCCAGGCCTACTCTCTCGGCTTCCCATGTTTATTAAGCTGCTTGCCACATGCCTCCTCTTGTCATGACCTCTAGGAATGATAATGACTTTGCCGGGAATGTGCAAACACGTCTTCCGACTCTGCTGTCTGATTGATAAAGAGATGCAAGCCTCTGCCATCCCAGCATAGCACACTGTAATGAGAACCTCTTCTTGCTGGTTCAACGGCTTTGTTCTCAGTTTCACATTTTGGATTTTCAATTCAATTCAAAACCTTTATTGGCATCGATGAGAATCATAAACAGTCACCCTTTTGGATTTAAAGCTACAAGGTTTCATCTCCCTACAAAAGGGTGAGAAGGCACTCTTGCTATTTAGGACTGCAGTGCAAGACTCCTTGATTTGACAGGGACCCAAACCCACCACATCTAGCTCCCTGCCAACGAGCAGAAACCTCCTTCACATATTCTCAGCTCACTCGGAGGTCATTCTGCAAACAGCCAGAAAAGCACAAATTCAGTGATTTGGCTGCAGAGCATTGATCGGGTGTGCATCTACAGGGCTGTGGGATTCAGATCATGTTCTGAGGGTGTGCTATTACTTTGGAAATAAGTAACAATGCTCAGTGGTAGAGTGCATTCTGGAATGTAGAAGGTCCAAAGCTTAGTTCCTGGGCTGTTGGATAGCAAGAGAGGGGAAAGCCCCTTCCTGAGTCCAGAGAGGCAGTAGCATCCTGAATAGATGATGAAGTAACAGTGGCATTATTCAGTACAAAGCAGTTTCTGGGTCAAGCTGTGATGCATTATGCACTTGAGACTGCAGGTGGTGTTGAGTTTGGATACTCTGCCAATATATAAAGCACAGAATACTAGAATGTCAAGGAGAGCTCTAGGCTGAATCCTCCTGCCTGACGTGCTAAGATTTCTAAGGGGAGGGAACTTTTATCCACGGCAGAAGGGTTCCAGCATGCAACACACTTCCTCTCGCAGTCCAAAGGAAAGGGTTACTAAATGTTTTGGTTTTTTTAAAGTAACAGAGTCTTAAAGACTAACAAATGTATTATGGCTTAACATTTTCAAGGAGGGTGGCCTAGGATAGCCTGATCTTGTCAGATCTCAGAAGCTAAGCTGGGCCGGTACTTGAATGGGAGATTGCTAAGGAAGGTTATGCATTGGAAGGCGATGGGAAACCGCTTCTGCTTCTCACTTGCCTTGAAAGCCCTTTGCTGGGGTTGTCATAAGTCAGTTGTAGCTTTATGGCACCTACGTGCACAACATTTTCATAATCCAGAGCCCACTTGGTCCGATTCAGGGAGAGTGGAGAGATCCATAGATTCAGTAGGGAGATTCGTATCTGGACATTATGTTACACAGCATGGGTGAAAACCAGATCTGGTCAACAAAGTAAAGGTTCAGCTCATAGTGGGTATGGACCACTACCACGACAATTGATAAACTGGAAAAGTGGGATGAACCTGAATAGTGTACATAAACCTTAGGGAGGAGTAATGACTTTTTATAACAAACTAATCACTCCAACTCCCTGTTGAGCTCAAAATGATTGTCCAGTTTAATCAATATAAATGACTCAAGGGCATTGCTGACACCTTTATCACATTAGGATGTGCAGGTGAATGAACCTTTGCAGGTATGGTTTAATATTACTGGGAATCATTTCGGGAGGGGGATGATTTTTCAGCTCTGCTTTTCAAAAACATTTATTTGTTCCAATTGGCCCCATTCTCAGTTGCTGTGACTTGCTGAAAGACACATTACCCTGAACTCAAATCTGATTCACTATCTCTGTGAAGTCATGCTATATGATTCCTATATGGCTAATCCAGGAAGAAGGATGAAGCAGCAGTGGAGATGGCAATGAACATGATGAGAACAGAATCCTGGGAGAATTCTCCAGCCCATACAAATGGCTACATGATCCCCAAATCAAAAGTAGAGGATATTTGGCCTTAGCTTGTTAGACTATTCAAAGAACCAAGCAAAGGCTGCAGCATGCTTTATATCAGTGGTCTCCATACTTTCTAGACCCGACCTCCACTGTGCATAGATGTTCTGCAACCCAGCTGAGAGGCCTGAGCCATGGCTTGGACCACTGCAATAGGGGTAAGAGGAGGAAGAGGAGGAGTTGGATTTATACCCCGCCTTTCACTTGGAGTCTCAGAGCAGCTTACAATCACCTTCCCTTCCTCTCCCCACAATAGACACCCTGTGACGTAGGTGGGGCTGAGAGAGCTCTGAGAGCACTGTGACTGACCCAAGGTCATCCAGCTGGCTGCATGTGGAGGAGTGGGGAATGAAAGCCGGTTCTCCAGATTAGAGTCTGCCGCTCTTAACTACGACACCAAAGGTCATGCAATGAGTGGGCGCCAGGGCTGACAAGAGAAATCAGATGTGCTCTTCCCCAAAGGGTATGCTTTTGCAATTCCGCATTAATATATCAACCTTTTAAAAACATCAGCCATTGTTTAGACTTCGTCTTTGGTTAGAATGGGGTGTCTCCTGATTGGAGCAGGTGGATGATTTATTGGCTTGTCACTGTCTGCATTATTGGAAAATGACAGCGCTACTCAGGTGTAACACACTTGGTTAGACACCATTAATAGAGCTGTATGAGAGATTTTAGACCCAGTATCCTTAGCAGCATGTGTCTGTCTTTCCCCCCAAGCTTCTCCTTAAAAAAGCACAGCTTGTATGCAATAGGAAATGAGCTTATTACTGGGAGGGGGGAGGGGGGAGGGGATGTCTTACACCTCTGCTGATAACCTACATTCTATTCCTGGAAGCCCAAAACTAGGGAGCCAACCTTTTAATTGCATCGATAGCTCACGATATAGCAAGGACTCGAGCAAAGCAGGGCACTGGCTTGTCAGGAAGGTAATCAAAGCAAAGGAAGAAATGTATATTTACTGCAAAGACATCTTTAGTGAGTGTTGTAGCATTGCAGCTGGTGGAGCTTTTCACATCATAGCTTTTGCCAAGTGGAGAAAAGCTGCACTTGACATATTTCTCTCTCTTTTTCTCATTTAACCGTTAAAAGGTACAGCACAGATTTTTTTTGCATCCATCTGCATTTTCTGTCCACGCAAAATATTTCTGGATATGAGCAGATTCCTCAGGCCAGCCCCTCCTATCTGGGATTAGAGATGTGTATGTAAGTGCCATCAAATTGCAAACAACTTATGGCAACCTTAGCAAGAGGCTTTCAAGGCCAGAGAGAAGAAGAGGTGGTTTGAATCATAGAATTGGAAGGGATCTCCAGGGTCATCTAGTCCAACCCCCTGCACAAGGCAGGAAATTCACAAATACCTCCCGCTCCACACCCTCAATGACCACTGTGCCACACCCAGAAGATGACCAAAAAACCCCCCCAAACCCTCCAGGACTGCTTCCTGACCCCAAAGTGGCAATCAGCATTTCCCTGGGCGTGTAAGAAAGGGCCACAAGAACTAAGCACTGAGGCAACCCTTCCTGCCTTCCTTCTCATGATCTGCCTAAGTTCACAGAATCCGCATTGCTGTCAGATGGCCTTCTAGCCTCTGTTTGAAAACCTCCAAAGAAGGAGAGCCCACCACCTCCTGAGGAAGCCTGTTCTTCCTAATGTTTAGCCGAAAACTCTTCTGATTTAATTTCAACCCGTTGGTTCTGGTCCAACCTTCTGGGGCAACAGAAAACAGCTCCACACTATCCTCTATATGACAGCCCTTCAAGTACTTGAAGATGGTGATCATATCACCTCTCAGTCATCGCCTCTCCAGGCTAAACATACCCAGCTCCTTCAACCTTTCCTCATAGGACTTGGTCTCCAGACCCCTCACCATCTTCGTTGGCCTCCTCTGGACACATTCCAGCTTCTCTATGTCCTTCTTAAATTGTGGTGCCCAAAACTGAACACAATACTCTAGGTGAGGTCTAACCAGAGCAGAGTAAAGTGGTACCATCATTTCGCATGATCTGGACACTATACTTCTGTTGATACAGCCCAAAATCACATTTGCCTTTTTAGCAACTGCATCACTCTGCTGACTCATGTTCAGTGTATGGTCTACTAAGACACCTAGATCCTTTTCGCACATAAGAACATGAGAACATAAGAGAAGCCAATGTTGGATCAGGCCAATGGCCCACCCAGTCCAATACTCTGTCACACAGTGGCCAAAAATACCAGGTGCCATCAGGAGGTCCAGCAGTGGGGCCAGGACACTAGAAGTCCTTCCACTGTTGCCCCCCCCCCAAATACCAGGTGCCATCAGGAGGTCCAGCAGTGGGGCCAGGACACTAGAAGTCCTTCCACTGTTGCCCCCCCCCCAAGCACCAAGAATACAGAGCATCACTTGCCCCAGAGCCCCTATCTATACCTTGTGGCTAATAGCCACTGATGCCCTGGCCCCCCAGTCCAAAACAGTCCAGTGGCACCTTTAAGACCAAGTTTTATTCAGGTACAAGCTCTCCTTCCTTTGCAAGGACAGATCTGCACGTTCCTCCCCCCCCCCATAGCTAACAATCCAAAACAGTCCAATGGAGCCTGAGCAGTGGGCTCCTGCACCTCTTTTTCTACTAAATGACCCCTGTGTATCTAATTCCCTCTTGAAGCTGTCCGTGCTTGTAGCTGCTGCCACCTCCTGTGGCAGTGAATTCCATGTGTTAATCACTCTTTGGGTGAAGAAGTATTTCCTTGTATCTGTTCTAACCCGACTTCATTGAGTGCCCACGAGTTCTTGTATTGTGAGAAAGGGAAAAAAGTACTTCTTTCTCTACCTGCTCTATCCCATGCATAATCTTATAAATCTCAATCATGTCACCCCTCAGCTGTCGTTTCTCCATACTACTGCCAAGACAAGTCTCCCCCATCCTATAATTATGCATTTGATTTTTCCTACCTAAATGCAGAACTTTACATTTATCCCCATTGAAATTCATTACATTTATTTTAGCCCAGTTTTCCAGCTTGTCAAGACCATCCTGTATCCTGATTCTGTGTTCTACCGTATTTGCTACCCCTCCGAATTTAGTATCATCTGCAGATTTAATAAGCATTCCCTCTATCCCTTCATCCAAATCATTGATAAAGATGTTGGACAAAACAGGTCCCAGGACAGATCCTTGAGGAACTCAACTTGTCATTACTCTCCGAGAAGATGAGGAACCATTCACAAGCACTCTTTGGGTGAGATCTGTCAAGCAGTTACAGATCCATCTAACAATCATAGAATCCAAACCACATTTTTCCAATTTGTCAGCAAGAATATTATGTGGAACCTTATCAAAAGCCTTACTGAAATCAAGATAAACTGTCTACAGAATTCCCTTGATCCAGCAAGGGAGTAACTTTCTCAGGGAAAAAGAGATAAGTTTCATCTAACATGACTTGTTCTTGAGAAACCCATGCTGTCTCTTAGTAATCACAGCCGTCCTTTCTAAATGCTCAAGGACTGTCTGTTTGATGATTTGTTCTAAAACTTTCCCAGGTATAGACATCAAGCTGACGGGTTGGTAGTTACCTGGATCCTCCTTTTTCCCCTTCTTGAAAATGGGGACAACACTTGCCTGCCTCCAGTCTTCTGGCACCTCACCTGTTCTCCCAAGCATTCTCAAAAATAATGTACAGAGGCTCAGAAATTACATCCATGAGTTCTTTTAGTACCCTCGGATGCAGTTCATCTGGCCCTGAGGACTTAGTTTCATTTAAAGAAACTAGGTGTTTATGTACTACTCCTAGGCACCAACTCTGTTCCCTCCTTGAAAAGTACGCAGACGGAGAGTGATTTCAGCAAAGTGTACTTTATTCAATCAGGAACAAGACGACTTTGGCCGGCTCGCAGGCCAGCTTATATCCCCCGAGAAACCGCCACCTAAAACATACCCCTACTTCCCTATAGGTTATTTACAGTGGCCAAGAGTCCCATAGGCTCTCGGCCAGGAACCTAGCCCCCTGATTGGAGCGGGCTAGGATCCGCATAGTTCATTGTCTCTTGGAGCAAAGCTCTGCGTTTGTCTCTGGACTTGTCTGGACTGGATACATTACACTCCTCATGTGTTCTGTTTTTGCCATTGCCTTCTTCTGCAGAGTCTCCCTTCCAAGTACTGACCCTTCTTAGCTATACCATGTCACAATCCCTTCCCTGGGAGTTCTTAGCTGGCCTAAACTTTTGTTATTTGTGTTCACTGAACACATGCGGCTGTTTTCTACTGACTCGGCCTAAACTTTTGTTATTTGTGTAACTGAACATACGCAGCTGTTTTCTACTGACTCGGAACATTGGTCTACCAAGGCTAGTATTGCCTACTCCATCTTGAACCATGAGGAAAGGTGGGGTATAATGTTTTAATAAATAATAAATATTAATAAAGAAATTACTTGCAACAGCTCTCCAGGTTCTTCAGCAGAGGTCCTTCACATTACCTACCTGGTCCTTGTGCCCAGAGATGCTCAGAATTGAACCAGGGACCTTATAAAGACCTGGAAAGACTAGGAGAGGACACTGAGAGCCAGTTCGGTGTAGTGGTTAAGAGTGGTGGACTCTAATCTGGAGAACTGGGTTTGATTCCCCACTCCCCCATGTGCAGCCAGCAGGATGACCTTGGACAAGCCACAGTTCTCTCGGAACTGTTCTCTCAAGAGCAGTTCTCACAGACCTCTCAGCCTCACCTACCTCACAAGGTGTCTGTTATGGGGAGAGGAAGGGAAGGAGATTGTAAGCCACTCTGAGACTCCAAGTGCAGGGCAGGGTATAAATCCAACTCTTCTTCTAAACGCCACGAAGATGCTCTGCCACTGAGTTATAGCCCCTGCTCTGGGAACATTTACCAGATGTTGGGAGTAGCATGCAAGGAGACAACAAGGAATGAATAGGAGGAAGAGATAGGAGGGAGGGTGCCGGAAGCAGATAACTGGCATGAAAGGAGCCTTGCTCTAAACTGGCTGGTAGAATGATGCATGTGGCTCTGAGCTTGCATCAAAGTGGAACCTCTGGAAACAAGCAGCTGGAGAGCTTTTGTCTTCATGTCCTGCTGTGAGCTTCCCACAAGGATGCTGGTCCAGATGGACTTTACATGGTCTGATCCAGTAGATCATCTCCTCTTGATGCACCTGTCAGGCTCCTGGTTCAATCAACTCGTCGTCTCATAGTCTTTTATAGAAAAGCTTTATTAAAACTAAGAGTAGTGATACACAGAGAGATTCTTTGTTCAGACTGATTAAAACATCTAAGACTTCAACTTGTATAGGTAAAACAACAGGACAAACTCCCATGATCCTCTTCATGCCTCGCCTTGCACCAACTGGTCCTTTTGAAGTGAAGAGGAAAGATCCTTCCCCGCCCCCATTCCCATGAGAAAGTTAACACCAGCCAACTACTCTATAGACACACGCACATTTCCCCCCCTTTTCATCTCTGCTTCCCTGGGTTTATGGCAGATCGGGCTGAAGGATTTTACTTTACTTTACTTAATGATTGTTTTATACTTTTTAATTATTGTTTTTATGTTGTTTTAACTGTTGTTATGGCAATTGCCTCTGTTGTAGCCACCCTGAGTCCGTTGGGGAGGGCGGGGTACAAATCTAATGAATAAATAAAAATAAATAAGTAAGGATCAAACAGGCATTTGGCAGAGTCATTTACATAGCAGGACGGTGACCGACTCTAACAGCACCCCATAATTATCAAGCCTGCTCTGCGGGGAGGGTGGGGTACAAATCTGACAATAAATAAATAAATAAAAAAGAAGACTTTGGGCATGACCAAACAGTAATGACTGGCCATTGATGGGAGAACTTCTTGGGGAGGGACAATGGTATAGTGGAAGAACATCTGCCTTTCACACAAAAAGTTCCAGGCTGGATCCCCAACAATCTCCAGTGAAAAGGATCAAGTAGGAGGTGATGTGAAAGACCTACACCCAAGACTTCGGAGAGCTGCTGACAGTCAGAGTAAATAATGCTGACCTTGGTAGACTCAATGGATGGCAGCTTCATGTGAGCTCTTCTGCTCCCTTCCTTATTCATGCTGTGCTTGTTTTACTGCCGATGTGAGCTGGGCATTTTCTGGACTATTTTTAGGAGATACTCTTCATGCTGTGGCTTAATCCCCTTTATTGATTTCTTCCTCTCTGTCTGGACTTGCATTTCAAAAGTAGCGAGGAAGAGAAGGGATCACAGGAATTTCTTGATTAAGTTGTTAAGTTGTTCAGAATCACCTACCAGAACACAAACTCTGCTGTCCTTGTTTACCAGGGACAGCCCCATATCTTTTGGTGCCTTTCCCTTGTGAAGTGTTGCCCCTGTGGGCAGATTTTGGCAATGCCTTTGTGAAAAGCTTGGTAGTGTGCACATATCTATAGGAAGACCTGGAAGACTAGGAGAGAAAGGTACAGTTGGGCTCCAGTTTGTGTAGATACTGACTGTGGTAAGTAGCCATGGTGAAACATCTGCTTGGCATGCAGAAAGTCCCAGGTTCAATCCCCGGTATTATCCGTGAAAAAGACCCGATTATATACGATGGAAAGATCTATGCCTGAGACCCTGGAGAGCCGCTGCTAGTTTGAATAGACAATACTGACTTTGAAGAACTGATAGTCTGATTCAGTATAAGGCAGTTTCATGTGGTCATTCATGCAGAATGTTTTTGCACAGAGAGGTCCTCCCATGGTTTGGGTGCCAAACTGCTGTGGTTTTTCTCCAGGCTTCCTCACTTCCTCATTTCCCATTTGTTGTCTTTCCATGCCTTTCTCATTGTTCCTTCATGGTTTCTCAAGCCCTCCTTTGATCTGATTTGAGAAACCATGGAGAAGATGACAAGGAAACTACCAGAAAGCCAGCAAATGGAAAATGAGGAACTGATCAAACTCCTCAGTGTGAAAATTAACAGCAACTTATAATATTTGGGTGCTGCGGTGGCTCAAGTGGTTAAGACGCTGAACTGCAGGCTGTGGAAGGTCAGTAGTTCAGCGGTTCAAGACCCGGGTGCTGCAAGACAGGGTGAGCTCCAGTCTCTAGTTCCAGCTCCTGCCAACCTAGCAGTTCGAAAGCAAGAAATTGCAAGTAGATAAATAGGTACCACTTCGGTGGGAAGGTAACAGCGTTCCGTGCGCCTTGGTGTTTAGTCATGCCGGCCACATGACCACGGAAACGTCTTCGGACAGCGCTGGCTCTTCGGCTTTGAAACGGAGATGAGCACCGCAACCCTAGAGTCGGATTCGACTGGCTTTCGAGCAAGGGAACCTTTACCTTTACCTTTATAAACTCAGCAGCCCCCCCCCCCCGGGGGAATAAGAAGAAAGTATTCATTCTATGCCTACAGTGCCTAGCTGGCAATCTGTAAAGAGTTGGCACCAAAGGGAATTATCTCTTTAAAGATGTACCTTCAAATATCTTTTATGGAAAGAACTGCCACTTTCAAAATGAATATATTACCAAGATTGATCTTTCTATTCCAAACAATACCAATTCTTCAAAATCAAAAATACTTTAAGGAACTTGACAAAATGATGATACAATTTATTTGGCAAGGCAAAAAACCAAGAATAAAGCTTAAAGCATTACCAGATGCTAAAGAGAGAGACGGTTTCACATTAGCAGACTGGTTGGTTTATTACAAAGCAGCAGCTTTGACATGGATAAAATACTGGATTACTTTAGAAAATATAAGGCTTTTGAAAATAGAAGGACATGCCCTTTTGTTAGGATGGCATGCCTTCCAATGGTATGGGAGAGCAGATACCCATAAATACTTTAAACAACATGTTATTAGAGCCTCTTTACTAAAAGTATGGGAACAATTTAAAAATAACTTTTACACTAAGACTCCAAGATGGGTTGCTCCACTAGAAGCCTTTACAAATCCCAATCTATTGCAGGAAGAAGCAATTTTAAGGTATGAAGACCTACTGGACAGTAGAAACGAACTGAAACCAATAGAAACTTTAACTTGGTGGCAAAAAATTCAAATTGAATCTAGATATAGTAAAGATAAGCTGACATGCTTATGATAAAATATTAGAAATAGATATTAAGAAAATTTATGTACTGCTTTTAGAAAATAAGTCTCAAGACGAAATGGTTGAAAATGTTATGATAAAGTGGGCACAAAACATGGGTCATAATATTGAACTGGATCAATGGTCACAGGTGTGGGGAAAATGTAAAAATTACAAAAGCAATTTCATATAAGGAAAATATGTATAAGATGTTTTACAGATGGTACATTACACCTGATAAATTGGCTAAGTTTGATTCTAAATGCTCAAATGTATGTTGGAAGTGTCAAAATAAGGTTGGATCCTTTTATCATATGTGGGCTTGGATTCATGAAATTTTACAAAAGAAATTTAAAACGTCCTGTACCCTTTGTTCCAGAAATATTCTTGTTGAGTATCCTACTTGAAAACTGTAAAAAAAAAATTGTTATACTGTATCTGATTACAACTGCCAGAATACTCTATTCTAAATATTGGAGAAGAACAGAAAGACCTTCGAGAGAAGAAATTTTAAACAAAATTTTGGAAACAACGGAAATAGACAAATTAACTTTGGCCCAGGTCACACGGGCCAGAAAATGTGGGGGTGGGAGCGTGGCTGTTTGCCCCGGAGCAAAATAATGTGCGGCCGCCCGATCACACGTCCCGTCGAGGTCCTGTGGTTAGGGCGTGAGGTGTCGATCACATGGCTATCCTGCAGCGCAGCAAAGAAGCAGCGCGATCACACCAGCAATAGCCAGGTGCCGCTTCCGTGGCAAACGGGAATATTTTTTTCTCACCAAAAGGTGAGCATGCGCATGATCGTTTGTGTGCATCCTATGAAGACTTTAAAAAGAAACTAACCGGTTTGCGACAGGACTAGGACAGGACGCGATCAGACGCCCGCCCTTGCCCCGCGTTTTCTGGAAATTAGTACATCATAAGTAGTAGCTTTTTACTCCGTATCTTCGGTACGAAGCCATGGGTTAGCCACGGGTGCACTACACTTCCCAGATGTTGCAGTGTGTTCGCGCCCGGGAAATCCGCCTATCATCCATATCTTTAGCGCGGCAAATGCTCCACGTGAACGGGGCCTTTAATATTGAAAGGACAACCAGAAACTACATTTGAAAATACTTGGTCAAGATTTTATAACTGGTCTGAAGATTATACTAAGTAAACAAATATAGGCATTTAAAACTTAAGGATATAGAAAACAAGGGGCGGGACCTGCAATACTCGTGGTGGGGAAGGGAGCGCTACACTTATGAGGCAGAGGAGGAAGCAGGAGGAGGAGGTAAGTTCCCCCCCATCTAGGGTTGCCAAATTTTAATTTCCTACCGGCGGGGGATCTTCTGGCCAGTCACACACTGGGCGGGGCCACGCCGTTTGAGGGGGAAACAAAGAGTTTTCCCCTCAAATGGCTGCCATTTGAGGGGAAAAATCTTTGTTTTCCCCTCAAACGGCATGGCCCCGCCCCCAGCGTGTGACGTCACTTCCGCGTGACGCGCACGCGGGGGTGGGTTTTCCCCCGGGCCCTGATTCCGGCGTGCCGGAAATCGGGGCTCCGAAGCGGGGGATTCCCCGCCCCCCGGCTGCATTTGGCAGCCCTACCCCCATCCCGCTGGTTCCCCAGCCACTCGGGCCTCACTGCTCTCTCCCCCCGGCTCTGAAGTGAGGCCCGGCGGCTGCAAGCCGCTCTGGCCTCGCTGCTCTCTCCCCCCCGGCTCCGAAGTGGCGGTAGCAGCGAGGGAGTTCGTAGAGCGTTCCCTGCGCATGCGCAGGGGACGCTCTGTCACTTTTGGGGGGATTTAAGTATCCCCCCAATATTTTTTTCGGGTTTTCAGATTTTTGTGCACACCTGGGGACTGCCCCAAGTGTGCACAAAAATCTCCCTCCCCCCCAGGTGCCCCCGATGCGCGGATTTAGGTATCCGCACACAAGGGGGCACCTTCACTATTAGATATATAGATACAAACTTGGTATATTTGCGATATCTTTAGTGATATAAGGTGAAATACATAAATATATGACAAATGAGGCACGAGCCTGTTAAAGAAATGAATGGAAAAGAAATTTACCCCTATATATGTTTGTTGTTTTTAAAAAAATAAAAAATATTGGGGGGGGGGGCGAAGATGTCACTATTAAAATGGACCATCAGTGAGGGCACTTAAGTGTTTTGTTTTTATTGAAACAAAATGCTAAAGGCTTGTATTTTTTATTTTATTTTATAAGCTACAACATAGGGAGGAAAAGTGGGGTAATATTGCTTCAATAAACTAGAGCATCCTGGCACCAGTTTACCTCATACCTGCCTGCCCAAATAGTAAATGTTGGCCTCGGTCACACTAGCGGGAAAAGCGGTGGCAGAAGTGCAGCTTTTTAGAGTTGGAACAAACAGAACCACGGCAGCAGGATCAGACAGGTCTCCCGAGGCTCTGCGCTTCTACCGGCAGCTGCAATCACATGCTGCAGGGAAAGCGACCCATTACCACACATACCACGGGCATAACCACGCGTCAGCGATCCCACAGCCACCATTGCTGCGCGTCATCCAGTAGGTAATGCCCTCTCACTACTCTCTTTTAGATCCGCATCTTCAGCCAGAAGGGACGGGTTGGGGGCGGGGGGGCGATGCTTGACAGATGTTGGCATCTGATCGTGCTGGTTTAATCCGCTTTCAACCCATCTGTTTTGCGGGGCAAATACTCCCGTGTGACCGGGGCCGTTATCAAACATGTTTGAGCCACAGCTGTTTTATGATATAAGGTTAGCTGTATTGTGGAATTAAACATTCTTTACTTTAAAAAAATTTAAATCCCTAGAAGGCTTTAAAAAAAAAAACAGTATAAATGTAAACCTTGATATTTATTTAAATATTTATATCTTGCCTTTCCCTCTGTATGAGGAGGCTCAAAGCCCAGCACACACTAAAAATAGCCACGGCAAAGGGGGGAAAAAAAGTTAAAGCAGAAAATAAATGATTGCTGAACAGACTAAGCTTTGAAACCCCAAACAGAATGTATGGTGGAAACATCAGTCGATTTCAAAAACCTTCCAGAAGTATTTTGCTTTAGAGTGTTTCCTAAAAACTACGAAGATATACGGCTGCCAGCTCCAGGTGGGGAAATTCCTGGAAATTTGGGGAGGGGATGGAGCCTGGGGAGGGTGGATTTTAGGGAGGGGCAGGACCTCAGCTGGGCACAATGCCATAGAGTCCATCATCCAGAGCAGCCATTTTGTCCAGGGGACCTGATCTCTGTAATACCAGGCAGCACAAGGATGTTGGCAACTCTACAAGGTAGGGACCCTTCTGACCTCTTCCTGGTGCCCATTCCACAGGAGAGTGCCACCACTGAGAAAGGCCCTGAACAGGCATTATGTAATCTCACAATTTTAGACCGGGGGTGGTGGTGGTGGCCAGGAACAATTGATGGGACAAGCAGAGCTGTTGCACGGTTCTATAAAGGAAGAGATGGCCCTTTAAGTGCCTGAATCACAGGTTGTGACGATTATTAAAGGTCGGAATGGTGAGCCTGGAATGGCGCAGCATTCTTACTTCCAAGGTTTGGCAGTGCCCCCTGTGGATTGGCTGAGGGGCTGCTTTGGTGCATGATGTTAAAACAACTTGGGTGGGGAGGGCTTATGAATGCTAGTTTTGGGTGGGAAAGGGATGACATTTACCCGGAGGGAGGCAGCTGAAATGAAAGCATTTCTCAAAAGGGGAGCAAAGGAGTAGTGGAAACATCTTTACTGGCTATTTGACATAATTGCCTTTGCCCTTCCTATCCCAAGAACTTCATACAGGTGTGAGCCAGGATAATTCCTGGAGATCTGAGGGGAGTGTCTGTGGATTTAGGGACAGGTTTCACCTAATAATAATAATTAAGAATAATTATCGTATGACAGTGTGTATAGTATAGCCATGATATCCTAAGGCTGTCTGGCAGCAGAAGTTCTAGCTCTTTTAGCATTATGTGCCACTAGGTGGTGAGCTAGGCTTGTTTTTAAGGCAAGAGACATTTCAGAGGTGGTTTGAGATTGCCTGCCTCTGTCTGTCACACCCCTGGTATTCCTTGGAGGTCGCCCACCCAAATACTGGCCAGGCTGACCCTGCTTAGCTTCTGAGATCCGATGGGATCAGTCTAGCCTAAGTTTCACCTAGAATCTATCATACAGTCTGCCCTCCAAAGCTGCCATTTTGTCCTAGGAACTGATCGCTAAAGTCTGAAAATCAGTTGGGAGGTTGGCAACCCTACTCTTGGGCCTTTTCCTTTTAGCCTGCATCTTCAGATGAGACAGCTAATGAGTCCAGGACCAGCCCAAGATGTGTTTACCTTGTGGTTTGTTGGTCTGATGTTTTTGTGTGTATTTAAGTAGTGTTCTTTTCTGTTACAAGCTGCTATGGGTTCCTTTAGGAAGAAAAAGCAGGGTATAAAGACTCGAATAAATAAAACGAAGAAAGCTGTTTGGGTTCCACTCTAGCTATACGGCAGCCCCATCTCTGCCTTTGGTGGGAGGCTCTACACATTTGCTTAGCACCCATTAAAGTGTTCCCCAGCATTATGTGGTCCTAAAATCACAATGTTTTAATGGAAGGACTTTTTTTGTTGGTGGGGGGAGATTGTTGTTTTGTTTAAGGTACTAAGGTCTGACATCTACGCAGCCTTTTATGCTGTGGCAGGCAAAATCCAAGCCACAGATCTAGAGTTTGCCTGCTAAAGAGGCTTTCCCTGATGCTCAGTGAATGAACTTTTCCTCTGTTGAAAGATTCCTCCTCCACTGGTTCCCATCCAGTCTCATTACTAGGACCTGGCTCTTGAAGCCAAGCTTTGCCAGCTCAGTGGCATAGAATGGGAAGCTGCTCATAAGCTGAACTCAAGCAGCAGCAGGAGGCTGCAGGCCAGAGGTTGCCATCTTCAAGTTGGGTAATTCCTGGAGATTTGAGGGTGGAACCAGGAGAGGTCGTGGTTTGGAGAGGGATCTTAGTATAATGCTCTACACCCTCCAAAGCAACCTTTCCCCCCAGGGGAACTGATCTCTGTCATCCTGGAGATGGGCAACCCATGGAGTTTACCAGAGATGGGCAACCCAAGGAGTTTGCCAGAGAACAAGGGGGAGCTGTGACCAGTCGGGGCAGTGTTGCCCTATAAGGCTCATATGGCGCTCTTATGAACTCATAAGTGATAAACACATGAACTTTGCTAGTTGTGTGCAAAAGGGACTGAACCGTGAGGTAATTCCAAGTGATGCCAGGTATAGACACATGCCCAGAAGAAGGAAGCCTTCCTGTGAGATGATGTGCCTATGGTTCCTGTATGTTACCAACCCCCTTACCTGCAGTAGGATGGACCAGTTCCCTAGCCATGTATAATACTGAAAAGCCAGGCAGTTGCCATGCCAGGGCAGAAGACAGAGGACTCAAATTCCATGAAGAATCCTCTTCCTTGCACGTAGGCAACATTCTACATCACCTAGTCGAAACTACAGCCATAAGACAACCAGGGAACAATGGCTCTGGTCGCATGAGTCATAATCCCATCAGGTGCCAATGTCCAGACTAGTTTCTCATTATGTCCAACACTGTCCACCCCCTTAGACCTTCGACCCCAGTGCCAGTCAGCATGTTTTCGGGGATGAACCAGCAGTAGGTGTGCCAAGAGAGGTGGCCAAGCCTAGCCCACCCCTCAAGCTCCATATAAAAGAGGGCACCCAGCACCAGCTTGCTCTCTGGCATTCTCTCTCTCTTGACCCCCTCCTACCCTCACCCTAAGCTTCCGACTCCTGGTTGCGCAGCCAAAGTCTCCTCATGCCTCTGCCGGTTCAGGACACGATTCCCCCCCCAACCCCCCATTGTTACGAGGAGATGAGCCTGCCAACAGCTTTATCTACAGCTGAGGCTGATTATATTTTAACGTGAGTTCATAGCCAGCTATACCAAAGTTTTGTCTGCCAGTAGAGACCCAAAAATGGACGCAAGACGTATATTTTTCCAAACCAATCTTCTTTTACTTGAAGGAGTTCGAATTCACACATACAGAAATGATCAGTCTCTCAACACATACATTCAAGATTCCTTAAGCATTAAATAAAATAGATTATCAGTTACTTAGAGGGAAATAGGTGTATTTCGGTTGATACTTGCCTGGTTCCAGATGTCTTGTCTGTTGCAATGGTGATTGGAAAGGAAGGGAAAGGTTCCTGGGGTTAATTGCTCATCCACAATGCTTAGAACGAGCTAGCTATTGTGGCTGAATGTCTCTGGCTGCGCAACTCAGAGAGATTCAAAGAGCGAGCTTCAACTCAAGGAAAGAGGGGGGTGGGTGGAGTCGAATGTGGCCAGCCAGCAGCAGGTAGCTTAAAGCATTGTCTCTGCGTTATATACTGAATCTCCAGGTGGGTGGCATCTTGCCAGACTGTGGTCCCACCTCCTTACAAGTCCAGCCCATAAACTACCCTGAATGCAGGAAAGGGGCAGGTTGCTGTTGGTGGTGACAATATTTGAAATTCTATCCTCTATCTCATGGAATATCATTTGGCCATGTGTTGAGTCTCAGCTTGAGGACATCTCTTTGTTCTGCAGATCGCTATCACTTACTCAAGGCACCTTCAACAGGAAATGGCCATTCGAATGCAAATCAAACCGTTGTAGAACATGACATCCAGTCTCTCAGCAATGGGGGGTTTTCTTCTCAGAGCTGTTGTTTTTCTGCTAACAAAGGCCACCATGTGCTTCTTCTACATTAGCATAAAAGACAGGCAAGCGTTTCCCTATGTGAAATCTCTCTCACACAGTAGGTGCTGCAAACAGCTTTATCTAGGCTCATGGTATTCAAGTGTGTGCACAGTCCATTTGGTTTGTGTGTGTAGCAGATACTAATTCATAAATTAGTCTGTTTCCCAACACCATAGTCCCCCTCCTTTTTCTGAGGTTCACACCTTCTTACTGTGGACAGGTAAAGTATTGCCCATCAACAGAACGCCCTGCTAATGCTAATGTGCTATTCTCTTCTATCTATATTTCCTAGATGCTGTATAATAGTGTGTGTGCTTGTGCCGTTGTATGTTTGAAATACCTTCAGTAAACAAAACCATCTTATACTGATGTCAGTCTCAGCGTCTATTTTTGGTGTGTCTGGAAGAAGCGGGACCCTTGTATACATCAGTACTTGCTCCCTTATTTGCCTATTGCCTTGTGTAAGATCATAATTCCCCATAATTCATGGCAATTTGGCTAACAGCAGAACAAGGCAGGTGTTACTGATGCCAGATTGGGTCCAGGTATCTTCAAGAGGTTTAGCTCTACAAGGATCTGGTAATGACTGGCCCATCCGCAGAAGCAACCCTTCAGTGACATGAAGCATAAGATTTTAAGGAAGCAAGAATGAAGCAGGGGGACAGCCTGTGATATGGCGTTCTTGTGTTCCCAACACTGTTACTGAACAAATCTTGTAGCGCAGCTCTGAGAGAGACTGCCAGTTCTCAAAATCACGGAGTCATCTCTGAAACCTTCTTGGAGTATCTGCCCTTAAATCCCAGAGAGCATTAACCTATAACTTATCACTGTCCAGGCTATACAACTTGTTCAATGCTCTGCAAAGAGATGAATCATTATGGGCTACCTGACACCTAGATAAAGCCTTAGAGAAGAGCCCTCTGGGTCAAGGGCACAGCCCAGCACATATCTGGGGTGGAACTAGGGAGTGGAGGGCATTGCATTGTGGCCAGTCCTGGGACAACATGAAAGCAGTTTATTCACTGGCACTAAACAGCTTGAAAAAGGAGAGAGGCAGGTTGCCCTTTGCATTTTTGGCAATTTGCCTGCAGACAAAACAAAACACACACACAAACCCAAAAATCCAGCCAAGCTGCTATTTGTTCCCCCTTGGCAGTTGCCAGCCCAACTCCCACATTGCACATGCCCGTGCATTTTGTGCCTTGTATAAAGCAAACCATTTGCATAATTAGCTTTTATTTTGCATAATTTGTTCTACATTTTGCCACTTAAAAAAAAGCCCAGTCTGCTTATCCTACAGTTGCCAATCTTCAGGTGGTAGCTGAAGATCTCCTGGAATTACAACTGATCTCCAGGCTACACAGATCAATTCCTCTGGAGAAAATGGCTGCTTTGGAAAGTGAACTCTGTGGCATTATACCTCACTGATGTCCTCCCTGTCAGGTAGCCCTGTCACAGGTCTGGAATGTGGAGGGGTGCCCTCCCGTTTTGTGTCTCAGCTCTCCCTGGCTCACCAACTGTTTGCTATCTTATGCTTGACCTCGTAGATGCTCCTGCTGCAGTTTTACTTGGCTGGGAAAGTTAACACCTTTTGCTTTGCCAACTTGCTTTGCCCGCACACATGAGATGTATCCATTGGCTCATGCTTACAGGGGGGATGTTTGATTCTAGTATAAGTCAGACGCCCTAGTATTGACGGCCATTCCTGACACAAGCTGTACACGTGTCTCTAGTACTGGATCTACCAATAAACAGTTACCTTCTCATGAAGCCCTGTGCTGCGTAACCTGACTAAGGACCCTGACACCCCCCTCCCAAATCTCCAGGAATTTCCTAACTCAGAGCTGGCAACCCTAGTTCATTCTGAGCAGAAACTCTGAATCTCCTCCCTTCCCCCAACTCAAGCTGCTTTAGGCCAAAAGAATATCTAATCAGAGTGTATTTTTAAGATAGGAGAAATTGCAGAGGAGAGATTTCCCACGGTGGCATTGGGGGGCTACCCATTTAATCACAGGTTAATTGCCAAGAGCCAAGTGTCTGGGGCAGATGTTTCCAGGCCAGCTCCAGGAGAGAAGGAATAAATAAATAATGTATTGTCTTTCAGAGTCAATGTGTGCAAGTTACACAGTGATGGTAATTACTTTTTTTGGAGATGCAATTACTGGGCAATGTGGTGGAACATGTAATTTCGGAGTATTGACACAGCCCTTTCCCAGGAACCAGCTTCCTGCCTAGGGGAGAGGGTCAGGCGCTAACATCTTGCTGAAAAGAGGTCAGAAATCAAGAGTGCCTGCTGATTTTAAACAAGCTCTGGGTAGGCAGCTCATCCATAAATGCTATTGTCATTGCACATAAAGTGAAATGACTCGTCCCACTGGTAAATTTCATAATTAACTTATAAGATTCACTGCCAGAGGATATAATGACAGCCACTAAATCAGGCCACTTTAAGGGGGAATTAGGCACATTCACAGAGGGTAGGCCTATTAGCCGTAATAGCTAAATGGAACCTCCATGTCCAGAGACAGTGTATCTTTGATTACCAGGTGCTGGGCGACAAAACAGAGGGAAGCTTCTGTGAGTTTCCTGGAAGCATCTGGTTAGTCACTGCTTGAAATCGGAATGCTGCCTTAGATGGACTTGGGGTGTGGTCCATCAAAGCTCTCCTTATGTTTAACTAGCCTGATACCCGTGCTTCACTATGGTATTTAAGTTCTGTAAATCCAGCTATAATACTGATGATGTGAAGTTTGAAATGTAACGTAGGAATTCTAATGGAGAAGATTGTAGTGTAAAAAATGAAGTGAGACATACATAGGCCTCGGCCACATGGGCAGGAAAATGCGGGGGGGAGGCGTGGCTGCTTGCCCCGGAGCAAAATAACGCATGACTGCGTGATCAGGCGTTGGGTTGAGGTCCCGTCGAGCTCCCGTGGTTAGGGGGGAGGTGCGGATCACACGACATGGCAAAGAAGCGGAGCGGTGCGGCAAACGGGGTTGTGTTTTTTAAAAAAACTGAAATGTGTGCATGCTTCGTTGGGTGCTTGTGTGCATCCCATGGAGACTTGGGGGAAAAAACCCTTTTTGCGAGGGGACATGGGCGGGCACCGGATGCCACCGGAAACACGATCAGACGCCCGCCCTTGCCCCGCAGTTTCCGGAAACTAGTACCTCAGAGGTACTAGTTTTTTACCCCACATCTTCGGCGGGAAGCCTCGGGTGAGCCACGGGAGCTCTATGCTTCCCAGATGTGGCGCTGTGATCACGCCCGGAAAATCCGCCTATCTTCCGTCTCTCTAGCGTGGCTAATGCTCCATGTGACCGGGGCCACACTTCCTCTACTGAAGGACCTCTCTGTAGATCACATTGGTGGTTCTGCCCTCAAGTGCTAAGATCACCAGGCTGCTTGGTGAGCTCACTCTGGAGCAGGCCACATAGAACTGTCCATTTAAGAAGCAGTCTGTTATGTCAACTCCTGCCACCTTCCACAAAAGTGATGGCCTCTCTACTTGTGTTTCTGGATTGTTTTGCTCATATAGAGACAGCGTTATTCTGAGCACCTCAGGGTGAAGTTGCTGGTACTTGGCATGTGCAGCTCAGTGCCCCATAGGAGTACTATGTGCAAATGTCTTTGCCGCATTCCTAAGTTGCCTCCTCCTTGTAGCGTTGGTGTATCTGGCTCGATGTTTGCCAGCAGCTTTCTTGGGTTCAGTAAGAGGTGAGATGTTGAGTGGGAGTTGGTTTGAGGGAGTGGTGATGTGGTGGACATTTCTTCAGGTTCATGATGGAGGCATGCATCAAAATGGCTCCTAGAAAGGTATATTATCACCCCATGAACATTCATTAACTCAATTGCCATGCTGGCTTTTAGAAAAATGTCTATTCAGGAGTCTTGAATTGCTGATTTCTCTAACTGTCCTCAACTGTCTGCAGTCTCCTCTAACTGTGTTTAGATCCACAGCTGAGCAATCAGAGGGAGGCGGGTGCAAACAGGCAGGTTTTATCTCAGAACTCTGACTACACAGTTGACCTCCCTGCCTCGGGAGGTGGTGGATGCTCCTTCGCTGAATGTTTTCAAGCAGAGGCTGGACGACCATCTTTTGGGTATGTTGTAGAGAGGGCTCTCCAACAGGAACTCATTAGCATAACAGGCCACACCCAACAGCAGAAACTCATTAGCATATTAGGCCACACCCCAACAGCACAGCTCGTTAGCACATTAGGCCGCACCCCCATATTACCAGAAGTGTGGTTATCCAGCCACACCCACCTTTTGCTTGTTATTCTGTTTACCTTGTTTGTTGTCAAAACCCAGGGCTTTTTTTGTAGCAGGAACTCCTTTGCATGTTAGGCCACACACCCCTAATGTAGCCAATTCTAATGAGTTTCGGGTGTGGCCTGTTATGCTAATGAGTTCCTGCTGGGCATGGCCAACTTGGGAGCCAGCCGGAACTCCGTTCCTGTGCGTTCCTGCCCAAAAATAGCCCTGGTTGTAGGTATGTAGGGCTATCTTTTGGCTGTGCTCCTGCAAAGTGCAGGGGGTTGGACTAGATTACCTGCAAGGTCCCTTCCAACTCTAACATTCTGTGATTCTGTGATTGTGACCAATGGGGGGGGGGCAAGGAGACAGCAGCCTACCAGGCACTTGGAATACAATTGGGGGAACACATTTTGCCCCTTTTTTACCCCCTTAGGGGTTGTGTTTCTCAGAAATCTCTTTATGGGGGCTTGATGTCATGGTAGGAATGCACTTCCCTTATTTTGGGTTTCTTGGTGCAGGAGTTTGCCCAGGGCATTGAATTGGGGGGAGAGCATACCCCCTCCTTTTTTTTACAAAATTGCCTCTTATTTATGTTACATTTAAGAAGTGGGACATAACTACGTATTCAAAACACCATCTGAGCAATCAGATATTAAGCAAGTTCATATGAATCAATTTTCTAGAACCCACATTGTGAGAAGTTAAATAACCTTATAAAGGAAACCAGTTTTCTACAAATTTGGGATATATTTCCATTGTGGGTGGGAGTGTGGCTAAGCTGGGCCAGCAGCAACACTAAGGTGATCCTGCTGGGGCAGCGTCCCTGATGGATTAAAGTACCCTTGTCCTGACAGACACCCACCTGTCTGGTGTTGGGAGGGATTATGTTTAAAGGCATCAGGGAGGCTGGGCCAGCAGCAGGGCTAAGGCAATCCTGCTGAGCAAACCTCCCTGGTGGCTGTAAGCATCCCACCTCCTCTCCTACACCTGACAGGCAGCTCCCTATCCAGTGTAGGAGGGGGAGGGGGAAGGAGGATTAGAAGCCACTGTGGAGGCAGGGCTGGCAGGATCACTAAGGCGTTACTGCTGGGGCAGGCTCCCTTGTGGCTTTAAGCACCCTGCAACTGCTGCTGCACCTGACAGACAGCTACCTGTTAGGTGTAGGAGGTGGAGGGAGTGTGTTGGAAGCCATCAGAGAGGCTGGGCCAGCAGCATTACTGTACCTCACAGGTGGTTGTTAGCCATCCCTAATTTCCTCAACTGTCATGAGCTCTCTGCAGTCTTCTGTAACTGTTGGGGTTTTTTACCTCAGAACACTGAGCTCTGCAGCTGACCAATCAGAGAGCGAGGGG
>NW_015164182.1:1775780-1780054 GCF_001447785.1 Gekko japonicus
AGGCCGCGGCCTTCTCTCGCCGGCCGGCGACTGGCGAGGGGGGGGGAGGTGGGCGGGAGGAGGCCGCGGCCTTCTCTCGCCGGCCGGGGACTGCCGTGGGGGGGCGAGGCGTGTGAGAGGACCTTCTCTCGCCGGCCGGCGACTGGCGAGGGGGGGAGAGGTGGGCGGGAGGAGGCCGCGGCCTTCTCTCGCCGGCCGGGGACTGCCGTGGGGGGGCGAGGCGTGTGAGAGGAGGTTGCCTCTGGTGGGTGCTGGGGGGGGGAAGTCGACGGCTCGCCGGCCCTGGCCTGGGGGGGACGTGGTTCACACCTTTAGATGCAAGTGTTGCTGGGAGTTCTCCTTGTCCTTGTGAACAGAAAATGGCGGAGGCTGACTCTGGCAGCAGTAGTGGTGTGGGCGGGACCGGGCTTCGAGTTCTTATTGGTTGGACGGGGCTTCGACTTCTTATTGGTCGGAAGATATGATAACTGGCAGTCCCACCGGCCTAACACTAAGGAGGCCAAATTTAGAACATTCATATAGAACGTTCTTACTCAATTATTATAAGGGAGAGATGTGGGGGGCATCCCTGTTTCTTTATTTGTTTTTAAAAGCTTATTGGATGCTTTTCTAATAAGATTTACATTTTAGCAATGCAAAACTTTCAGGAATCCCGAAGCCTAAACAAAGTCGCATAATCATCAAGGACTGCAAGTTTCCAAACTCCATATTGCTTATAGGACAGCTCCAGGAAGGCCAGCCTCCAGGTGGGACCTGGGAATCCCCTGGAATTACAGCTCCTCTCCAGACTACAGAGATCAGCTCCCCTGGACAAAATGGATGCTTTGGAGGGTGGACTCTAGTGTTCCCTCTAAGCTTAGTTGGTGTGAGCTAGCTCACAGTTTTTTAGCCTCCAGCTCACACATTTTTGTCTTAGCTCAGGAAAGATGGCTCCAGAGCAAACTAATGTATGTAGTAGCCAAATCGCTCGCTCACAACTTTAATGCCAGTAGCTCACAAAGTAGAAATTTTGCTCACAAGACTCCAGAGCTTAGAGGGAACATTGCTCCAGAGCAAACTAAATTTTGCAGTAGCCAAATCGCTCGCTCACAACTTTAATGCCAGTAGCTCACAAAATGGAATTTTTGCTCACAAGACTCCACAGCTTAGAGGGAGCATTGGTGGACTCCATGGCATTGTACTCCATACAATTGCTTGCATAGTCTCCTTCAGTTCAAGCTGGCAGTAAGCCTACCTTCCACTTCAGTTGCTCCCCCACAGATTGCCCAAGGCTTTGTCGTCCCTTCTCCTCCAATGGATGCAATGGATTTCTTCTCCCCCCCCCCCAGTGCATGCCATTTGCAGCTCAGATGTGTAAATATTTGGCCGGGCTGCTGCTTGGGAGATGGAAATGCTTGGCAGTTACCTGCAGGAATGGGGTTCCCAACAAAGAGCAATGTGCCAATAAAGTTACTGCAGGGAAAGGCAGGGCCAGCATCAGCATACCCTAAGGTGGGGCAGCTGCCAGAACCCAGGGCTTCTGACAGAGCCCACTGCTTTTGACCCCCCTCACGTATTTGCTAATGCTCCGCTGTACTCCCAGATACATGCATCACCCAGTGCCATTGGGCAAAGGGCTGCAGGTAGTGGTGAGCACAGGCAATGGGGGAAGGAGGAGGGGGAGGAGGTTGGATTTATACCCTGCCCTTCATACAGACTTCATACAGACTCTCAGAGTGGTTTACAATCTCCTTTCCCTTCCTCTCCCCACAATAGACACCCTGTGAGGTAGGCAGGGGTGAGAGAGCTCTTTCAAGGACTGCTCTTGAGAGAACAACTCTGAGGGAACGTGTGACGGACCCAAGGTCACACCAGCAGCTGCATGTGGAGAAGTGGGGAATCAAACCTCGTTCTCACAGATTAGAGTCAGCGCTCCTAACCACTACACCAAACTGGCTTGAAGGTGGGCAGAGGAAGTACCAACAAGTGAGTGGGAGGCATGTGGGTGGATGAGAGGGAAGGACTGCATGTATGGGGACCTGATGGTGGACGGGGGGCTGGGAACTCTGTCCAGAACCCCTCAGAACCTGGAACCAGCCCTGAAGAAAGGGACAAACTAAAGATTGCCTAGTCAGACCTAGATCTTAAAGCCCTGAGTCATGGTCTAAGCCACTGGTTCCCAAAGTGGTCCATACTGCCCCCTGGGGGGCGCTGGAAAGATCCAGGGGGGCAGTAGGAGCCTTAGGTAAAATTGGGGGGTGCTGGAGCAGTAGGAGCCTTGGGTGCAATTGAGGGGTGTTGAATAAAAATAAGGGGGTGGTGGAAGCATAAAGAAAGAAAAGTCCAGATCCTACCTAAAGCTGCCTTTTCCTGCCTTCTCCTGGTCTTCCCTGGGATCAGGGAGGGAGGGGGAGGGGGGAGATGGGTCCCCACAGCCAATCACAGCCATGCATTTGCAAATTGCAAATGTATGTGCACCCTTGTAAGGCTGTGGTGGCTGCTGCTGGCCTCTGGCTTCAGGCCTTCAGCTGCTGCTGCTCTGTCCCCGCCTTGGCTTGCCTGCATGCGTGGGTCGTGGTGGACTCTACCTGGACTGAAGAAGACATCTAAAAAGTAAGATTTGGGGAAAATACATATTATTTTTAAAGGGGGATATGAGTAAAAGGACCTTTTAAATTAGTGTCCCTTTACTTTAGGTTATGCGGCCTCTTGGGGTGAACATAAGAACATAAGAGACGCCAATGTTGGATCAGGCCAAAGGCCCATCCAGTCCAACACTCTGTGTCACACAGTGGCCAGAAATACCAGGTGCCATCAGGAGGTCCACCAGTGGGGCCAGGACATTAGAAGCCCTCCCACTGTTGACCCCCCAGGCACCAAGAAGACAGAGCATCACTTGCCCCAGAGCCCCTATCTATACCTTGTGGCTAATAGCCCCTGATGGACCTCTGCTCCATATGCTTATCTAATTCCCTTTTGAAGCCATCCATACTTGTAGCTGCCACCACCTCCTGTGGCAGTGAATTCCATGTGTTAATCACTCTTTGGGTGAAGACGTACTCTTATCCGTTCTAACCCGACCGCTCAGCAATTTCATGGAGTGCCCACGAGTTCTTGTATTGTGAGTGTTATGCTCGGGGTTGCCCCCAGGCCCTTGGAATCCAGTCGCCATGTTGGGGGAAGGCTTAAGAAGGAAACAAATGCCTCAGATGTGGAAGGGCTGGGTGTTGCGTCACGCCCCAGGCACCTTCCTCAGAACGATCACCACTCCTGCTTCTCTCTGTTCCGACTGGGCGATCGTCTCAGAAATCCTCTCCGGCATTCGTCCGCTTCCTTCCTTTTATCTGCAGTCCCCTCCCTTTGTGACACCCCCCCTTTCTGTTATTCCTGAGCCTATTGCCGCTTCCACATGTCCATCACCGTGTGGTCGCGGAGGGAGGGGGTTGGAGTCTCGTGAGTCTCCTGGACCTCCCATGCTCCAGGGTCCGTCGCCTCCATCGTCCACTGAACCTGCCACCCCGGGAGCTCTGTCACCTGGGGTACATGGGGAGCCCGGCGCAAGCGGCGCCAGTTCCGCCACAGCGACCCGTGAGAAAGGGAGAAAAGTACCTCTTTCTCTACTTGCTCTTTCCCATGCATAATCTTATAAACCTCAATCATGTCATCCCTCAGTCCTCTTTTCTCCAAGCTAAAGAGCCCTAAGCGCCTTAACCTTTCCTCATAGGGAAAGTGTTCCAACCCTTTTATCATTCGAGTTGCCCTTTTCTGCACTTTTTCCAAAGCTATAATATCCTTTTTAAGGTCGCACCATTGATTTTTATTGGGGCATTATGATATTGGCTGATCTGTTTTCAATACCCTTCCTAATAATCCCCAGCATAGCATTGGCCTTCTTTATTGCAGTCACACACTGTGTAGTGTATGCTGACCACCACCGGGGGCCAGCGAACAGCCAGAGCTTGGCTCTGGATGAACAATAGGGACTAGGCTCCTAGTCCCTCCACTGGGGAACCAATGGGAACCATGGCGGGAGATTCAAACCCACCAATGGTGACCAGGGGTGTGTCCCCAGGTATGTATATAGTTGGCCTGCCGGCCGTTTGTCCTTGTTCGTGTTGTGTACCAAATAAAGCGTGCCATGCACCACGTCGTTGTCGGTCGTTTATCCATGCGGCAACCCACTACATAACAGTGGCGACGAAGGTGGGATGCCGCTGAGTCTGGCCTGGCTCGCACCAGCGCACGCTAAGCTTCCGTTCCTGCTATGCCGCGCCCCGCACCGCGCGCCAGCTGAT
>NW_015164182.1:1780355-1780495 GCF_001447785.1 Gekko japonicus
TGCATACCCCCTCCTCCCCCCAGTCATGGATCCTTTTCCTGTTCTGTGGGCCTCAGTAAGAAGTGGATACTGTGAACACTCATCCTCCAAAAGGCTGTCTGGGGCTACAGATTGTCACATGTGTACGTTATTACAGTTAT
>NW_015164182.1:1784498-1784689 GCF_001447785.1 Gekko japonicus
CGCAAGCACTTCTCATCTTCCACAGTGAAGACAGAGGCAAAAAATGCATTTAGCTTCTCAGCCATTTCCCTATCATCCTTCAGTACTCCTTTTACCCCTTGGTCATCAAAGGGCCCCACTGCCTCCCTGGCTGGTTTCTTGCCTCTAATGTATTTGAAAAAGTTTCATTGTTGGTTTTTACGTTTTTTGCT